>NW_021703779.1:72921967-73084267 GCF_005190385.1 Monodon monoceros | reverse complement strand
CCCGTGCCCAGCAACGAAAACCCAACACAGCCAGAAAGAAAGAAAGAAAGAAAGAAAGAAAGAAAGAAAGAAAGAAAGAAAGAAAGAAAGAAAGAAAGGAAGGAAGAAAGGAAGGAAGGAAGGAAGGAAGGAAGGAAGGAAGGAAAGGAGGAAGGAAGGAAGGAAGGAAGGAAGAAAGAAAGAAAGAAAGAAAGAAAGAAAGAAGGAAATTTTAAAATAAATAAATTAAATAAATAAATAAAATGAAGACGTTTGGGGAATTCACAAATATGAGGTAACTGAAAAACATGTTCCTAAATTACCAATGGTTGAAACACAAGATCACAAGGGAAATTAGAAAGTCGTTTGAGATGAATGAAATGAAGACACAACATACCAAAACTTATTGAATGTAGCTAAAAAAGTACTTAAAGGGAAATTTGTAGATGTAAATGACTATATTAAATATGAAGATGGAAATACACTCCATGTTCACGGATTAAAAGACTTAATATTGTTAAGATGGCAATACACCCCAAAGCAATCTATAGATTCAATGCAACCCCTATCAATATGACAACAGCTCTTTTTTTTTTCCTGCAGAAATGGAAAATACAATCCTAAAATTCATATGGAATTGCAAAGGGCTCCAAATAGAAAAAAAAACAATCTTGAAAACAATAACAAAGTTGAAGAACTCAAACTTACCAATTTCAAAACTTACTACAGCATTGTAGTAATCAGGACAGTGTGGTACTTCCTTAAGGATAAATACCTAGATCAATGGAATAGAATTGAGAATCCAGAAATAACCCCCACATCTATGATCACAGGGTAAAGAGACCATTCAGTGGGGAAAGAATAGTATGTTCAACAAATGATGCTAGTACAACAGGAGCTAACTCTAAAACTTTTAGAAGAAATTATAAAGGTAAACCTTGATGATCTTGGATTTGGCAACAGTTTCATAGATATGACCCTGAAAGCACAAGGAACAAAAGGAAAATCTACATAAATTGGAATTTACTAAGTTAAACATTTTTGTGTATCAAACACTATCAAAAGAGTGGAAAGACAATCCACTGAACAGGAGAAAATATTTACAAATCATATATCTGATATGATTCTAGTATCCAGAATTTGTAAATATTCTTACAACCAAAAAGCAGACAAACAATTAAATAATGGGCAAAGGAGCTGAGTAGACATTTCTCCAAAAAAGATATACTAACAGCCAAATAGGACATGAAGATACTCAATGTCATTAGTCATTAGTGAAATGCAACTCAAAACCACAAATAGGTACCACTACACACCCATGAGGATGACCATATGGAAAAAAAAATAACTAAGTATTGGGGAAGATGTGGAGAAATTAGAACACATATACATTGCTGGTAGGATTGTAAGATGGTGCAATCACTGTGGAAAAATGTTTGGTGGTTCTTGGAAAAGTTAAACATAGAATTACCATCTGAGCAAGGAATTCCACTCCTAGGTCTATACCATAATTGAAAACAGGTCTTAAAGCAAAAACCTGTACACTAATGTTCAGAACAGCACTATTCACAGTAGTGAAAAGATGGAAATAACCCAAATGTCCATCAACTGATAAATGGATAAACAAAATGCGGTTTTAAAATATAAAACTAATATATATAAAATATATTATTATTATAAAAATAATAAAAAATAGAAAATAATAGACATAGAAAATAGACATAGAAATAGACATAGAAAATAGACATAGAAAATAATAAATATTGATACATGCTACACCATAGATGAACCTTGAAAACATTATGCTAGTGAAAGAAGCCAGATGCAAACGGCCACATATTGTATGATTCTTTTCACATAAAATATCCAGTACAGGCAAATCCACAGAGAAAGAAAGCAGAATAGTGGCTGCCAGGGGCTGGGAGAGGGAGTATGAAAAGTGACTGCTTAAGGAGTAAGGTATCACTTTGGGATGATGAAAAAATTCTGGAGCAACATAGTGATTGGACAATGCTGTGGCTGTACATAATGTTCCTGAATTGTACACTTTATAATGGTTAAAATTTTTTTGCCTTTAAAAATTATTTTCATTTACTTGGATCCCTCAAAAGCTTTAACTAAAATATTAATTTTGTTAACCCAATGTAGACCCACCCCTACATCCACAAATTCACCAAATTAGAAAAGAATGGCTAGGTCCCATGATTGAGCATAAACACTGCAATGGTATTAACCCAAGTTTTTAGTAGGCTTTTTCTCGCCTTCATACACTAGTTTTCTACTTCTGTGTTTATGGTATTATGATAAGTGTGCTGGTTTTTGTAATCTTAACTTGTACTTAGCAGTAGATATATATAAATTATAAATTCAAATAAAAATAGAAAAGTTGAATCTTTGAGGTAGAGAATAAAAGGGAACATGGACAGTTCCTCCTTCTAAACTTTATGTTATGTGTATTTTTCCACACAAAAAGTCTCAAAACAACAACCTTCTACCTTATGAAACCAGAAATAAAAGAAGAGAAAACTCAACCCAAAGCAAGAAGAAATAAAATGGTAAAGTTTATAGGGGAAATAAGTGAAATAGAGAATAGAAATCAATAAATAAACTCAAGTAAACCAGAAGTTGTTTCTTTGAAAGATCAACAAAATTGACAAACTGTTAGATAGACAGACAAAAAGAGAGAGAAGATTCAATTGACTTATATCAGAAATAAAAAAGAAGACATTACTAAAGACCTTACAGAAATAAAAAAGATTATAAGCCTAGGTGCAATGGACAAAATCCTAGAAACAGACTATCAAAATTGACTCAAGAAGAAATAGAAAATGTGAGTAAATTGAATGCCAAAATCAAATATATCACAAGAAAACTATAAAACAATTTATCCTATGAATCTACATGCAAAAATCCTCAACGAAATACTAGCAAACCAAATTCAGCAACATATAAAAAGCAATATACACCATGGCCAATTGAGATTTATCTGAATAATTCAAGAATGGCTTAACATAGAAAATCAATTAATGCAATATACCATATTAATAGAATAAAGGGTCCAAACCATATTGTCATATCAATAGAAGCAAAAAAATTGACAAGATACAACACTCTTTCTTAGTAAAAAGCTACTCCACAACTGGGAATAAAGGGAACTTCACCTGATAAAGGGCATATACAAAATCTCACAGAACATCATAATTAATGCTTTGCCCCTAAGAGCATGAAAAAGAAAAGGATGCCTGCTATTGCCACCTCTGTTGAAAAGTGTACTGGAGGTTCAAGCTATAGGAATTAGTGAAGTAAATAAAATAAAAAGCTATGAGATTGGAAAGGAAGACATAAAACTACCTCTACTCATGTATCACATGATATTGTATATAGAAAATCTTAAGGAATTCTATTTTAAAAGCTATTGAATTAAGAAAGTAGATCAACAAGGTTGTAGAATACAAAATCATTATATAAAATAATTGTATTTCTGTAAACACCTAAAAATAACACAATGAAATTGAAATGACTATTAATTTACAATAATATCAAAAGAAATACAATATTTAGTAATAAATTTAACAAAAGAAGTGAAAAATGAATACTCTGAAAATTAAAACACAACTCATTAATTAAAAGGAAAATAGCTCAATTAAAAAATGGGCAAAAGGATCTGAATCAACCCTTCTCTAATGAATTATATACAAATAGCCAATAAACACATGAAAATATGTTTAGTATCAGTATCCATCAGGGGAATGTAAGTTAAAACCATAATGAAAGATGTTGAATATACAGACTTACAGCTTACTAGAACAGAGGCCTAGAAAAAGAATTTTACTATTAGAGCCAATACCAAGGCAGAAAACTTAAACTGTAATTGCCAAAGGCTCAAAGTAGACAAGCTTGAGAGTTAAAAATGCCAGGGAGGGCCAGTCTTAGAGGGTTCCCCATAATTTTAGGTGTTTTACCTCCAGGAGATCTACCAGGTCCTCATAGTGAAGATCAGAGAAAAATCCCCTAGTACTTTTGGCTAGAAGAGGGGGAATGTAGCCATTTTTAAATACACCCAGAGCATTCTGTTCTTCTAATAAAAAATGACCTCAGGGAGACTATATTACCAGAGCCCAACTGACTGGAGTTTTACTGGAAACTAACTGATCTGGAGAAGGGAAAAACCTAACTCTAGATACCTCTGACAGATCTCCATGTCTAGACAATATTTAAGAAGTAGGCTCTAGGGAAACCCATGGTCCACAGGAGACAAAAACAAGGAAAATAGAGACAGTTTTAGCTTCTTACACCTACGGAGATAGCAAACATTAAACACAGGCTAGCAACCATCCAGATAAAAATAAAACCTCACACTAAAAGGCCTATTTATCTAAATTCCTTTATCCAGTACATCTTGTCCAGCTTGCAACAAAACATCACAAGAGGGCTTCCCTGGTGGTGCAGTGGTTGAGAGTCTGCCTGCTGATGCAGGGGACACGGGTTCATGCCTCGCTACGGGAGGATCCCACATGATGCGGAGTGGCTGGGCCCGTGAGCCATAGCTGCTAAGCCTGCATGTCCGGAGCCTGTGCTCTGCAATGGGAGAGGCCACAGCAGTGAGAGGCCTGCGTAATGCAAGAAAAAAATAAAATCACAAGACACAATAAAAGACAAAACAAAACCAAAAACAAACAAACAAAAAACAGTTTAAACAGACAGCAAACATCAGAACCAGACTCAGATATGGCAGAGATTTAACAATTATCAGACTGAGAATTAAAAATAACCATGATTCATATGCTAAGGATACTAATAGACAAAGTAGACAACATGCAACAAAAGGTTAACTGATGTCGGCAAAGAGATGGGAACTCAAGAAACATGCAAAATGAAATGCTAGAAAGTTTTTAAAAACTGTAACAAAATGATGAATGCCTTTGATATGATCATCTATAGACTGGAAATAAAGAAAGAAAGAATAAGTGAACATGAAGAAAGGTCAATATGGACTTTGAAAATTTAAAATCAAAGAGAAAAAAGAATGAAGAAGATGGAACAAAATATCAAAGAACTGTGGGAAAACTACAAGTGTTGTAACATATGTTTCATGGAAATATCAGAAAGAGAAGAAAGAAAGACAGAGAGAGAAGACATATTTGAAGTAATAATGAAATTATTATTGTAGACACCAAATTATAGATCCAGGGAGCTCAGAAAACAAGAAGCACTATATATATATATATATATGCGTGTGTGTGTTTGTGTGTGTGTGTGTGTATACACACACACACACAGAGTTGACCTTTGAAGAACATGGGTTTGAACTGCACAGGTACACTTATATGTGGACTTTTTTCAATAAATACTGCAGTACTACATGATCTGTTGTTGGTTGAATCCATTGATGCAGAAACAGGGATACAGAAAGCTGACTATAAAGTTTTATCCATATTTTCAACTGTGTGTGGGGAGTCATACCCATAACCCCCACGCTGTTCAAGTGTCAACTGTATGTATAACTATAACTAGGCGTATCATATTCAAACTAGAGAAAATCAAAAACAAAGAGAAAATCATAAATTAAAGAAGTAGGTGGATAAAACCATACTTATAGAAGAGCAAGGACAAGAGTTATATAGGCTTTTTCTCCAAAAACCAGCAAGCAAGAAGACAGTGAAGTGTAATTTTTAAAGTGTTGAAAGAAAAGAAAAACACCAACCAATAATTCTTTACTCCATGGCATTATCCTTCAAAAGTAAAGGAGAAATAAAGATTTGTTAGACAAACAAAAATTGAGGGGATTTTTTACTAGTAGACTGGCCATGCAAAAAATGTTAAAAGAAGTTCTTCAGAAAGAAGGAGAATGATATATATTTAAAATCTGGAACTATATAAAGAAAGGAAGAGCATTAGACAAGGAATAAATGAAGGTAAAATGAAATCTTTTATTTTCTTCATTTTTAATTGATTTAGCAGTTAGCAGTATGTTCAAAATAGTAATACCAATGATGCACTTGGCAACTTATAACATACGGATAGGCAAAAATGAATGATGGCAATATTGTAAGGGAGAGAAGAGAGGAATTGGGAATATTCTGTTATAAGGTAATTGCACTAACTGTAAAATTTTGGATGTAGTATTATTTAAGAATGGACTTGGATTAGTCATAAATGTATATTGCAAACTCTAGGGCAACCACAAAAAATAGCAAAATAAGAATATAATTGGAATGCTAAAAGACAAGATAAAATGGATTCATGTACAATGCTCAGTTAAAATCAGAGGCAGAAAAAGAGTAGGAATCAAAAGCAGACACAAAAAACAAGGACAGTGAATAGAAAAAAGCTACAAAAAAAGAAAAAAGCTACAAATACAATAGGTATTAATCCCACTATATCAATAATCACTTTAAATGTCAATGGTCTAAATATACCAATTAAAAGGCAGAGACTATCAGAGTGTATTAAAAACACCTAATTATATGTTATTCATAAGAAACCAACTTTAAATTTAAAGACACAGATAGATTTAAAATAAAGGGATGGAAAAAGACATATCACGCTAATACCAATCAAAAGAAAGCCGAAGTTTTCTTAATTTCAGACAAAACAGACTTCAGAGCAAGGAAAATTCTTAGGAATAAAGAAGGCACTGCATGATGATAAAGGGGCCAATTCTCCAAGAAAGTCTTAATTCTTAAGGTGAATGTGCCTAACAACAAAGCATCAACATACATGACACAAAAGCTAATAGAACTTCAAGTAGAAAAAAACTAATCCACTCTTATAGTTGGAGATTTCAACACCCATCTATCAGTAATTGACAGATCCAGCAGGCAGAAAATCAGTAAGGACAGAGTTGAACTGAATAGCACCATCAATCAACTAGATCTAGTTTACATTTACAAATTCTTCATTCAACAACAGAAGAATACACATTCTTCTCAAACTACTTTGAACATTCTCCAAGACTGACCACATTCTGGTCCATAAAACATGCTGTTACAAATTTAAAGGACTAAAAAGCATACAAAGTATGCTCTCAGATCCCAATGAAAATAAACTAGAAATTATAATAGAAAGATACTTGGAAAGCAGCCGCATATAGACATTAAATAGCATACTTTTACATAACACATGAATCAAAAAGAATTTCAAGATAAATTTAAAGTATTTTGAACTGAATGAAAATGAAAATACAATTTATCAAAATCTGTGGAGTGTGATGACTGCAGGACTTAGAGGGAAATCTATGAAATTGCATTAGTATATTACAAAAGAGAAAGACATAAAATGAATTATTCAAGCTTTCATCTTAGGAAACTAATAAAGGAAAATCAAATTAAATCCAAAGAAAGCAGAATAAAAGTAATAATAAAATTACAGCAAAAATCAGTGAAATTGAAAACAGAAAATCAATGAAACCAAAACCCGATTATTGGAAAAGGTCTATTAAATTTATGAAACTTCTAACCTGCCTAAGAAAAAAATGAGAGAATTAAATTACTAATATCATAAATGAAAGAGGGGCCATTATTACTGATCCTATAAACATTAAAAACTAATAAAGAAATATTGAAAATTACTATGTTTGCAAATTTGATAACATAAGTGAAATGGAAAACTTCCTAGAAAGCAAAAAAAGTGAAAATAAACAAATGGGACTACATCAAGCTTAAAAGGTTTTCCACAGCAAAGATAACCATCAACAAAATGAAAAGGCAATCTACTGAATGGTAGAAGTTATTTGCCAATGATATATTTGATATGGGGTTAATAACAAAAATAAATAGAAAACACACAACTAAATATCAAAAATAAAAACATTAAAACAGGATTTTAAAATGGGCAAAGGACCCAAATAGACATTTCTCTGAAGAAGACATACGAATGGCCAACAGACACATGAAAAGATGCTTAACATCACTAATCATTAAAGAAACACAAATCAAAACCATGAGCTATCACTTCACATCTGTCAGAATAGCTATTGTCAAAAATACAACAAATAATAAGTTGGCAAGGATGTATGGAAAAGGGAACCTTCGTGAACCATCAGTGGGAATGTTAATTCGTGCAGCCACTATGGAAAACAGTATGGACATTCTTCAAAAAATTAAAAATAGGTCTTCCTATTTTTAGGCAGCAATACCACTTCTGGGTATTTACCCAAAGAAAACAGAAACACTTATTTGAAAAACTACATGTACCATTATGTTAATTGCAGCATTATTTACAAGAGCCAAGATATGGAAGCAACCTAAGCCTAAATATGGAAGGTAACCTATGATTAGCAACATAATCAATAGATGAATGGATAAAGAAGATATAGTATATTACTCAATGGAATATTACTCAGTCATAAAATGGAATGAAATCTTGCCATTAGTGACAACACAGGTGGGTCTAGTGGGTATTATGCTAAGTGAAATAAGTCAGAAAGAAAAAGACAAAATCTGTATTTCACTCATATGTGGAATCTAAAAAACACAAAACAAATGAACAAAACGGAACAGACTCATAAATACAGAAAACAGACTGGTGGTTGCCAGAGGGGAGGGAAGTGGAGGGTTGGATGAAATAGGGGAAGGAGATTAAGAGGTACATACTGGAGTTATAAAATAAATAAGTCACAGGGATGTTATATACAACATAAGGAATATAGTCAGTAATACTGGAATAATTTTGTATGGTTACTCGACTTATCATGGTCATCATTTTGTAACGTAGTTAAATGTCAAAACATTATGTTTTACACCTGAACCTAACATAATTTTGTACATCAACTATACTTCAATAAACAAATAAATAGATAATAGGCCCATATCTTTTTAAAAATTTTAATCAATACTTAATAAACTTCAAAATCAGAAAGCACAAGGCCCAATTGTTACACTAGTGAATAAAACCAAACATTTAAAGAAGAAATTACACCAATTCTTTACAATATCTTACAGAAAATAGATGCAGAGGGAATACTTACTAACTCATTCTTTGAGGCCAGCATTACACTGATACCAAATATTTTCTTTTATTAAAAGAAACAAAAACTACAGATGAATATCTCTCATAAACTTAGACACAAATGTCCTTAACAAAATATTAGTAACTTGAGTCCAACAATTTATAAAAAGTTATACACTATGATCAAATGAGATTTCTTGCAGGTATGCAAGTTTGCCTCAACATATGAGAATTGGTGAATGTAATCTGTCACATCAAGAGGATAAAGAAGAAAAGTCATGTGATTATATAAATATATTCAGAAAAAGCATTTGACAAAATCTAACGCATATTCTTTTATTTGTGGTACACCGGCCTTTCACTGTTGTGGCCTCTCCCGTTGCGGAGCACAGTCTCCAGACGTGCAGGCTCAGTGGCCATGGCTCACGGACCTAGCCACTCCACGGCATGTGGGATCTTCCCGGACCGGAGCACAAACCCGTGTCCCCTGCATTGGCAGGTGGACTCTCAACCACTGTGCCACCAGGGAAGCGCTAACACATATTCTTGATAGAAACTCTCAATAAGGTAGAAATAGATGGGAACTTCCTCAACTTGATATAGAACATCACAAAAATTCTACAATTAACATCATAATTAATGGTTATAAACTAAGTGCTTTTCTGCTGAAATAAAAAATAAGCCAATGAAAACCCGCCCATGGACAGACACCAGCCCCAGGAACACCACAGCCATGCAGCATGCCCTGGCAGGACCCAGCACACCCACCAGCAGACTGGCACCAGCCATGGAACCCCCACCCTGACCTCATTCCTGACAATCAGCAGTCAAGCACCAGCTCTGGGACACGTTGGGCCCCTCAGCCAGTGACCCATGGAATTCAGCCCCAACCACCAATGAGCAAACACCAGATTCAGGACCCCCAGTGCCCTGAAGCCAGTGACCCCAGGCCAAGTTATGCCTACCAGTAAGCTGGCAGTAACCCCAGCACCACCTGGACCAGGTGACAAAAGAAAATGAAAACACAACAATCCAAAATCTGTGAGATGCAGCAAAAGCAGTTTTAAGAGGGAAGTGTATAATGATACAGGCCTTCTCAAGAAAGAAGAAAAGACCCAAACAACCTAACTTTACACCTAAATGACTAGAAAATGAAGAAAAAACAAAGCCTAAAGTTTGTAGAAGGAAAGCAATCATAAAGACCAGAGCAGAAATAAATGAAATAGACACCAAAAAAACCCCAGAATAGATTAATGGAACTAAGAGTTGGTTATTTGAAAAGGCGAACAGAACTGATAAACCTTTAGCCAGACTCATTAAGAAAAAAGAGAGCTCAAATCAATAAAATCAGAAATGAAAATGAAGTTAAAACCAACACCACAGAAATACAAAGGATCAAAAGAGATTACTATAAACAACTATATACCAATAAAATGGACAACCTAGAAGATATGGACAAATTCCTAGAAATGTACAATCTCCCAACACTGAACCAAGAAGAAATATAGGACATGAACAGAACAATTAACAGGAATGAAATTGAATAATAAAATATCTCTCCATGAAAAAATGTCCAGGACCAGATGGCCTCACAGGTGAATTCTGCCAAACACTTTGAGAACAGTTAACATCTATCCCTCTCAAACTATTCCAAAAAGTTGCAAAGGAAAGAATGTTTCCAAACTCATTCTACAGGGCCAGAAACATCCTGATACCAAAATCAAACTTATCACAAAAGGAGAAAATTACAGGCCAATATCCCTGACAAATATAGATGCAAAATTCCACAAAAAATATTAGCAAATCAAATTCAACAATACACGAAAAAGATTATACAACATGAACAAGTGGGATTTATTGGAGGAATGTAAGAATGGTTCAATATCCACAAATCAATCAATGTGATACACTACATTAACAAAAGGAAGGATAAAAATGATATGGTCACATCAAAAGATGCAGAAAAAGCTTTTGACAAAATTCAACATTCATTTATAATAAAAATGTAGGTATAGAAACAACATACTTTGGCATAATAAAGGCCATATATGATAAGCTCACAGGAAACATCATCTTAACAATGAAAAGCTGAAAGCATTTCCTCTAAGATCAGGAACAAGACAAGGATGTCCACTCTCGCAACTTTTATTCAACATAGTATTGGAAGCCTTAACAATCAAACAAGAAAAATAAATAAAAGGAATCCAAATTGGAAAGGAAGAAGTAAAATCATCATTGTTTGCAGATGACATGATATAATACATAGAAAATCCAAAAGGCACCACCAAAATACTATTAGAGATCATCAATGAATTCAATAAAGTTATAAGATAAAAAATTAATATACAGAAATTTGTTGCATTTCTATACACTAACAATGAACTATGAGAAAGAGAAATTATGAAAATGAGCCCATTTATAATTGCATCAAAAAGAATAAAATATCTAGGAATAAATCAAACTGAAGATGTGCAAAACCTCACATGAGAAAACTATAAGACACTAATGAACAAAATTAAAAATGACACAAACAGATGGAAAGATACACGGTGTTCATGGATTGGAAGAATTAATATTGTTAAAATGACCATACTAGCAAAGGCAATCTACAGATTCAGTACAATCCCTATCAAAATACCAATGGCATTTATCACAGAACCAGAAATAATGATTCTAAAATTTGTGTGAAAAAAAAGACACCAAATAGCAAAAGCAATCTTGAGAAAGAAGAACAGAACTAGGGGTATCATTCTCCCTGAGTTCAGACTATATTACAAAGCTACAATTATCAAAACAGCATGGTACTGGCACAAAAGCAGATACATAGATCAATGGAACAAAATAAAGAGCCAAAAATAAACCCATGCACTTATGGTCAATTAGTCGATAACAAAGGAGGTAAGAATATACAATGTGGAAAGGCAGTCTCTTCAACAAGTGGTGCTGGGGAAACTAGACAGCTATATTTAAAAGAATGAAATTGGAACATTTTCTTACACGATGCACAAAAAAAAAAAAAAAAAACTCAAAATGGATTACAGACCTAAATGTAAGACTGGAAACCATAAAGTTCCTAGAAGAAAACATAGGCAGAACACTCTTTGACATAAATCATCCAATAATATTTTTGGACCTGTTGCCCAAGGCAAAGGAAACAAAAGAAGAACTAAACAAATGGGACCTAGTTAAATTTAAAAGCTTTTTCCACAGCACAAGAAACCACTGACAAAGCAAAAAGCCAAACTATGAATGGGAAAAAATATTTGCAAATGACATGACTGATAATGGGTTTATTTCCAAAATAAATAAACATCTCATGCAACTCAATATCAAAAAAACAAACAATCCAACTAATAAATGGCCAGAAGGCCTGAATACATATTTTTCCAGAGAAGAAATATAGATGGTCAACAGGTACATTAAAAGATGCTCAACATTACTAATCATCAGAGAAATGCAAATCTAAACCACAATGAGATATCATCTCACACCTGTCAGAATGGTTATTATGAAAAAGACCACAAATAACAAGTGTTGGAGAGGATGTGGAGAATAGAGCGCTCTAGAACGCTGTTAGTGGGAATGTAAATTGGTGCAGCCACTGTGGAAAACGTTATGGAGGTTGCTCAAAAAGCCAAAAATAGAACTACCACATGATTCAGCAATTCGACTCTTGGGTGGTTTATCCGAAGAAAATGGAAACACTAACTTGAAAAGATACATGCACATGCTCCCCAATGTTCATTGCAGCACTGTTTACAATAGTCAAGACATGGAAGCTATCTAAATGTCCATCAACAGATGAATGGATAAAGAAGATGCAGTACATATATACAATGGAATATTACTCAGCCATTCGAAAGAATGAAATAATGCCATTTGCAGCAACATGGATGGACCTGGGGATTATCATACTAAGTAAGTCAGAAAGAGAAAAACAAATATCATATGATATCGTTTATATGCAGAATCTAGAAAAAAAATGATACAAATGAACTTATTTACAAAACAGAAACAGACTCACAGACTTAGAGAATAAACTTATGGTTACTGGGGGGAAGGGTGGGGGTCCGGGGGAAGGGTGGGGGGAGGGATAGACTGGAAGTTTGGGATTGACATGTACAAACTGCTATAGTTAAATAGATAACCAGCCAGTGGGCCCCAGGACCAGCCTCCGGTGACCCAGAAGGGTACAGACAGCTTTGACCATTAGGAATTCCACTAGCAGTCCCCAGGACTTGCCCATGCTACCCAGGAGGTCGCAGAGAGATTCAGTGACTGGGAAATCCGTCAGTGGGTGCCAGGACCTGCCCTGCTGTACTGGGAACATGCAAATAGTTCTTGCTACTAAGAAATCTGCCAGTGGGTGCCAGGACCTGCCCTGATATCCCAGGAGGGCACAGAGAGCTTCACCCACTAGGAATTCCACCAGCGGGCAACAGGACCCATCCTTGCTGCCATAGAAGGGTGCAGACAGCTCCAGCCACTAGTAATTCTGCCAGCAGGCCACAGAATCCTCCTCCACTGACCAGGAAGGGTGTGGAAAACTCCTGCCTCTAGGAATCCCACCAGTGGGCCCCAGGACTTGCCCACACTGCCCAGGGAGGGTGCAGAGAGCTTCCATGACTCGGAAATACATCAGTGGGTCCCAGAACCTGAACTGCTGTCCCAGAAGAGCATGGATACCATCCCCACTAGGAAATCCACCAGTGGGTGCTGGGACCTGCATGCACTGCCTTGGGAGGGCACAGATAGCTACCCCCACTAGGAAATATGCCCAGAAGAGGTGCTGAAACCACAGTTGAGCCCCATGAGCTGTGTGACTAAGAAAGAAGAGCTGAAATCTTTGCTCGCGGCTGCACAAACTGCAGAGTCACACCTTTGTTGACAGCTTCCTAAATTCGGTGCCTGCAAAACATCCCAAAGGACAGGAAGTGCTTTGGCAGCTCAGAGGGGTCTGGCTTAGCAGCTGTGGGCTTTGTGGGCACACACCCACAGGAGTTGCACCAGACCAGTACCTGGGCTTCCTCCATAGCTCTGACACTGGGTCCAGGTGCACAACTACTGCAGTTCTGGGACCTGACCTCAGTGGATCTGTGATAGTGGCCTTGTGAAACAATGCCTGAAAGTCACCAGGTCTAATTGCCAGCATACACACAGTTAAGGCAGGACTGAGAGCAATGCAAACAGCAGTGTACTTTGTGAGCTCACACAACAGGCAAAAGGGGACACAACAGAGCACATTCACAGGTGAACAGCTCCAGAGGAGGGATACTCAGTGACTTCTCTCCCACTGGGAGTGCTCCAATCCTGCCTACCTCACACTGCATATCAGAATCTCAGCTAAGAAACAGATCTGGGGGCCTCTACTCCAACAAACAGGGAGCAGACCCCACCCCTGACAGGGCAGTGACAACTGCAGAGCAAAGGGGAGGCTCAACTCAATACCTAAGGCAGGCTCTTTTCTCTACAACACCAATTAAACCTGCTTTCAAGGGGTAACGGCACAAGCCTCTGGACCAACCTCACCCACCAGGGGTCAGACACCAGAAGAAAGAGGAAATACGATCCTGTAGCCTGTGGAAAGGAGATCTCAAACACAGTAAATCTGACAAAATGAGATGACAAATAAATATTTTGAAGACGAAGGTGCAAGATAAAAACCTACAAGAACAACTAAATGAAGAGAAGATAGGCAATCTACTTGAAAAAGAATTCAGAGTAATGATAGTAAATATGATCCAAGACCTCAGAAAAAGAATGGAGATAGGGATCAGGAAGATACAAGAAAAGTGTAACAAAGACCTAGAATAACTAAAGAACAAACAGAGATGAACAATACAATAACTGAAATGAAAAAAATACACTAGAAGGAAGCAATATGAGAATAACTGAAGCAGAAGAATGGATAAGTGACCCGAAAGACAAAATGGTGGAAATCTCTGCTGCAGAACAGAATAAAGAAAAAAGAATGAAAAGAAATGAGGACAGTCTCAGAGATATCTGGGGCAACATTAAACACACCAAAATTCGAATTATCAGGGCCCAAGAAGAAGAAAGGGCCTGAGAAAATATTGGAAGAGATTATACTGGAAAACTTCCATAACATGGGAAAGGAAATAGTCACCCAACTCCAGGAAGCACAGAGAGTCCCTTACAGGATGAAACCAAGGAGGAACACACCGAGACACATATCAATCAAACTAACAAAAGTGAGATACAAAGAAAAAATATTAAAAGCAGCAAGGGAAAAGCAACAAATAACACACAAGGGAATCTGCATAAAGCTGATTTTTCAGCAGAAACTCTACAGGCTAAAAGGGAGTGGCAGGGTATATTTTAATTAACGAAAGGGAGAAAATTACAACCAAGATTACTCTACCAAGCAAAGCTTTCATTCAGACTCAAAGGAGAAATCAAAATCTTTACAGGCAAGCAAAACTAAGAGAATTCAGCACCACCAAACCAGCTTTACAACAATTGCTAAAGGACCTTTTCTAGGCAGGAAACAAAAGAGAAGAGAACAAAAGAGGAAGGACAGAAAAAAGACCTATAAGAACAAACCCAAAACAATTAAGAAGATGGAAATAGGAACATACATATCAATAATTACCTTCAATATAAACGGAATAAATGCTCCAATCAAAATACATAGACTGGCTGAATGGATACAGAAACAATACCCATATATATGCTGTCTTCAGGAGAATCACTTCAGACCTAGGGACACATACAGACTGAATGTGAGAGGATGGAAAAAGATACTCCATGCTAATGAAAATCAAAAGAAAGCTGGAGTAGCAATACTCATATCACACAAAATAGACTTTAAAATAAAGACTGTTACAAGAGACAAGGAAGGAGATTGCATAATGATCAAGGGATTGATCCAAGAAAAAGACAAAACAATTGTAAATAAAGGAGCACATCAATATATAAGGCAAAGGATAACAGCCATAAAAGGCAAAATCAACGGTAACAAAAAAATATTGGGGGACTTTAACACCTCTCTTATACCAATGGACAGGTCATCCAGAGAAAAAATTAATAAGGAAACACAAGCCTTAAATAACGTATCAGACCACATAGACTTAATTAACATTTATACAACTTTCCATCCTAAAGCAGCAGAATACACTTCCTTATCAAGTGTACATGGAACACTCTCCAGGATGGATCACGTCCTGGAACACAAATCAAGCCTCGGAAAACTTAAGAAAATTGAAATCATATCAAGCATGTTTTCTGACCACAACGGTATTTGATTAGAAATCAATTACAGGAAAAAATCTGTAAAAAATGCAAACACATGGAGGCTAAAATATATGTTACTAAATAACCAATGGATCACTGAAAAAATCAAAGAGAAAATCAAAAAATACCTAGAGACAAATGACAATGAAAACACGACAATCCAAAACTTGTGGGATGCAGGAAAAGCAGTTCTAAGAGGGATGTTTATAGCAATACAATCTTACCTCAAGAAACAAGAGAAATCTCAAACCACCTAACCTTACACCTAGAGCAATTAGAGAAAGAAGAACAAACAAAATGCAAAGTTAGTAGAAGGAAAGAAATCATAAAGATCAGAGCAGAAATAAATGAAATAGAGACAAAAAAACAATAGCAAAGATCAATGAAACTAAAAGCTGGTTCTTTGAGAACATAAACAAAATTGATAAACCATTAGCCAGACTCATCAAGAAAAAAAGGGAGAGGACTCAAATCAATAAAATTAGAAATGAAAAAGGAGAAGTTACAAATGACACTGCAGAAATACAAAGGATCATAAGAGACTACTACAAGCAACTATATGCCCATAAATTGGAAAACCTGAAGCAAATGGACAAATTCTTAGAACGATACAACCTTCCATGACTGAACCAGGAAGGAATAGAAAATACGAACAGACCAAACACAAGAAATGAAATTGAAACTGTGATTCAAAATCTTTCAACAAATGAAAGTCCAGGAACAGACGTCTTCATAGGAAATTCTATCAAATATTTACAGAAGAGCTAACAGCTATCCTTCTCAAACTCTTCCAAAAAATTACAGAGGAAGGAACACTCTCAAGCTCATTCTATGAGGTCACAATCTCACTGACACCAAAGACAGACAAAGATACCACACACACACAAAAAAAAATTATAGGCCAATATCACTGAGGAACATAGATGCAAAAACCCTCAACAAAATACTAGCAAACAGAATCCAACTCATTAAAAGGATCATACAAAATGATGAAGTGGGATTAATCCCAGGGATGCAAGGATTCTTCAATATATGCAAATCAATCAGTGTGATACACCATATTAACAAATTGAAGAATAAAAACCATATGATCAACTCAGTATATTCAGAAAAAGATTTTTCCAAAATTTAACACCCATTTATGATAAAAACTCTTCAGAAAGTGGGCATAGAAGGAACCTACCTCAACATAATAAAGGCCATATACAACAAATCCTCAGCAAATATCATTCTCAATGGTGTAAAACTGAAAGCATTTCCTCTAAGATCAGGAACAAAAGAAGGATGTCCACTCTTGTTACTATTATTCAATATAACTTTGGAAGTCCTAGCCACAGCATTCAGAGAACAAAAAGAAGTAAAAGGGATCCAAATTGGAAAAGAAGAAATAAAACTGTCACTGTTTGCAGATGACATGATACTATACATAGAAAATGCTAAAGATGCAGCCAGAAAACTACTAGAGCTCATCAATGAATTTGCTAAAGTTGTAGGATACAATATTAATACAGAAAAGTCTCTTGCATACTTGTACACTAACAATGAAAGATCAGGAAGAGAAATCAAGGAAACAATCCCATTTACCATCACAACAAAAAGAAAAAAATACCTAGGAATAAACCTACCTAAGGAGGCAAAAGACCTGGATCAGAAAACTATAAATACTGATAAAAAATAAATAAAAGATGACACAAACAGATGCAGAGATATACCATGTTCTTGGATTGGAAGAATAAATATTGTGAAAATGTCTATGTTACCCAAAGCAATCTACTGATACAATGCAATCCCTATCAAACTACCAATGGCATTTTTCACAGAACTAGAACAAAAAATTTCACATTTGTATGGAAACACAAAAGACCCCGAATAGCCAAAGCAATCCTGAGAAAGAAAAACAGAGCTCGAGGAAACAGACTCCCTGATTTCAGACTATGCTACAAAGCTACAGTAATCAAGACAATATGAGTATGGTACTGGCACAAAAACAGAAATGTAGATCAGTGGAACAGGATAGAAAGTCTAGAGATAAACCCATGTATCTATCATCATCTAATCTCTGTCAAAGGAGGCAAGAATATACAGTGGAGAAAAGAGAGCCTCTTCAATAAGTTGTGTTGGGAAAACTGAACAACTATATGTAAAATAGTGAAATTACAAGACTCCGTAACACCATATACAAAAATAAACTCAAAATGGATTAAAGTATAAGGCTAGACACTGTAAAGCTCTTAGAGGAAAACATAGGCAGAATACTCTTTGACAGAAATAGCAGGAAGATCTTTTTGATCCACCTCCTAGATGAATGAAAATAAAAACAAAAATAAACAAATGGGATATAAGCAAACTTAAAAGTTTTTGCACTGCAAAGGAAACCATAAACAACACAAAAGGAAAACCCTCAGAATGGGAGAAAATATTTGTAAACAAAGCAATCGACAAGGGATTAATCTCCAAACTATACAAACAGCTCAATGCAGCTCAATAAAAAAAAAAACAACGACCCAATCCAAAAATGGGCAGAAGACCTAAATAGACATTTCTCCAAAGAAGACATACAGATGACCAAAAGGCACATGAAAAGATGCTTAACATCGCTAATTATTAGAGAAATGCAAATCAAAACTACAATGAGGTATCACCTCACACTGGTCAGAATGGCCATTATCAAAAACTCTACAAACAATAAATGCTGGAGAGGGTGTGGAGAAAAGGGTACCCTCTTGCACTGTTGGTGGGAATGTAAATTGATACAGCCACTATGGAGAACAGTATGGACGTTCCTTAGAAAACTAAAAGTAGAACTACCATATGACCCAGCAATCCCACTCCTAGGCATATACCTGGAGAAAACTGTAATTCGAAAAGATACATGCACCCCAATATTCACTGAAGCACAATTTCAATAGCCAGGACATGGAAGCAACCTAAATGTCCATCAACAGAGGAATGGGTAAAGAAGATGTGGTACATATATACAATGGAACATTACTCAGCCATAAGAAAGAACAAAATAATGCCATTTGCAGCAATATGGATGGACCTAGAGATTATCAAACTGAGTGAAGTAAGTCAGACACAGAAAGACAAATATCATACAATATCACTTATGTGTGGAAGCTAAAAATAGCCACAAAGGAGCTTAGTTATGAAACAGAAGTACAGTCACAGATGTAGAAAACAAACACGGTTACTGGGGGATAAGGGGATGAGGAATAAACTGGGAAACTGGGATTGACATATACACACTACCATATATAAAATAGATAACTATATAAGAACCTACCATAGAGCACAGGGAACTCTACTCAATACTCTGTAATGGTCTATATGGGAAAAGAATGTAAAAAGAGTGGGTATATGTATATTTATAACTGATTCACTTTGCTCTACACCTGAAACTAACACAGCATTGTGGATCAACTATACCCCAATAAAATTTTTTTAACACCTTTATTGGAGTATAATTGCTTTACAATGGTGTGTTACTTTCTGCTTTATAACAAAGTGAATCAGTTATACATATACATATGTTCCCATATCTCTTCCCTCTTGCATCTCCCTCCCTCCCACCCTCCCTATCCCACCCCTCTAGGTGGTCACAAAGCACAGAGTTGATCTCCCTGTGCTATGTGGCTGCTTCCCACTAGCTATCTATTTTACGTTTGGTAGTGTATATACGTCCATGCCACTCTCTCACTTTGTCACAGCTTACCCTTCCCCCTCCCCATATCTTCAAGTCCATTCTCTAGTAGGTCTGTGTCTTTATTCCCATATTATCCCTAGGTTCTTAATGACCTTCTTTTTTCTTAGATTCCATATATATGTGTTAGCATATGGTATTTGTCTTTCTCTTTCTGACTTACTTCACTCTGTATGCCAGACTCTAGGTCCATCCACCTCACTACAAATAACTCAATTTCGTTTATTTTTATGGCTGAGTAGTATTCCATTGTATATATGTGCCACATCTTCTTTATCCATTCATCAGTTGATGGACACTTAGAATATACAGTGGAGAAAAGACAGCCTCTTCAATAAGTGGTGCTGGGAAAACTGGACAGGTACATGTAAAAGTATGAAATTAGAACACTCCCTCCTAACACCATACACAAAAATAAACTCAAAATGGATTAAAGACCTAAATGTAAGGCCAGACACTATCAAACTCTTAGAGGAAAACATAGACAGAACACTCTATGACATAAATCACAGCAAGATCCTTTTTGACCCACCTCTTAGAGAAATGGAAATAAAAACAAAAATAAACAAATGGGACCTAATGAAACTTCAATGCTTTTGCACAGCAAAGGAAACCATAAACAAGACCAAAAGATAATCCTCAGAATTGGAAAAAATATTTTCAAATGAAGCAACTGACAAAGAATTAATCTCCAAAACATACAAGCAACACATTCAGCTCAATATCAAAAAAACAAACAACCCAATCCAAAAATGGGCAGAAGACCTAAATAGACATTTCTCCAAAGAAGATATACAGATTGCCAACAAACACATTAAAGAACGCTCAACATCATTAATAATTAGAGAAATGCAAATCAAAACTGCAATGAGATATCATCTCACACCGGTCAGAATGGCCATCATCAAAAATTCTGGAAACAATAAATTCTGGAGAGGGTGTGGAGAAAAGGGAACACTCTTGCACTGTTGGTGGGAATGTAAATTGATACAGCCACTATGGAGAATAGTATGGAGGTTCCTTAAAAAACTACAAATAGAACTACCATACGACCCAGCAATCCCACTACTGGGCATATACCCTGAGCAAACCATAATTTAAAAATTTTTTTGAAATAAAAAATAAAATAGATAACCAACAAGGATGTACTGTATAGCACAGGGAATGCTGTTCAATATTCTTTAATAACTTAGATGGGAAAAGAATTTGAAAAATAATAGATACATATATATATATAACTGAACCACTTTGCTGTACACCCGAAACTAACACAACATTGTTAATCAACTATGCTCCAATATAAAATACAATTTAAAAAGAAAAGTAAATGAAGGATACATTTCCCCAGTGTTCATAGCAGCACTATTTGCAATAGCCAAGATTTGGAAGCAACCTACATATCATCAACAGATTAATGGATAATGATGTGGTATGTATATACAATGGAATATTACTCAGCCATAAAAAAATTGAAATTTTGCCATTTGCCATAACATGGATGGACCTGGAGGGTATTATGCTTAGTGAAATAAGTCAGACAGAGGAAGACTCTATGTCATCTCTCGTATGTGTAATATAAAAAATAAAACAAACTAATGAATATAACACAACAGAAACAAACTCACAGATATAGAGAACTAGCGGTTACCAGTGGAGAGGGGGAAGGAGGCAGGGCAGTGTAAGAGTAGGACATTAACTGATACAAACTATTATGTATGAAATAAGTAAGTTACAAGGATATATGGTAGAGCACAGGGAATATAGCTAATATTTTATAGCAACTTTAAATGGAGTATAGTCTATAAAAATTTTTAATCACTATATTGTAAACCTGAAACTAATATAATATTGTATATCAACTACATCTCAATAAAAAAGAATCAGAAAACATAAATGTTTATTTTATCATCACACAAAAAAATAATAAGGCAATGATATCCCCTATCACCATTCCTCTTCAACATCATACTGGAAGTCCTAGCTAATACAATAAGATGAGGAAAGGAAAGCCAAGGTACAGAAATTGGGAAGGAAGAAGTAATACTCTCTTTGGTTTTAGATGACACGTTTGACTATGTAGAAAATCCCAAATAATTCATAAATAACTCTTTGAATTAATAAGTGATTATAGCAAGGATGCAGAACACAAGGTTAATATACAAAAGTCAATTGATTTCCTACATACTAGCAATGAACAATTGCAATTTGAAATTAAAAACACAACTTCATTTATATTAGCATCAAAAATGACATACTTAGGTACAAATCTAATGAAATATGTATATGAAATATAGGAAGATATCACAAAACTTTGATGAGAGAAACCTAAGTAGATCTAAATAATAGAGATTTTGTGATGATGCATCTAAAACTCAATAATATTAAATTGTCATTTCTTCTCAACTTGATTTATACAATTATCACAATCCTAATCACACTCTCAGGATATTATTTTGTGGAATCAACAAACTAATTTTAAAAAGTATACAGAAATGCAAAAGCTCCAGTATAGGCAACATGCTACTTAAATGTAGGGAAAAAACAAAAGGAAGAACACTATATTACTTTTAGACTTACCATAGACAAATGGATCAGTGAAACATAGTAGAGAACCCAGAAATAGCCTCATACATATATAGTCAATTGATCTTTCATGAAAGAACAAAGACAATTAAATGGAGAAATCATAGTGTTTTCAACAAATGCTACTAGAACATTTGGACATCCACATGCAAAAAAATGAATCTAGACATAGATCTTACATCATTCACAAAAATTTCACTAAATATGGATCATAAACCTAAATGTAAAACAAAATTATAAAACTCCTAGAAGATAACATGATGGAAAATCTAGGTTATCTTGGGTTTGGTGATGTCTTTTTAGACACAGCATTAAAAGCATAATCTATGAAAAAAATTTGATAATTTGTACTTAATTAAAATTAAAAACTTATTCTCTGCCAAAAAGATTTTTAACATAATAAAAAGGCACATTTTGGGATTTCTCCCATATTTGGGGAGAAAATCTTGCAAAGGGCTTGTTTCAGAATATACAAAGAATTCTTAAAACTCAACAGTAAGAAAACAAGCAACCAAATTGAAAATGTGGCCAAAGACTCCAAAAGACGTAACCAAAGATACACAGATGGCAAATAAGCATACAAAAACATGTTCAATATCACATATCATTAGGAAACTGCAAATTAAAACAAACATGATATACCCTTCACACTTATTAAAATGGTAAACATCCAAAACACTGACTACTTCAAACGGTGGCATGGCTGTAAAGCAACAGGAACTCACTTTCACTGTTGGTGGGAATGCAAAATGCTACAGCCACTTTGGAAGATAGATTGGTAGTTTCTTATGAAAGTAAACACACTCTTACCATGTGATTCAACAATTGTGCTCCTTGGTATTTACCCAGATGAGTTAAAAATTCATGTCTACACATACACTTGCATGAGAATATTTATAGTAGCTTCATTCTTTTTTTTTTTAAATTTCTTAACTGCTAAAACTTTAAAGCTACCAAGATGTCATTCGATAGGTATGGATAAACAAACTGTGATACATCCATACAACGGAATGTTATTCACCAAGTTAGAAAAATGAGCTATCAACCTATGAAAAGACATAAAGTCACCTTAAATGCATATTGCTAGGTAGAAGAATCCAGGTTTAAAATGCTACATCCTGTATTATTCCAACTATATAGCATTCTGAAAAAGGCAAAACTATAGAGACAGTACACAGATCAGTGTTTGCCAGAGGTTCAGAGGAAGTGAAGGAGGGATGAATAGGTAGAGCACAGAAGATTGTTAGGTCAGTGAAACTACTCTGCATGATACTGTAATGATGGATACATGACTTATATTTGTGAAAAATTGCAGAACTGTACAACACAAAGAGTGAACCTTAATGTACTTTACTTAATAATGTATGAATATTGATACTGCCTCATCAAATTATAACACGTGTACCACACTAATGCAAAATGTTATTAATAGGAGAAACTGTGTGTGAGGGGAGAGGGGTATATGGGAACGCTATCTTTTTTATTCAGATTTTCTGTAAGCCTATAACTGGCCTGAAAAAATAGTCTATTGATTCAAAATAAAATAGAACACCATGAGATAACACCATTAGGATGGGTATAATCAAAGCAACAGTTAAATTTGTACACAAATATTCATAGTATCTTTATTCATAATGGCCAAAAAGTGTGGGAAAAAACCCTAATGTCTATCAACTAATGAATGAATAAACAAAATATGGTATATTCATACAATAAAACATTACTTGGAAATAAAAATTAATAAAGTATATGTGCTATAACATAAATAAGTCTTGAAAATATTATGTTAAGTGAAGGACACAATTCACAAAAGACCACATATTGTATGATTCCATTTATATGGAATGTACAGAATTGGCTTATCTACTGGGACATAAATTATACTAGTATTTGCTTAGCACATAGGGGAAAAGAGAGAATGGAGAATGGATCCAAATATGTACAGGATTTCCTTGGGGGATTGTATTCACCCTAACTGTGAATATACAAAAATCATGGAATTGTACAGTTTGAATGGCTGAATTGTATGGTAGGTGTATTATATCTCAATAAAGCTCTTAAAAATACAATAATTAACAGATACCAATGCCAAGATCCTATAGTTGTTTAGGATTCTCTAAGACATAAAAGCAACTATTATAAAATTGCTTCAACAAAATTATCATACATGCTCTTGAAACAAATGCAAAAATGTTTATATATATATATATTACAAAAGAAATAAAAGATATGTAGAAAACCCAAATGGAAATTCTAGAACTTAAAAATATAATAATCAAAATTTTAAACTCAGTGGAGAGCCTCAATAGGGGAATAGAGATTACAAAGGAAATAGTGAACGTTAAGCTAGATCAATATAAGTTATCCAATCTGAACAATGGAGAAAGTAGTTGAAAAAAATTGAACACAACCTGAGAGATCTGTGGAATAATAACAAAAGGTGTAATATTCATGTCATCTGAGTCCCAGAGAAGAGAATGTGAGCAGTGCTGAAAAATATGTGAAGAAATAATGGCTGAAAACCCCCCATGTTTGTCAAAATACATAAACCTACTAATTAAAGAAGTTTAGTGAACCTTGAACAGCAAAAAAAAAAAACCCAGAGAAATCTGTGCCAGACACATCATAATCAGACTACTGAAAGGAAAAGACCAAGAAAAATTTTAAAAGCAGCTAAACAAAAATTACGCATTATCTAAATAAGTGCAACCATTTGAATGACCATGAATTTCTTATCAGAAACTGTGGAGAACTTAATGAAGTGGTACAACATTTATAAGCACTGAAAGAAAAAAAATCTATATAATTTTATATCCACTGAAAAATACGCTTCACTTAAGGTAAAATAAAGATATTTTCAAATGAAGAAAAATTAAGGAGAAAATATTGTCAGTAGACCTGCTCCAAAAAATTGCAAAAGGAAATTCTTTAGAGAATTTTTTTTTTTTGCGTTACACGGGCCTCTCACTGTTGTGGCCTTTCCCATTGCGGAGCACAGGCTCCGGACGTGCAGGCTCAGTGGTCATGGCTCACGGGCCTAGCTGCTCCATGGCATGTGGGATCTTCCCGGACCAGGGCACAAACCCGTGTCCCCTGCATCAGCAGGCGGACTCTCAACCACTGCACCACCAGGGAAGCCCGAGAAATTTTCAAAGAAAGAAACCTTTAATATCAAGAATGAAGGGAGAATAACAGAAATGCTTAAATATTTGGGTAAGTATAACAAATAGTTATTCCTGTCTTGAGTTTTTTAAAGTAGGTTTGACAAATAAAAGCAAAAGTTGTAGCATTGTTTCATGAGCTTTTCTGTGTATGCATATGCCATAATACACACATATTAAGAATATTATATCTCAATAAAGCTCTTAAAATACAAATATAATCTATATATTTATACCTATATAAATATTTATATATAAATATATAAATTTATACCTATACATTTATACCTATATAAATATAAAGAAACATAAAGGGGGAGGATAAAGAAAACTATATGGTGAGAAAGTTTCTATATTTGGAAACTCCAATAGTTCTCTTTTAATAATTCATAGAACAAGAAGAAAGAAATCAGCAAGAATATAGAAAAACTAAGCAATGCCATCAACTTACTGTATCTGACTGACATTCACAGAACTCTTATTCTGCAACAGCAGAAAACACAAATGCAACATACATCAATATACAACATATTATGCATCATTAAACAAACATCAACAAATTTAAAATAATTGAAATCATACAAGTAAGGTCTCATCATAATGGAATCAAAATAGAAATAAATAATGGAATTGATAAGAAAATATCCAATCACTTGGAAATTAAACAACACACTCCTAAATGATCCATGGATCAAAGAAGAAATATCAAGATAATTTAGAAAACATTTTGAACTGAATAAAAATAAAACATACTAAAATTTGTGAGATTCTGCTAAAGCAATATTGAGGAGAAAAATATTGCATTTAATGCTTATATTAGAAAGAAAAAAATCTCAAATTAATAATCTAAGTTTTCATCTTAAGAATTTACAAAGAGAAAAATAAGGCAGAAGGAAGGATCATATAAACATAAAAGTAGAAACAGAAATCAGAAAAATAGAGAAAATCAATGAAAACAAAAACTGTCTTTTAAAGATGAATAAAATAGAAAAACATCAACCATGAAAAAGAAAAAGTGAGAGAAATATTAGAAATGAAAAAGGGACTAGCTCACACACTTGAAAATCTTTTAAATATTGAAATATTATTAGTAACTTTATGTACATAAATTCAACAATTCATAAGAAATTGACCAATATCTTGAAAACCACAAACCACCAAAATTCACTCACACTGATAAAGATAGTTTATAGATAGTATATTCCTCTAAACTTAAAAAAATTGAATTGAGGGCTTCCCTGGTGGTGCAATGGTTGAGAGTCCGCCTGCCGATGCAGGGGACACAGGTCCGTGCCCCAGTCCAGGAAGATCCCACATGCCACGTAGCGGGTGGGCCCATGAGCCATGGCCGCTGAGCCTGCGCGTCCGGAGCCTGTGCTCCACAACAGGAGAGGCCACAACAGTGAGAGACCCGCATACCACACACACACAAAAAAAATTGAATTGATAGTTGACAACTTTCCAAAAAATAAAAAAGAAATTTCCAAGACTCTATGGTTTCATTGCAGAATTCTAGCACACATTTAAAGAAATAGCACCAATTCTACATAAATTTTCTAGAAGAAACCCTTCCTGTTTCATTTTAGAAGGCAAACACTACCCTCACACTAAAACCAGAAAATATTTTACAAAAAAATTCAGATGGATATCCCTCGTCATATAGGCACACAAATCCTTAACAAAATATTGGTAACTAAAATCCAGCTATATAAAAAATTTATATACCAAGACCCATTGGAGTTTATTTCAGGGATACAAGGCTGGTTCAATATTTGAAAATCAATCAATATACTCCATCATAGAAATGGTCTGAAGAAGAAAAAACACATGATCTTATTAGCTGATGCAAGAAAGAATTCAACAAAACCAATATTCAAATATGGTAAAAATTCTCAGCAAAATAGGAATACAAAGTAACTTCCTCTGCCTAATAAGGGGCACTACAAAAATCCTACAATTAACATCACACCTGACAGCAAAAGAAGTAAATACTTTCCCCTAACAGCAGCAAGGCAAAGATGTCTACTCTCACCACTCCTATACAACATAGTACTGGAGATCCTAGCCCATTACATAGGTCAAGAAAGATAAAGACTAGAATTACCCTGATACCAAAGCCAGAAAAGGACACTACAAGGAAAGAAAACCACAGGCCAATATACGTAATGAATACACACACAAATATTCTCAGTGAAATACCAGCAAACCGAATTCAGCAGCACATTGAAAGAGTCATTCACCATGATCAAGTGGTGTTTATACCTGGGATGCAAGGATGGTTCAACATATGCAAATCAATAAATGTGATACATCACATTAAGGAAATGAAAAGAAAAATATCATATGACCATATCAATAAACAGAAAAAGCATTTGACAGGATTTAACATATGTTCATGATAAAAACTCTTAACAAATAACACATGAAAAGATAATTAGCATCATCAGCAATTAGGGAAATGCAAATTAAATCCAGAGATTGATTCCACTATACCTATTAGAATGGCTAATTTTTTAAACTATATTGACAATACCAAATTCTGGCAAGGCTGAAGAGTGGCTAGAACTCTCTAGCATTGTTGATGGGAAAGCAAAAAGGTACACACACTTTGAAAGATAATATGGCAACTTCTTTTAAAGCTAAACATTACCATACAACCCAGTAATCATGCTCTTGATATTTACCCAAGTGAATAGAGAACTTATGTATGAAAAAAATTCTGCACATGAATATTCATAGCAGCTTTATTCATAATCACCAAAAATTGAAAGCAACCAAGATGTCCTTTAATAGGTGACTGGATAAACTGTGGTACACCCATCCAATGGAATAGTATTTGGAGATAAAAAGGAATGAGTTGCCAATCCACACAAAAATATAGATGAGTCTTAAATGCATATTGCTAACTGAAAGAAGCTTGTCTGGAAAGGCTAGATACTCTATGATTCCAATTATATGACATTCTTAAAATGGTAAAAACAAAATAAATCTGAATTTAAAATTTTAAAAATATGAATAAAGGATGGATTTTAGTTGTAATAATGTATCAATATTTGTTCAAAATGTGTGACAAATATAGTAGCAATCTAAGGTGCTAATAATAGGAAAAACTGGGTGCAAGCATAAGGAAACTCATTTCCATCTCTGCAACTTTTCTGTAAGTCTAAAAATATTTTTAAACCCTTTATTTAAAATATCTATACAGCATTATAACAAAAAGCACTACCATATTATTTTATTTATTTATTTATTTTGCGGTACGCAGGCCTCTCACTGTTGTGGCCTCTCCCGTTGCGGAGCACAGGCTCTGGACGCGCAGGCTCAGTGGCCATGGCTCACGGGCCTAGCCGCTCCGCGGCATGCTGGATCTTCCCAGACTGGGGCATGAACCCGTGTCCCTTGCATCGGCAGGCGGACTCTCAACCACTGCACCACCAGGGAATCCCTAACATATTATTTTAAAGTAGTATTTTAAAATTTTAGAAATTGAGGAATACAGCAGATCTAGATTCTGAACAATATTTTACTGTAAAACAGCTCTAAAATTAATTATAATAGCCTATTTTCAAAAATTTGACAAACATCTACTTCATTCCTACTTCCTTCTACCTTGCCTAACTCCTTTCCTGCTCCAAGACGCACAAACAAACCCTCAGAAACAAACAAAAGCAAACCTCACAAATCTTTAGAAAATAAAGATAATTGCAACTGCCACTAATGGTGCATTATTTCATCTAAATTAGATGTTGTATTCATTACAATACCTGACATACAGTAAAAAGTAAACATTTCTTGAATATAACTAGTAGTATAATAATGAAAGTAAATGATGTCTAGCATTTGGTATGAGGCTCAAACTTACTATTTTTTAAACATCTTTATTGGCGCATAATTGCTTTACAATGGTGTGTTAGTTTCTGCTCTATAACAAAGTGAATCAGCTATACATATACATATATCCCCATATCTCCTCCCTCTTGTATCTCCCTCCCACCCTCCCCATTCCACCCCTCTAGGTGGTTACAAAGCACCGAGCTGATCTCCCTGTGCTATGCGGCTGCTTCCCACTAGCTATCTATTTTACATTTGGCAGTATATATATGTCCATGACATATATGTATATATGTATACATGTGTATACATGTATACATGTGTATATATGTCCATGACACTCTCTCACTTCGTCCCAGCTTACCCTTCCCCCTCCCCGTGTCCTCAAGTCCATTCTCTACATCTGCGTCTTTATTCCTGTCCTGTCCCTAGGTTCTTCATAACCATTTTGTTTTATTCCATATATATGTGTTAGCATACGGTATTTGTTTTTCTCTTTCTGACTTACTTCACTCTGTATGATGGACTCTATGTCCATCCACCTCACTACAAATAACTCAATTTCATTTCTTTGTATGGCTTAGTAATATTCCATTTTATATATGTGCCATATCTTCCTTTTCCATTCATCTGTCGATGGACACTTAGGTTAAACTTACTTTTGAAAAATAATTTTAAAATGTTGTTTTGAGTTAGGACCTATCATGTAGATGAGGGAACAGAATGGCTAGATTAGAAATTATCAATTATTGTAAATATTTCCTAACCCAAAACTATTCTACATATTTTATGTTGTGTTCTATATTGTATGTGAATTTAAGGACAAACCATTTATTTTAATATATACCGATAAAAATGTATGTTAAAAATAGCTTCCCTTTGTAAAGTTAGGGTAAAATATGTTAACGCATATTAGGCAAAATCAGATAAAATTTTCTTATATATAGCCTTATCATATCTCCTTTATAATACATGTCCTGATCCCCTCACAAACTATATCATTCTTTTCTTTGCTTCTCTCTTATAGTATTTATATTCAATATTGACTATTTGTGAATTACCTTAGACCTCCCAAAATTTTAAGCTCTTTAAGGGCAAATGTTATCTTCTTTATTAATGCTCTGTGTTTACCACAGTGCTTGGACCTTAAAGGCATAAAATATACGTTGAATAAATGAGCTAGTGGATGAATAAATGAATAATTATTGCCATTGTATTTCTTTTGAACACTTGACTTCAAAGAGTAACACTGTGCAGCTTCATTGTACGTCTGTACATGCATATGTGCAACCAGTAGGTGGTTTTCAACACTAATGGAGAGAGATTTTAATTGTACTATCCATAGTTTATATACCTCATTTTTCTGTGACAAGTACCACATATTTGCAAAACAGCTAGTTGAGGGGAGCCACAATTTATGCCCGTGGAACTAACTGCCCCAAAAGTCTTACAACCTATGCCTTATATTTATAGTGTGAAACCTAGCTGAACTGAACAGCCATACCCTATTGTCAAAGTACACTGGAGCTTCTGTTTAATATTGCAGTTCAATCAATAATTACTTATTATGAACTTGCTTAAGTGAGCAGCCTTGTATTTCTATTGTGTTCTAATGTGTTTTTCTTTTATTATTTCAATAACTACCCACCCCCTTCTAAGCATAAGAGAGATTCAGGATTTAGTGAATTCTGCTCTGATGAAAAACTATGTTATACTGGAGTTCCAGGGAATTCAAGAAAAGGCTAAGAGCACCACATAAAATTCATTTGCAAATTAAGTAGAGTACTCTTCAAAGTTAAATCTCCTGCTTAGACCCCTTCTGTTAAATGGAACATACAACCCAACTAAAACTCTGGACTAATCACTTGCCAACTTTGATTGAAATCATATTCATTGTTTGTGTTTTTAAGCACCCTCCCCAAACTGCAGCTGAACATAATTAACAATTTGTTCTAATTTGCTATAACTCAAAAGCAAGCCAGATCAATTTTTTAGTCATTAAAAGTTATAAAGAAAAAATTACTCTCAAGTGCCAAATCTATTATAGAAAGAGTTTAAAGTTGGCATTAGTCTTCATAGTTTATTTTTTTAACTCACTAAAATGATCTTTATAATGGAAACACAGTTCCTTACTAGCAAGAGCCCAACATGGCACATCAGCAAGCCAATGACCCACATTCAGATAAAAAAGAAATTCCTTCCCTCTATTAAACAAATATATTTCTCATCTATTTCTCATATTGCTATATCAACTATAAAACATTAATCACCAAGTAATTGTTAGTAACAAATGTTTATGTGCTATTTTTGTTTTACCATGAAAGTTATTTTTTAACTTGAGATTTTATTGTTCTTCCATTAGCTACTAACAAAGATATTTTAAATAAAGAAAGAATAATTAACTGAGTATATCAGAAGGCTCTGGTCAGCACCCCCTGCCTCCTTGATTATCTATCTTAATCACTACCTTACATCCCCTGATACTGCAACATACCGGACCACCTTGGAAACTGAGACATTTATTTTGAAAGGAAAACAAGTCTAAAATTATGTTTGATAGTTTTATTAAGAAAAGAGGAAATACTTCTCAGGTCCTGAAGGAGTGTAAGCAAAATGACCGGGGAAAAGCAGTGCATTTGAATATCTGATCATAACCTTACCTTTCAAACTTTTATACATTCAGGGCCTTCCACAATAAAATGAGCAAAATTTTTAAATTAAATAACTTTCCTGGCCTGTATCTCCCACAAATCATTTACTTTCATAAAGTAACTATGGCATAGAAAAGTAAGCTATGATTTTCCCCCACTTTTGCAGACGACCAACAGTTTTCACTAGATCACACTACCATGGATCTGTATTGTGTGTTCTGCCCTGTGAGGCTTTGATGTGCACATCTCATCAATACTTGATGTACTCCTCATAAGAAAGAGTTTAGGTGTCGGGAATTGAACCTAAAATCTTCTGACTTTCTCTATTGGACAGCATTGCTTCAGGATAAGAGCATACTAAAGTAGATACCCCAACCTGATTGGATATACATATTTAATAAATACAGTTGACCCTTGAACAAAGTAGCAGTTGGGTCACCCCCCAGCAGTTGAAAATCCATGTATAACTTTATGGTTGTCCCTCCCTATCTGTGGTTCTACATCAGGGATTCAACCAACCACAGATTGTGTAGTACTGTAGTGTTTATTGGGAAAAAACTCACATATAAGTGGACCCTGCATTTCAAACCAGTGTTGTTCAAAGGTCAACTGTAATGCAAAACTTCTATATGTAACACTACCTTCTTTTATTTTAATATTTAAAATACTTATCTTAAGTTTAAAATGTGCAGTATTTATGTGTAAGTTCTCAATGCCTGCCCATGCATATATAGAGATGGGTATGATAAAAGACAGAAGATACAAAATGAAAATCTCCAAAATGACCCTATGTGTATCTGTATGCTTGGACACATGCATTTGTTAATATAAGGGATATATGTAGGTGTATCTTTAGATTTGTAATTATAAAGATCAATGGGTCAGGTAATAATAGTAATGACTCAGGCAGGCCTCACCAATTAAATGTCATCACATCAAGTAATATTGGTCCATATTTTTTAATTGACTGTAAAAATTATGGCAACTGACAGAGATTGTTTGTATAGCTACTAAAGAAGAACTGTTTTGGTACAGCTGCCTGAAAGCTGCTTTTGTTTCCCGTGCTATGCAGCCTGGGCCCCAGATACAGAAACCATCTTTAACCATCTTCTGCTTTTCTCCCCCTCCCTTTGTGATCTTCCTTCCTTCTTTCCTTCCTTCCCTCCTTCCTTCCTTCCTCCTTCCCTCCCTCCCTTTTTTCTTTCCTTCCTCATTCCCTCCTTTCCTCTTTCATTCTAATTGAATATTTTCCATGTGCTTGACACAAAAAATACAGAAATAAAACTCAAGGCCCCTAACTGCAGTAACCTAAGTCTAATAAGAGAAGAAGGAAAACACAATTACTACACATATGAAGGGCTACACTTGCAGTATACACATGGTACTCTGGGGAGGACCAAGGAAGAACAGTTGAGACAGCTGGCAGTGGGAAATGAAGAAGTGTGTGGACAAAGGAAACATCAAGTGAAATCACTAAAGTTTTCCCTGAAAAGGGGAGCATCCTGAAATGAGCATTAAAGAATTTATAATTACCTATGTGAAGCTAAGGGCACAGCATTCCAAACAATAGATCAATAAATTTGTGTAAAGGAAGTTTGAAGCAGTATGTCATGTTCAGGCGAATTGCAACCTGATACGTATACAACAAGTAAAGCAAAGAGCTGTGATGAAGGAATGGTGTGAAGGATGAGAACGAAGAGTCATGCAGAAGTCAGATCAAGAAGGGCCTTACAATGACTGAAACTGACCTAAGAAGAAAGAGAAAACAGAAATAGCTTTATTAAATAAATTAAATCTGAATTAAAACCTTTCCAAACTCAAAATGCCTGCCCGAAATAGCTTCACTGGTGAATCTGATTAAGTATTTAAAAAGAAATAATATAAAATGGGAGTGTAAATTGGTACAGCCACTATGGAGAGCACTATGGAAGTTCCTTAAAAAATTAAAAAAAGAACTACCATGTGACCCTGCAGTCCTACTCCTGGGCATATATCCACAGAAGAACATGGTCCAAAGGATACATGCACTCCAATGTTCATTGCAGCACTGTTTACAATAGCCAAGACATGGAAGCAACCTAAATGTCCATCGAAAGAGGAATGGATAAAGAACATGTGGTATATATATACAATGGAATACTACTCAGCCATTAAAAAGAATGAAATAATGCCATTTGCAGCAATATGGATAGAGATTGTCATAGTGAGTGAAGTAAGTCAGACAGAGAAAGAGAAATATCATATGATATGCCTTATATGCGGAATCTAAAAAGAAATGATACAAATGAATTTATTTATAAAACAGAAACAGACTCACAGACTTAGAGAACAAACTTATGGTTCCCGGGGGGAAAGGTAGGGGGAAGGAATATTCAGGGAGTTTGGGACCGACATGTACACACTGGTATATTTTAAATGGATAACCAACAAGGACCTACTGTATAGCCCAGGGAACTCTGCTCAATGTTATGTGGCAGCCTGGATGGGAGGGGAGTTTGGGCGAGAACAGATACGTGTATATGTATTGGCTGAGTCCCTTTGCTGTGCACCTGAAACTATCGCATCATTGTTAATCAGCTATACTCCAATATAAAATGAAAAGTTAAAAAGCAAAAAAAGAAGGTCATGAAGAACCTAGGGGCAGGAAAGAAATAAAGACACAGACCTACTAGAGAATAGACTTGAGGACAAGGGGAGGGGGAAGGGTAAGCTGGGACAAAGTGAAAGAGTAGCATGTACATATATACACTACCAAATGTAAAATTGATAGCTAGTGGGAAGCAGCCTCATAGCACAGGGAGATCAGCTCAGTGCTTTGTGACCACCTAGAGGGATGGGATAGGGAGGGTGGGAGGGAGGGAGATGCAAGAAGGAAGAGATATGGGGATATATGTATATGTATAGCTGATTCACTTTGTTATAAAGCAGAAACTAACACACCATTGTAAAACAATTATACTCCAATAAAGATGTTACAAAAAGGGCCTTACAATGACTGAAACTGACCTAAGAAGAAAGAGAAAACAGGAATAGCTCTATATTAAATAAATAAAATCTGAATTCAAACCTTTCCAAAATCAAAATGCCTGCACAAAATAGCTTCACTGGTGAATCTGATTAAATATTTAGAAAGAATAATAACAATCCAGTAGAGCAACTGGATCTCTCATGCTGCTGGTAGGAATGCAAATTAGTTGAGCCACTTGAACAATTTGGCAGTTTTCTTCTAAAGTTACATATGCTTACCTTCTGACCCAGAAATCTTACTCCTAGTTTTTACTCAAGAGAAATGAAAACATATATCCAAAGACTTGTAAGTATAACACCATAAGATCATAGTAGCGAAAATGGTAGCAAGTCAATCATCATCAACTAATGAATGGATAAACAAATTTCAGTATGTCCATAAAAGAAAGTTTAATGAATTACTGATGCAGTCAATGTCATACATAAATCTCAAAAGGACTATGCTGAGTGAATGAAGCTGGATGCAAAAGACTACATCATGTATGCTTGTAATGGAGAGCAAATCAGTGGTTGACTGGGGCTGAGATCAGGGGAGAGGACTGGACTGCAAAGCGGGTAGGAAATGTTCTAAATCTTGATTGTGGTGATTATTACTACATACAATTGCCAAACTCATCACTCGGTACATATAAAATGGCAATATTTACTGTTTGTAAATTATACCCCAGTAAAGGGAGGGGGGCTTATATAAAGACCAGTTGAAATCTGTTAAAGGGGTGTAAGTTGTTGCTTATGAAAACAGTGAAGGGCATTTTTAGGGTATCGGTAGTGAAAACAGAGGGGAAGAAATAGATATGAGAGGGTTAAAAGGTAAAATCTATAGGATATGTTGACTGTTCACTTCAGTGAGAAGTTAATGATGACTTCTGGATTTCTGGTTTGGCCAGGGTTTTACCACTTTCTTTGAGAAAGAAAACTCAGGGAGGAGGATAAAATAATGAAGGTAAAGACAATGAACTTGGTTTTGTATATGTTGGTTTTAAGCGGTATTTTGGAAACCTAGGTACCCAGAAAGAGGGTGAACATATAGTCTGGAGCTTAGGTGAGAGAGGTCTAGGATGGTATTCAGTCACTTCCTCTTATTTTTTTAGGAAGGATGAATTTTCATTTTATTGTGGTTAGTTTGTTTTTGGTAGTGCAATTGACTGAGAACTTAAAGAGTAATAAGCATGAAGACAGTGCCTCCAATTATACTTTTGTCACAAACTAAAGATGATTCCCTAATTTCAGAGCCTATTAGATCTGTACAACATTAAAGTGAGCTGCTAGGAGTTCCCTAGGATAATTGTGGAGCTCATCAAGGATGAGAGATACCTGCCTTAGCATATTGTCATCATAAACCAAACCTAATCTACTGTGGAAAAAAATGTGCTTGGTGTAATAAATGAATATCAACCAGGAACAAAAGAGTCTGCCTGATCAAAGCTCTGAAGAACCAACTCATAGTACAATCTGGTAGTAATGTATCCAAAGACTGGGCTAGATCCTCTGTCACATTGGACTTAAAAACGTATACATGTATTTAAAATTTTATGAGCTATAAATCTGTTCAGATATATCAGAGATTCTGTACTGAAGATAGGGGAAAGGTCATACCACAACAGGAGAAAAGATCCAAAAGGTGAAACTGGGAGTCATCATGACTGACATAACTAACTTCTTCCCAAATCCATTTCTCAATAACTTTGGATTTTTGATATTTCATTTATCTACTTATTTTCCTTCCTGCATATCGACTTTTGTTAATGGCAAAACCATCATATTTGTCAAGTAGTAATCAAACAGTGTCTAGAGTATAGATCTATACAGCAGCATTCAGTTATCAGGAATCTAGCATAAAGGCGCCAAATATGCAGGAAACATGAGTCACACACAAAATGTGACATTTCACACATTATATTTTCATCCATATAAACTATGGAAAAGATAGGAAGTTTTGATATTACTTTTCTAAAAACAGGTAATTCAAACATTCAGTGTAACCTTCCAATCTAACCTTACTGTCCCTTGATTCATGTGTAAACTGAAACTAAAGTTTCAATAACAAGTGGAATTTTTAAAAACTCAAAGTCCAACCCTAAAGTTATAAAAATAAATGTCATTATAACTTCATCTACTATAACACAATGAACGTTTCAAACAGCTAGCCAGTTAACAATATTTATCAGGCACCTACAATAAGCAAAGCACTTTATTTGCCAAGCTGTAGGGGAAACGTGTAGAAATTTTATAAACTGCACATAGGAATCATCAAGGATCTTGTAAACAACGAAGAGAGAGAGCACACTCCACACATGTACAGATGAGGAACGCACATATCACTCTTTTCTATTGTCACTGCTGAGGTTCTAGCTCAGGCCTCACCTCCTCAAATTGGGATTATGACAACCAGTAATTAGAGACAAAAACTCTAGACACTCCTCCCACCTACTTCTCTGTTCCAATATAATTACCTATAACTGCCAGATAAACCTGCAGAAAATTTTCTTTTCCAGCATCCTCTATTCAAAAGAGATTCATTGGCTTCCTATAAGGTTCAAACTTCACTTTGGAACAGTATACTTATTAAAACCAACCTTAATCTGTCTTTCCAATATCCCACTTCACTCCAAAGTGCATTATTCATTCATTACTCATTCTTCAATATGCCTTGGCTTAAACCACATCTCTTTATTATGTCATAATTCCAAGCTAGACTTGTTTGCTTTTTACTTAATATCCTTAAAGACATTGGAATGCATCATACCCAAATATATCCAAGCATAATGTCAGGCAGACAGCAGTCAGTCTATACATTTTTGGTGAATGGAACTGAATCTGTAGAAGTATGGGAGAAGTATAACAAAGTGGAAGGAGCACTCGACTAGAATTCAGGCAACCTGGGTTCTAATTCCAGTTTTGTCATTTCAGTTATCTGGGTCTTGGTTCCTTCATCTGTAAAATAAGAATATCTGCTTTGACCACCTTACAGGATATTGTGAGAATGAAATAAGAAATTGAATATGAAACTATTTTGAAACAACTAAAGGTTTTACTATGACATTATGATGATGAAGATGTTCATGTGTATATATAGAGAGTTGTCTATTTTTTAAATAATCCCCATTAAAAGCCACAGTAAATATAACCACATGATATGGGCATACACATAAATTCATAACCCACAAATAACTGTTTTCACCTACATCTACATGATGAATATGATTTATGCTGCTCCTACACAATTGCTAACATTTTTAATCTTCCACGGCTTATTTTCTGCTTCTGAAAAGCACATACATCTAAATAGAAAGACAAAAAGGTTACATTATAGGAGGAGAAGCTTCAAGACGGCAGAAGAGTAAGACGTGGAGATCACATTCCTCCCCACAAATACATCAAAAATACATCTACATGTGGAACAACTCCTACAGAACACCTACTGAACGTTGGCAGAAGACCTCAGACCTCCCAAAAGGCAAGAAACTCCCCACGTACCTGGGTAGGGCAAAAGAAAAAAAGAATAAACAGAGACAAAAGAATAGGGACAGGACCTGCACCAGTGGGAGGGAGCTGTGAAGGAGGAAATGTTTCCACACTAGAAGCCCCTTCGCGGGCGGAGACTGCAGGTGGTGGAGCGGGGAAGCTTTGGAGCTGCGGAGGAAAGCACAGCAACAGGGGTGTAGAGGGCAAAGCAGAGAGATTCCCGCACAGAGGATCGGTGCTGACCAGCACTCACCAGCCCAAGAAGCTTGTCTGCTCACCCGCCAGGACGGGTTGGGGCTGGGAGCTGAGGCTCGGGCTTCAGAGGTCAAATCCCAGGGAGAGGACTGGGGCTGGCTTCATGAACACAGCCTGAAGGGGCTAGTGTGCCAAACCTAGCCAGGAGGGACTCCGGGAAAATGTCTGGAGCTGCCGAAGAGGCAAGAGACTTTTTCTTGCCTCTGTTTCCTGGTGTGCGAAGAGGAGGATTAAGGGCGCTGCTTAAAGGAGCTCGAGATGGGCGCAAGCTGCGGCTATCAACACGGACCCCAGAGACGGGCATGAGACGCTAACGCTGCCACTGCAGCCACCAAGAAGCCTGAGTGCAAGCACAGGTCACTATCCACACCTCCCCTCCCGGGAGCCTGTGCAGCCTGCCACTGCCAGGGTCCCGTGATCCAGGGACAACGTCCCCGGGAGAATGCACGGCATGCCTCAGGCTGGTGCAACGTCACGCCGGCCTCTGCCGCCACAGGCTCACCCGCACTCTGTACCCCTCCTTCCCACCGGCCTGAGTGAGCCAGAGTCCCCAAGTCAGCTGCTCCTTTAACCCTGTCCAACCTGAGCAAAGAACAGACGCCCTCCAGCGACCCACACTCAGAGGCAGGGCCAAATCCAAAGCTGAATACCAGGAGCTATGAGAACAAAGAAGAGAAAGGGAAATCTCTCCCAGCAGCCTCAGGAGAAGAGGATTAAATCTCCACAATCAACTTGATATACCTTGCATCTGTGGAATACCTGAATAGACAATGAATCATCCCAAATTGAGGATGCGGCCTTTTGGAGAAAAGATATGTGTATATATATATATATGTTTTTCCATTTTTCTGTGTGGATGACAGACTCTTGGTGCTCCAGCCAGGCATCAGGGCTGTGCTTCTGAGGTGGGAGAGCCAAGTTCAGGACACTGGTCCACTAGAGACCTCCCAGCTCCACATAATACCAAATGGCGAAAATATCCCAGAGACCTCCATCTCAATGCCAAGACCCAGCTCCACTCAACAACCAGCAAGCTACAGTGCTCTACAACCTACGCAAAACAACTAGCAAGACAGGAACACAAACCCACCCATTAGCAGAGAGGCTGACTAAAATCATAATAACGTCACAGACACTCCAAAACACATGACCAGATGTGGACTTTCCCACTAGAAAGACAAGATCCAGCCTCATCCACCAGAACACAGGCACTAGTCCCCACCGCCAGGAAGCCTACACAATCCACTGAACCAACCTTAGCCACTGGGGGCAGACATCAAAAACAACGGGAACTACAAACCTGCAGCCCGCAAAAAGGAGACCCCAAACACAGTAAGTTAAGCAAAATGAGAAGAAAAAGAAACACACAGCAGATGAAGTAGCAAGGGAAAAACCCACCAGACCTAACAAAAGAAGAGGAAATAGGCAGTCTACCTGAAAAAGAATTCAGAATAATGATAGTAAAGATGATCCAAAATCTTGGAAATAGAATGGAGAAAATACAAGCAATGTTAAACAAGGACCTAGAAGAACCAAAGAGCAAACAATCATGAACAACACAATAAATGAAATTAAAAACACTCTAGAAGGGATCAATAGCAGAATAACTGAGGCAGAAGAATGGATAAATGACCTGAAAGATAAAATAGTGGAAATAACTACCGCAGAGCAGAATAAAGAAAACAGAATGAAAAGAATTGAGGACAGTCTTAGAGACTTCTGGGACAATATTAAACGCACCAACATTCGAATTATAGGGGTCCCAGAAGAGGAAGAGAAAAAAAAAGGGACTGAGAAAATATTTGAAGAGATTATGGTTGAAAACTTCCCTAATATGGGGAAGGAAATAGTTAATCAAGTCCAGGAAGCACAGAGAGTATCATACAGGATTAATACAAGGAGAAACACACCAAGACACATATTAATCAAACTATCAAAAATTAAATACAAAGAAAACATATTAAAAGCAGCAAGGGAAAAACAACAAATAACATACAAGGGAATCTCCATAAGGTTAACAGCTGATCTTTCAGCAGAAACTCTGCAAGCCAGAAGGGACTGGCAGGACATATTTAAAGTGATGAAGGAGAAAATCCTGCAACCAAGATTACTCTATCTAGCAAAGGATCTCATTCAGATTTGATGGAGAAGTTAAAAACTTCGTAAATTTAAGAAAACTGAAATTGTATCAAGTGTCTTTTCTGACCACAACATTATGAGACAAGATATTAATTACAGGAAAAAATCTGTAAACAATACAAACATATGGAGGCTAAACAATACACTACTTAATAACCAAGAGACCACTGAAGAAATCAAAGAGGAAATAAAAAAAAATACCTAAAAACAAATGACAATGAAAACACCATGACCCAAAACCTATGGGATGCAGCAAAAGCAGTTCTAAGAGGGATGTTTATAGCAATACAATCCTACCTTAAGAAACAAGAAACATCTCAAATAAAAAACCTACCCTTATACCTAAAGCAATTAGGGAAAGAAGAACAAAAAAACCTCAACGTTAGCAGAAGGAAATAAATCATAAAGATCAGATCAGAAATAAATGAAAAAGAAATGAAGGAAATGATAGCAAAGATCAATAAATCTAAAAGCTGGTTCTTTGAGAAGATAAACAAAATAGATAAACCATTAGCCAAACTCATCAAGAAGAAAAGTGAGAAGACTCAAATCAATAGAATTAGAAACGAAAAAGGGGAAGTAACAACTGACACGGCAGAAATACAAAGGATCGTGAGAGATTACTACAAGCAACTCTATGCCAATAAAATGGACAACGTGGAAGAAATGGACAAATTCTTAGAAATGCACAAACTTCTGAGACTGAACCAGGAAGAAACAGAAAATATGAACAGACCAATCACAAGCACTGAAATTGAAACTGTGATTAAAAATCTTCTAACAAGCAAAAGCCCAGGACCAGATGGCTTCACAGGCAAATTCTATCAAACATTTAGAGAAGAGCTAACACCTATCCGTCTCAAACTCTTCCAAAATAGAGCAGAAGGAGGCACACTTCCAAACTCATTCTACGAGGCCACCATCACCCTAATACCAAAACCAGACAAAGGTGTCATAGAAAAACAAAATTACAGACCAATATCACTGATGAACATAGATGCAAAAATCCTCATCAAAATACTAGTAAACAGAATCCAGCAGCACATTAAAAGGATCATACACCATGGTTAAGTGGGGTTTATCCCAGGAATGCAAGAATTCTTCAATATACGCAAATCAATCAATGTGATACACCTTATTAACAAATTGAAGGAGAAAAACCATATGATCATCTCAAGAGATGCAGAGAAAGCTTTCGACAAAATTCAACACCCATGTATGATAAAAACGCTCCAGAAAGTAGGCATAGAGGGAACTTACCTCAACATCTTAAAGGCCATATATGACAAACCCACAGACAACATCGTCCTCAATGGTGAAAAAATGAAACGTTTTCCACTAAGATCAGGAACAAAACAAGATTGTCCACTCTCACCACTGTTATTCAACATACTTTTGGAAGTTTTAGCCACAGCAATCAGAGAAGAAAAGGAAATAAAAGTATCCAAATTGGAAAAGAAGAAGTAAAGCTTTCACTGTTTGCAGATGACATGATAGTATACATAGAGAATCCTAAATATGCTACCAGAAAACTACTAGAGCTAATCAGTGCATTTGGTAAAGTAGCAGGATACAAAATGAATGCACAGAAATCTCTTGCATACCTATACACTAATAATAAAAAATCTGAAAGTGAAATTAAGAAAACAATCCCATTTACCATTACAACAAAAAGAATAAAATATCTAGGAATAAATCTACCTAAGGAGACAAAAGACCTGTATGCAGAAAACTGTAAGACACTGATGAAAGAAATTAAATAGGTGGAGAGATATACCATGTTCTTGGATTGGAAGAATCAACATTCTGAAATTGACTATGCTACCCAAAGCAATCTACAGATTCAATGCAATCCCTATCAAGCTAACACTGATATTTTTCACAGAACTAGAACAAAAAATTACACAATTTGTATGGAAACACAAAAGAACCCGAATAGCCAAAGCCATCTTGAGAAAGAAAAATGGAGCTGGAAGAATGAGGCTTCTGGACTTCAGACTATACTACAAAGCTACAGTAATCAAGACAGTATGGTAGTGGCACAAAAACAGAAAGATAGATCAATGGAACAGGATAGAAAACCCAGAGGTAAACCAACGCACATATGGTCAACTTACCTTTGATAAAGGAGGCAAGAATATACAATGGAGAAAAGACAGCCTCTTCAATAAGTTGTGCTGGGAAAACTGGAGAGCTACATGTAAAAGAATGAAATTAGAACACTCCCTAACACCATACACAAAAATAAACTCAAAATGGATTAAAGACCCAAATGTAAGACCAGACTCTATCAAACTCTTAGAGGAAAACATAGGCAGAACACTCTATGACATAAATCACAGCAAGATCCTTTTTGACCCACCTCCTTGAGAAATGGAAATAAAAATAAACAAATGGGACCTAATGAAACTTCAAAGCTTTTGCACAGCAAAGGAAACCATAAACAAGATGAAAAGACAACCCTCAGAATGGGAGAAAATATTTGCAAATGAAGCAACTGACAAAGGATTAATCTCTAAAATTTATAAGCAGCCCATGCAGCTCAATATCAAAAAAACAAACAACACAATCCAAAGATGGGCAGAAGACCTAAATAGACATTTCTCCAAAGAAGATATACAGATTGCCAACAAACACATGAAAGAATGCTCAACATCCTTAATCATTAGAGAAATGCAAATAAAAACTACAATGCGATATCATCTCACACCAGTCAGAATGGCCATCATCAAAAAATCTAGAAGCAATAAATGCTGGAGAGGGTGTGGAGAAAAGGAAACCCTCTTGCAATGTTGGTGGGAATGTAAATTGATACAGCCACTATGGAGAACAGTATGGAGCCTCCTTAAATAATTAGAAATAGAACTATCATACGACCCAGAAAACCCACTACTTGGCATATACCCTGAGAAAACCATAATTCAAAAAGTGTCATGTGCCACAATGTTTATTGCAGCTCTATTTCCAATAGCCAAGACATGGAAGCAGCCTAAGTGTCCATCGACTGATGAATGGTTAAGAAGATGTGGCACATATATACAATGTAATGTTACTCAGCCATTAAAAGAAACGAAATTGAGTTATTTTTATTGAGGTGGATGGACCTAAAGTCTGTCTTACAGAGTGAAGTAAGTCAGAAAGAGATAAATATATACCATATGCCAACACATATATATGGAATCTAAAAAAAAAAAATGGTCATGAAGAACCTAGAGGCAAGACGAGAGTAAAGATGGAGACCTACTAGAGAATGGACTTGAAGACACGGGGAGGGGGAAGGGTAAGCTGGGACAAAGTGGGAGAGTGGTCGTGTATGTATAGACATATATACACTACCAAATGCAAAATAGATAGCTAGTGGGAAGTAGTCACATAGAACAGGGAGATCAGCTCTGTGCTTTGTGACCAGCTAGAATGGTGGGATACGGAGGGAGGGAGACACAAGAGGGAAGAGATATGGGGATATATGTATATGTATAACTGATTCACTTCGTTATAAAGCAGAAACTAACACACCATTATAAAGCAATTATACTCCAAAATAAACGTTAAAAAAGAAAGTTTACATTATAATATCATTTGAGTTTGTTTGACTTTTCTATCTGATAGAGATCCTCCCAAAATACGTTATATTCATAAGAAATGTGTTAAAAGTCTAGAAGGAGGCTACTCAAGTAGATTCATGTTATAAACAAATGTTATACCTAATACGGGGGAAAGAAAATCACTTAACCATTGTTAACATCTAATGTAATAGGATAATAACATACATTACTTATTTTTATAGTTGAGATTAATGTACTTTAAGAAATAAAACTGTACTTTTCAATGACTTCATTGTAGTTTGATAACGTCTACATTTTTACTGGTCCTGTTTATCTATATATTACTTATCTATGTTAATGTATTCACTTAATAACAAATCAATTTTATAGAACCTTGGTACCCACGGCCAAAATACCTGGAACATACAACATATGTTATAGCATGAAATGCTCAAGTGTTAGCTGAACGTTATGAGTTTAACTAAAGAGTATTAATATTAACATTTAAACAAATTAGACTATCTTAGCTGCATAAGATAGTCAATATTTTTTCACCCAAAACATTACTTCCAAAGATAAAATAGCTATACTAACCTTTTGAGAATATCAGTAATCATACAAACATACTTCTGTGGGATTTATCTTTTGTTGCACAGAAGGAGTTGATGTATTGATAATTTATGATCTTGGTTTCACTATTTAAAATAAAGAATCCACACACTTAGGGAAACATAGATTTTGCATTTTTGTTGGAGAAAGGGGCAATTTGAAAATTACTTGTATCTTCCATAGCTTCTCTAAGATTTGCCATTTTTGCATACCATTTATTACATCTTTCCATAATGCATTCATTGAAAAAATATTCTTAGTACTTACTATGTGCTATAATTGGCCATATGATGAAGGTTTTAGAAATGAATAAGCTTTTGTCTATGGTCCCAAGATGCCCACCATCTAAATGGTTCTCAAAGTTTACTGTCCATCAGAATCACCTGCAGGCCTTGTTAAAACAGATTGAAAGGCCCCACCCCTGGAGTTTCTGAAGCAGTAGTTCTGGGATGAAGCCTGAAAATTTGCATTTTTAACAAGTTCCCAGATGATGCAGATACTGCTGGTTCAGGGACCACACTTTGTAAACTGTTTAGTGGTTGGAGGCAAACATGCTAACAGAAATAAAAGGCAATAAAATAAGTGAAATGTTAGAAGAATCTAAAGTGTTGTAATAGAATAGGAAAAAGCGGTGATGAAATTTTGGGGAGTGTCAAAGAAAACTTGACAGAGGAGGTGGTAGATAAGCAAGGAAAGTGTTGATAAATCAGGAAAGGGAACTGCCGGCAGCAGAATTTATCTTCTTCATTTATTTTCCAAGTTGATAAGTAAGATTTAAACTGTAGATTAAGGGCCAGAACATGAAAGAATTTTTATGTCATGCTAGGGAATTTCAACTTCATCTTGCAGACAATAGGTAGCAGTGAAAGTTTATATCCAAGGTGGTTAAAAGATGAGATTCTTGCAGGTCGCTACACAGAGGATGGGTTGGTGTTCAGGTTGGCAGAAAAACTACATAAATCTGTGCAATTGTCCAAGTAAAAAGAGATGACAGTTGTACTAAGTGGCATTAGGGCTTGAAGGAATGGGATGGATTTGTCACCTAATTTCCCTGTGCTTCCCTATATGAAGCCAATAAAATGCTTACTTTTCGTATGGAACTAGCTGTTTTGTAGAACTAGCTGGAACAATTAAATGCAGTTTAACTCTAAACTGGGACCTCTGCTTGTGTGGCAATGTACATGGTTGCTGCTGTTGGAAGATTTCATATTACGTCTTTAATTGTGGGCATTTAGCAGACAGCCTCTTATTATTAAGATACAGCTGACTTTTATTGTCAATTTTGTCACAGGACAAAGCTAATAATTACCAGCACCCGAAGCAGTTTGTGGTTTTATATTACATTGAGGTAAATTACACTGGAATTAGAGTGGATTACTTTTATCAAATGGGGGATAAGCTGTTAATTAACTCCCCGCTGTAGCAATCTTTTTCTTAGCTTGCAACTGTTATTAGGTCTAGATTAAACTGTTGAATTAATTTCCCACTTACTTACTATTTCAAGAGTTTTTAATTTACCTGACAGCAGTTTTAATGGGAATTGTATTAGAGAGCATAAATTGTTTGGGGGAAGGGTAAACAGTTTGTGATAATGTTTATTAAGTCGTTTTGTTTGAGCAAAAATATAATTGCAGTTTTAATTAGTGTATGTTTGTTGGAGTATTAGGTTTGAGATTACATTATGGCTTTCTGAGAAAACAATCACTCAGGTAATCCCAGCATTTATAACTGATAGCAAATAGAAAAGCTATGTCAATATGGCATTGACTCAGATTTTGTACCATAGTTCAGGAAAGAAAATGGGAAATTATCAAAGTGTTCTTCCTTCAATTATCTTAAGGTTTATTGGCTGCTCCTGAATATCACTGTCTGCTGTGACAGGTATATAAGATGTAGTACATGTGAAGGGTTAACTGAGAAAATTTGAAAACTAAGAGGTGCAGTTTCCTTAAAGGTAAAACAAACGTGGAAATCAGGAAATTTATTTAGATGATCAATATAATTTTTGTGCTTTATTATTGTTTATAATGCTGGCAATACAATTTGTCTTTTAACACCAACAATAATCATGCATTATGTTAGTGTGCTGTTTTACAGAAGTGGAGACTTGAGAGATAATAGTGCATATTGAAAACTGAGGGCTAAAGAGAATAAAAAGATTTGCCCCAGGATATAGAGCTAGTGACTGAAATAAGACAAAACATGGGGCTGTTTGCATAACTACATATGGTCTCTTGGTCCAACATTTATGTTCCATTTTGTTCCCAAATTAAATAGAGTTGGCATTCATTGTAAATAACAAACATCTTATTATATGTAGAATTTTATGTCCCAAAGAAGTCTAAAATATTCCCCTGTGACACTTTTAATATTGTACCTTCAAATTAATATTACACTTGTTTTCAATGATACAATTGCCTGATTCATACACAATTGTTATTTTTTAGCCAAACTCTTTATAATAATCAGTAGGACTTCCAAGATGGCAATACACATTTAAATGATCAAGACTATAAAATTAATATTATTTCTTTAACATTAATTTCTAATCAAAAATAATTGTGATATTTCTATATTGGTGCAGTAAGCATACATGAAATAATAGAATTTCCTTAAAATTAGGTCAACAGCTTTGACTCCATACAAACCACCTACTATTTTGCAGAAATTTAATTCAGTCTCTCCTGGATACCCATATTATGTATTATAAAATTCTGTTTCAGAAAAAACATAATTCCCCTACAAAATGCTAACAAGAATCAAATAAAGATTTCCCTGACCCTTTTCTTTGAGAAACCCAGATCAATCTAAAACCTTGTGCAATGAAATATATTCATAAAGTCCAAATCCTCTTCATATGCCTGTCAAGTTAATATTTGGCTATCTATAATTTCTATCTTTGAATATTAAAAGAAATGGGAATACAATCATATTTTTGTTATTGAATTATTTTCATCTATTTACTTTCCAATAAATGTTGGATTTTGAATAAGGAAATAAAAATAATAAAAATGCATTAATGATACAATACATTTATGACATCACCAACAAATCTTGTAGTCATTAGGAATAATAACTTACAAAAGAAGAGTCTGGAAGACCATGTGCCCTTTTTTAACTGATTATCAATGTACTTTGTTCACACACAAACCTCCTGGGTTACCATTCAAATTTAGGATTAATTTTAGAAAACCATTTTACTCTTTGGATTAAAATTATAAAAACATTTATTTTGATTTTTGTTTGTTTGAAACTTACATAATGTCATAAAACAATGTTACTTCAATAAAAAATTTAGTTAGGAAACCAAAGATTGATAATATATAGATAAATATGTATGTATCTCCACACCAAATTAATAAAATAGGCTTCCATATTTTCCATTACTTTGGTGTGAATGTGTATGTATTATATGCATATATACTTTTAAGTAACATTAAGTAGGTGGCTCAAATATGAAATATAGGCCATTTATGTTAAGAGGTTCCAGAAACATTGATATGATTAGGTATACCATCTGGTTATAATGAGAAAAGGAAGAGCTTTTCATTGCTCCAAGCTTCCTAATCTTTCCTTTGAAGCCATGTACCATTCATAAGAATCACATAACTGGGAAAGCACCCTAAGTTGTTTCAGAAAAAATGAGACTGTGTTGTCTCTTCACAGTGAAACAGACAATATCATTGTCACAGACAAATTGAGAGGAAAAAATGAATAACCAAAACAAATCTTACAGGCAAAGAAATGAACCTTATCCTTGAAAACTCAAACTTCCAGACAAGCAGCAATATAATAGTACCCATCCCCATGAACAGAAAAATAATAAAATGCCACCTCACTCTTAAATATTTAAAAATGAGGAAAATAAGAGAAACGTGTTATTGGGAAGTTTTGCCTTGGAATATAAATTCATTTATATAGTATCTTCAAAATATTTTTTCAGAGCCCACCCCTGTCTCCCACCTAATTTTGTTCTCCCTATAGACAGATTATCATCCCCATTTGATAGATGAGGAAATGAGGCACAGTGAAGTTAAGCAATTTGTCCCAGTTCGAAATCTGGCTATAGGCACAGCAAAGAAAGAGTACCTGCTCCTTTTGCTATTCCAATATCCCACAGCTACTAGCATATACCACACCTGGAACTTAGAACCTGGAAAAGGTAATGTGGCCCAGTAGTTAAGAGAAGGATCTTGGAAAATCCAGATAGGCTTAACATAGGCTTAACATAGATTCACCAGTGACTTCTCTGAATCTCTGTCTCCTTATCTATAAAACAAGGATAATGATGACTCTCATAAGTTCTTGTGGACGTTAAGTGAGATAATGGATATAAAGCACCCAGCACCGTTCCTGACATATAGTAAGCACTTGTGAAGCTGTTTCTATTGTTGTTACATGACTGCTATGGACTGAATGCTTGTATCCCCCAAAATTCATATGTTGAAGGTGGAGCCTTCAGAAATTAATTAGGTTATGACGGGGGAGCCCCATGATGGGATTAATGTCCTTATAACAAGAGAAAAAGTACTCTCTTTCTCTCCTCTCTCTCAGTCTCCCTCTCTCCCTCTCTCCCTTTCTCTCTCTCTCCCTCTCTCCACCTCTTTCAGCCATGTGAGAATACAACGAGAAGGCAGCTGTCTACAAGGCAGGAAGACAGCCCTCACCAAGAACCGAATCTGCTGTCACCTTGATCTTGGACCACCCAGTCTCCAGAATTATGAGAAATAAATACTTGTTGTTTAAGCCACCCAGTCTATGGTATTTTTTATAGCCCAAACTGACTAAGAGAATGACTATGTTAATATACTCTTTAAATTAAAAAGAATTGCCTGTTCTGACTATAGAGTAGGCAGCAGTTTTCTTTTAGGCCATTAATTAGCATCCTCTCCCTTACAACTACCTGCTTCTATTGAGTGCTTACTTTTGTGAAAAACAGGAGTGTTTTCCCTATTGTAAACTTCCATCACCACCATTCTCCAGTACTGGGGTTTGGCATTGTGTACCACATGAGTGATGGCAAATTCTAGCTTTCTAGGATTCCATAAGAGTTCTATTATCAAAATGAATAGAAGCATCCTTAGCATAGAGAAACAATGCCTTTAAATTGGATGCCTTACTTTTACTCATTAAGGTATTAAGGTATTTACTCATAGGGTAATACTTAAGGTATTTTGGGAGGCTGTGGGTTAAAATAACTACTGCACAAATCATACTTTCTGTATTGGTTGGGGAATCATGCTGGTCAAATCTAATTTAGATATTGTAGATGCTGGAATTAATGTGTATATTAACTTAGTAAACACATTAGGTTTAAAAACTGAAAATAAATGGTGCTTCACACAACATCATTTTCCCTTGCACTGCATTAAATTTGGGAGGGTTGAACACGTTAGCCACTGTCACCAGCTCTGAAAAATTTACAATGTACTTTTTAAAATGCATACAAAAATATAAAAACATTCAATTGGAGTTTATTCAATTAATTTTAGTTTCTAATTTATAAAGTTTTTCTATTTAAGCAAAGGAAAATGAGAATTAAAATGTGTTTGAAGACATAATTTGCTGACACTGAGCACAAGTTTATAGCCTTTTTAATACTAAAGTAATTTTTAAAATAATAGGCTTAAAATAGTAAAAAAAACAAAACTAATATTTTTACTAAATTGTACTTTATTGCATGGTTTCAATTAGCATTTTTTCTTCTCAAAGATACAAATTATGCTTTAACTTTTACTAGAGTAAATAATAGGATGATAGAAAAAAGAAGACTTTTTTCTAAATGGTGGCTGACTGCCCAACTGATAGCATACATAGCATGTATGGTTTCCAGAATGATTTGCTCTTGTAAATATTGAAAACATTAACTCCTGGGAGCATATGTAAGCTTCAAAATATATTTCTCGCATATGGAAAGGCATGTCTTTCTACAAAACTCATTTCTTTTACATTTAATATAGAAAAACCCCAAAATTACAAATAATAAAATGTTTTCAGTATGAATGTGATTTTGGATAGCTTTGAAGTCATTAGAAGTATACTTTGGTATTACTTAAGGTATTATACTATAGCACGAGGAAACTGTTAAATGGCAGGTGTGTAGAAGATTTATTCCATATGTTATTAGCCATCTGGTTTACAAACAGTGGATGAATGATACATTTTTGGTGGTAATGAAATATATTTCATAGATCAGGAAAAAATCATTCAGCTCATGGGTTAGTCTATGATAGCCACAAAATCAAAATATTTTCCTTCACATTACAATGAATCTATGTCTTAATTCCATAATGTAGCATACATTCATATTAAAACATTGACAAAAGTAAGAATAGTACTGAATACAGTATTTTGCATCATTCAAAGCATTTTCAAATATAATTCATAAATTCATTTGCAATTCGTAATGACTGAAGAAATAAACAAGGCAAGCATGACCACATACATCTTTCAGATGAGAAAATTATTCCTTGGAGAAGATAAATATGACTTACCAGAAATTACACTTATTTGGTTGTTAGCTAGGACCCAATCCAGTCTCATTCTACAGCATCATGCTGCCACAATAGAGTCAGAAGAAAAGATATACCATGATATTCTCTAAGTAATAGTAGAAGCTAGCATAACTACTTCCTCTGGCCCAGCTTCATCCCAATTTATAATTTCTGAGTAAAATAATATGTGCCCTCATTTCAATCATAAAAGACATAATATAGGCCAATAAAGCCCCTGTAAAAAAAATTAATTGGAAGTAGAACATTCCATTTGATATAGTGTTTCATCTTGTACATGTGCATGGTAAAAATATTAAAAATAAAATGCATTGACCAATTAAAATCGTGAGAATAAAGCAGAAAATACATTTCCAAAAAGAAGGTGGCTATAAATTGTATAATAGATCATAATCATTATCAACATTATTATCACTATTATTATTATTTATACAGACTGCCACTGGGTGATATGATTACACCTTTCCTCTTGATACTTATGAAAGCAATAACAAACACAACTAAAGTATCAAAACAATTGTATTAACTTCCCATTAAGGTCTATAAAACCTGTATGTAATAAAAGGATCACACACCATGATCAAGTGGGGTTTATCTCAGGAATGCAAGGATTCTTCAATATATGCAAATCAATCAATGTGATAAATCACATTAAAAAATTGAAGGAGAAAAACCATACAATCCTCTCAATTGATTCAGAAAAAGCTTTTGACAAAATTCAACACCCATGTATGATAAAAACCCTCCAGAAAGTAGGCACAGAGGGAACTTACCTCAACATAATAAAGGCCATATATGAAAAGCCCACAGCCAACAATGTTCTCAGTGGTGAAAAACTGAAACCACTTCCTCTAAGATCAGGAAGAAGACAAGGATATACACTCTCACCAGTATTATTCAACATAGATTTGGAAGTTTTAGCCACAGCAATCAGAGAAGAAAAAGAAACAAAAGGAATCCAAATTGGAAAAGAAGAAATTAAGCTGTCACTGTTTGCAGGTGACATGATACTATACATAGAGAATCCTAAAAATGCTACCAGAAAACTACTAGATCTAATCAATGAATTTGGTAAAGTAGCAGGATACAAAATTAATGCACAGAAATCTCTTGCATTCCTATACACTAATGATGAAAAATCTGAAAGAGAAATTAAGGAAACACTCCCATTTACCATTGCAACAAAAAGAATAAAATACCTAGGAAGAAACCTACCCAAGGAGACAAAAGACCTGTATGCAGAAAACTATAAGACACTGATGAAAGAAATTAAAGATGATACAAACAGATGGAGAGATATCCCATGTTCTTGGATTGGAAGAATCAACATTGTGAAAATGGCTCTACTACCCAAAGCAATCTACAGATTCAGTGCAATCCCTATCAAACTACAAATGGCATTTTTCACAGAAGTAGAACACAAAATTTCGCAATTTGTATGGAAACACAAAAGACCCCAAATAGCAAAAGCAATCTTGAGAACGAAAAACGGAGCTGGAGGAATCAGGCTCCCTGACTTCAGACTATACTACAAAGCTACAGTAATAAAGACAGTATGGTAACTGCACAAAAACAGAAATATAGATCAATAGAACAGGATAGAAAGCCCAGAGATAAGCCCATGCACATATGGTCTCCTTACCTTTGATAAAGAAGGCCAGAATATATAATGGAGAAAAGACAGCCTCTTCAATAAGTGGTGCTAAGAAAACTGGACAGCTACATGTAAAATAATGAAATTAGAACACTTCTTAACACCATACACAGAAAGGAACTCAAAATTTATTAAAGACCTAAATGTAAGGCCAGACTCTATCAAACTCTTAGAGGAAAACATAGGCAGAACATTCTATGACATACATCACAGCAAGATCCTTTTTGACCCACCTCCTAGAGAAATGGAAATAAAAGCAAAAATAAACAAATGGGACCTAATGAAACGTAAAAGATTTTGCACAGCAAAGGAAACCATAAACAAGATGAAAAGACAACCCTCTGAATGGGAGAAAATATTTGCAAATGAAGCAACTGACAAAGGATTAACCTCCAAAATTTACAAGCAGCTCATGCAGCTCAATATCAAGAAAACAAACAACACAATCCAAAGATGGGCAGAAGACCTAAATAGACATTTCTCCAAAGAAGATATACAGATTGCCAACAAACACATGAAAGAATGCTCAACATCCTTAATCATTACAGAAATGCAAATCAAAACTACAATGTGGTATCACCTCACACTTGTCAGAATGGCCGTCATCAAAAAATCTAGAAACAATAAATGCTGCAGAGCGTGTGGAGAAAAGGGAACCCTCTTGCACTGTTGGTGGGAATGTAAATTGATACAGCCACTATGGAGAACAGTATGGCGGTTCCCTAAAAAACTAATAATAAAACTACCTTACGACCCAGCAATCCCACTACTTGGCATATACCCTGAGAAAATCATAATTCAAGAAGAGTCATGTACCAAAATATTCATTGCAGCTCTATTTACAATAGCCGGGACATAGAAGCAACCTAAGTGTCCATCAACAGATGAATGGATAAAGAAGATGTAGCCCATATATACAATGGAATAATACTCATCCATAAAAAGAAACGAAATTGACCTATTTGTAGTGAGGTGGATGGACCTAGAGTCTGTCATACTGAGTGAAGTAAGTCAGAAAGAGAAAAATAAATACCGTATGCTAACACATATATATGGAATCTAAAAAAAAAAAATGGTTCTAAAGAACCTAGGGGCAGCACAGGAAGAAAGACGCAGACTTAGAGAATGGACTTGAGGACACAGGGAGGGGGATGGGTAAGCTGGGACGAAGAGAGAGAGTGTCATGGACATATATATACTACCAAATGTACAATTGATAGCTAGTGGGAAACAGCCACATAGCACAGGGAGATCAGCTCAGTGCTTTGTGACCACCTAGAGGGGTGGGATAGCGAGGGAAGGAGGGAGACGCAAAAGGGAGGAGATATGGGGATACATGTATATGTATAGCTGATTCACTTTGTTATAATGCAGAAACTAACACACCATTGTAAAGCAATTATACTCCAATAAAGTTGTTTAAAAAGTTTCTAAATTAGTTGTATTAGGGAAATCAAATATTGCCACACACACACAAGAAACCTGTATTAAAGCACATTAGCAAACAAAAAAATTTTTTTGTGTTGAGTAGTCACTGAATGTGGTGCTCTGACCTCAGTACTCAGACATGTGTTGTTTTTGTCCTATTTTTATCCATGAACCATTTAAACTTGGCAAATAAGGTTAAAGATCTTTTTTAACTGATGGTCAAGAAAGGCTATTAGCCACCGGAAAGATCTAAGCAACCTGGAAACAGGAATCAATAGTTCATCACGTTTGGACTTTACAACTGACTGTGTGAAATAAATCATATCCAATACATTTGACTTCTAAACTTACCTACCTACTTACTAAACTTTTCTACCTATCTATGAAGCATCTAAACTCACATATTTATCTACCATTGCTATGTACATTTTTTCTTTCTTTGAAGTAAACTTCCTCCCTAGATGTGTCTGTTTCTTGGATCTTGATTATATACTACATAGTGTATCATCTGATGCATATTTAGTTATTAAAATGTATTACATAAGTAACAATAAACATTATGTTAGGATCATTTTTGTTTTCCTATGGGACTTTCAATGCTGTCAAGCTGCTACTATACACTGAATATGGAAGCCAGGAAAGTTCATTATTTATTTTAAAAGCGGGGAGGGGTAATTAACAGCCATTGGATTAGATTAGATTCACATTAGCTTTACATTCTGTGTGTAACAAATCCTGCTACAAATTTAATGAAGGCATTTTTCAACCAAATTATAGCACATTTTACTTCATATGTAGCTATAGTCAAGCATACCATGCATTTGCATAGCATGAATTGTATTGTTACCTTTAACATTTTTAAGTGTTTAAAATTTCTGATTAAAGCGATTCAAACTTGCTTTGCATTTTAATCTTTCCTAAGAAGAGGCCCATCCTTAGCTCCCTCATTAGTTGTGCTGCCTGGGGTGTTTTGCAATAATGCCAGTGCCTAATACAATGAATAGAAACGTATCATTAAATATGTCTTAGCACTTCACATTATGATGATATAGAGAAAATTTGGAATACTTAAAGTGCTACTTTACAGCTAGTTTAGCCATGGGCAGGGTGAGGGTCAATGGTGGGTACAACAATTTTTAACGTTTTAATACCCATTTTAACATTCCAATTGTCTCCATATGAATATCTGAAATGAGGTAGCCTGCTATGCATAATATGCCTCTTTATTTTCTTCCAGTCAGAAAAGTTTTAATTGAGAGGTATTGGCTATGTAAGTGAGAGAAACAATAAATAATGTTGGAATTCACTTCTATACATGTTAAGCTTCAAAAGGCACTAAGATAAATTTACTCATATAAAAATTAGATGGCTTAATAACTAAGATAACTATATAATTTATTTTTCAAATAAAGGCACTTTTGAGAGTGATCAAAAGCAGGCAGGGCATCAGACTAAGCATAGACCTAGAAAATCCCAGAAAAATGAATCACCCTAGTTTTAATACATAGATTTCCTCCTAAAATTAAATTGTAAGGGAATCAGGAAGCACTTGGAACCAGGCCTGCAAATTTTCAAGTTTCCGCAACCTAGAAAAAGCACACTCAGATCACATTTTCTACTAAGCACTTATCTAAGCCATTTCCACAAGATAAGAAGTGATAAACAGATTGGATTTGAGTCATCAGGAGAAAAACAAAATTCATATATTGAGGTAAGAAGGAAATACCAACACGAAACAAGTTACCGATTCTCTGAAAAAATAAAACTTTTCTGCTACAGAAATAATGTATTTAGAATTACCTGTATAGGAGGCTTGACATCCAATATCATGCCTTCCTAGAGTAACTAATAAGAGGAAAAGGAAGTTTTAATGTAGTTAGATACAAAGTATTGACAGAAACTCTCCACAGTGACATTTAGCAATGCTAAAAATCCTAAAGGGACAGAGGCATCACTCTTATTATGACTTGGTGTAAAATTGTTTTTCAACTTGATTTGTAATCAGTTTCCTAAGTTAGTTACTGAGTGATATTCGAGATCATGGGGCAAAAATCTGTGAACATAACTCAGAATCAGCAGTATGAGGCAGGTATGCTGTAACATTTCAATGATGTCTTTAAATTCTAATAGCTTTAAGCTGCTCCAAACTCCTGTAGCAATCAAAAATAACCTGTCATGGGACCAAGGGCTATGAACATCATGCCATAGCCACTTTGCTATTAGATTTATTGGGGGGTAAAGCATGTCATTTATGCGTCAACTCACAGGAGAAAAAAGCAATCCCTATGAAGTTAATCTAATAATAGACTAGAAAGCAATGATTACCGTTTCATGTACACTATTTGTAGCAGTGGCTGGCCTAATTCTGCAGGCATCGTTTGTCAGAGTTTTGGGATTAACAAGTGTTCAGCTCAAAATCTATTGGGAAACATCAAGAAATGTCTTAATGAGAAACAAATCTTTTATTTGTTGCCACTGAGAGGATGCTGAAACCATACTTCCACCTCCCACTTCACTCCTTCACTTTTTAAAAGCTTGTTGTAAGAATCATATTTCCCATGTAAAACAAACCCCTGGGAATTAATTTTAGCAGATACACAATAACTAGACCATTTTTCCACATAATACTCAACAGTTTTCATGACAGTAGTCTCAGTTTTAGTCAGTCTTTTAGTAGCAGAACCAAAACACTTGAAGAGGGTATTCACCACTGACCTCCTTGTGGGACATTTTCTTGTAACTGATAAAGTGAAAGCAGACAGCATTACCTACAACCTGTTTTTTACCCATAAAAATCTCTGAGTCCAGGATTTCTTTTTCCCTACAGGAGGGCCAACATCATCGGGCTATCACAACCTGAGAATGGCACAAGGACATAACAATATGGCCCCAATTTGAAGAAAAATAAAGGACTTCTTTTTTTTTAGCCTTTATACTCAATGAGGGTTTTCATTGCTAAGTTACACAGTGAAAAAATTAGCACTTATGCTATAGAACACTTCATTTCATCTATCTAATAGTTTAATCCTAGAAGCTTTTATTCTGCAGTTAGATTACACAAACATATTTCTCCCACCTTGTCATGGAGGAGAAAAACCAAACATACTCATTTGAAATGAAACTTTTCCATAGATTAAATTCAATTTTCTTTTACAAGATATTGCAAAATTCCAAATATTTAAAATCAAATCATTCAAAATTATCATCTCTGTATTGCCTTGTATACTTTTCCAGAGTCTTCATGTGCTTCATTTAAGTTTTAAAAGATCCAACTATTTCAATATAATTTTCTCGGTATCACTAAGAAATTTGCAACACTCAAGTTCTAATCTCACGAAGGTATATAATTTTGCAATCAAAGGTGACCTCCATTAGACTCCAAAGACTCCAATTTTCAACACAAAGATTACTGTAATTATTTCTATAAATCTGCATATTTATAAGCCAGGAAAATAAACCTCATCTTTTGTTGATAAATAATAGTTTTCACAGAAAGTGATGATTGAGGCCTATTTACATTCTTAGTATAAATCTGGTCACTTATTAAAGGTAAGTGTAGGTTGATTAATAACTATTTTAAATTAATGTATTCCTTGACTCCAAAAGTTATTTATGGAAATTAAGTTGAAAAGTGAACATTCAAATTAAACATCTTAATATATAAATGCATTTTATTCCAATTATTCTTAGGAATATACCAGTAATGTCAGATGTAGATTTAATAAAATATAAGTGGTAGGTCTGACTACACTTTTAGTGATTTTCTAGGTTAAAAAAGGCTTCATAATCCCAATATTGTTATGAAGAAAAATAGTGTTTTTAACTTACAACTGAAAGAATATAAAGGAGAAAAAATCTTTTTCTCCTGATTCCTGATCTTTTTTACATATAAATATTTTTTTAATTATTTCACTGTATACCTAACAGAATTCATTGAAAATTTTAACAATTGTTAAATCAGGGCATAGTTTAAGCAGTATTCATGCATCATGCATTTTAAATAAGATTTTAAATATTCCTCTTACATGTTACTAGAATTATATAATACTATACTTCAAAATTGTGGAAAATGCTATTAAACATGCCAAAGACTGTTTCTTAATAACTGCCTTACAGAAATTGAAAACATTTCTACCAGGAACAAAGCATACATTATGGCTTTAAACTGTGTTATCTAAAGTGGGAAATTAACATCATTATTATTATCAATACAAAAATATCATGTATAATTTGGATACATTGTTCCCAGAGAAAAGGACTCATACCTGTATATCTCAAAATACACAAATGCCTCTTGAGATGTCAAACAAAATATGTAGAACATGGGATTTTTGTTCCCAGCTGCCAACCTGAAGAAATGCGTGTGTGTGACATCTGACATGTGACATCTAACATCCTATACTATAGCTCATCCATTTTTGCAAGTACAACTGAATCTTGTTAAATGAACATATGTAGGCAGAAAATTCTCAGCAATTCAACTGTCATTTCCCAAGAAAATTTTAAGGGACATTCCGTAGTAGGAGAACAAATCTTCAAATAGTCTACCATGTCACTAAGAAAATGCTCCCAATCACAGAAATATATGCAACTACTGGCTATTCTTTAAAATGTTGGTCTCAAGTTCAGGTTTTTGACTGCTACAAAATAGTACATTTTCCTATTATATACAAGCAATAAGCAGAAGTGGACAGAAAACTGCATGCTACATAAAATTTTTGTTACATATTTTAAGATGTTACATTTTCTTTGTCCCATTCAAATGATAAATAGAAGTTGATATGCATATAAGGATTCTATTGTGCACTTTAATTTCTACACATATGCACAAATATAACAATGATTCTGTTAAAAAGAGTTAAATCTGATCCAGAAATTCAAAAGTGGGTAAGAAACTGCATGGAGGTTTGCTTCAGAGATGGGCAGGAGGCACTGTTTTTTTAACCAAGAGTAAATTATCTCTCACTTAAGAATCTGTATTTAACTGAAAGTATGTTTTCTAAAGCTTGTGTCTGTACTCCTATTAAGAAAAATTTAGTAGGAGTAAAATTTCATTAAAGCTCATCTTATTTAATCTTTTCTTCCCCATTCATTGTGCCTCATTTTAAAATCATAGCATTGTTTGTACTTAATAACGGTATGAATCATAATAAATTTTTGATGTTTCCTAAATGCATTGCAACTCTAAAGTATTGGCACCAGTAGATGAGGAGGTTGCATATCTAAACCTACCCAAGCACACTGACTGATTCACATTCACTAAATGGATTAACTGAAATAAGCATAATAAATAAAAGAGAATAAAATTAAAAACAATTTCACTCTAAGTGAAGGCTTGACTTACAGAAAGTGGCAGCTCTGGTGGCCCAAGGCATAGAATTAGTTTTGCCACTCAATAATTTGACTGATTCACTTGAGTGGCCAGAAGAGGACATTTTCTGCCTGATTTCAGTGTAATCAAGTCACCTGCTCAGTGATTGCTAGGCCCAAGTCAACTGCACTCCACTGAGCACTGAGTGTGTGCAGGGAGTAACAAAAACAGCTTTCTGCATATATGTGCAGAACCATTGAGCGTTAATGATAGTGGGAATTAACTCTTCCTAATGCATTGTTGTGCTTTCCTTACCATGTAATATGTACTGTGAAAAGGAGTTAGCCACCTTACATCCTCAAATTACCACCCATACCAATCAGCCATACAATGGTAGGTTCACTTCCTTTACTAATAGATTTTAAAATACATATTTAAAATCAACCAGAAAAGGTACAAAGGGAAACACTGTGACACCATCTTTCCCTCAAAATTGAATCATGTCAATAATGTGTTTTACTGTAAGCAGCTGCTTGGTGGGTGGGGTATGTGTGGTGACAATGATGGTGGTGGTGGTGGTATGTATGTGTGTACTGCAGCACTTTAGGTTTCATTTCTTCTAAAAGCTGACTGAGGCAGCACCATCCCAACATAAAGCAAAACAATACATCAAATGACAGGGTCGAAATGATCATAGGAACAATTAAGAGAACAACATCAATGACTTATAAATACAAACTTTGATTCATAAATGGTGACCTTTGCAAAATGTATCTCCATCTATTACCAATGCATAATAGACATTCCCACTGACCAATGTAATTATAAATAGTATTTAAGGAAACTCCCAGGGTTTACTTTAATTGCCATGCACTGTAGGTGTTCAATAGCACTTCATTGAATGCATATACATTTGTTTCTACAAGTTAACCTCTTTCTTTTATGTAATAGAGATTCTCTCTGGCATGGCAAAAGGGCATCAGGCAAAACAACTAGACTGGGGCATTGGAGAATGTTACATTGATTTCACTCCTCCACTAAAAACAGGTTCCTCTGATCCACAGGCATGTGACCCAAATTTTTCTATACTCTATAGGTCCAATGTCTAAATAAAGGGGCTTCAAGAGCGAGGTTGAGGTTGACAATACCATGACAAGGGCAGAGAAGGTCAAGTCCCACCGTGCTAATATTAAGGAAAATAAAAGAGGACACAGTTCAATTGATTTACAATCTGCAAAAAAAAAAAAAAAGGTAGATATGGGCAAACAACAGCCTAACGGCATCTGCCCCTCCCCAAGGTTTCAGATGCAAGAGGTTCAGCTCACCAAGCCAAACACTGAACACTGACCACCTTAGGCTGAATCCACCTGCTGGTGGAATTTTGGAAATAGTGCATTTGAAAGGGATAGCCAATCAATTTGCACATGATTTATTCCCATATTAATTGAGCCATTCAAGGGAAAAACCTGCTACAAAAATAATTGAAAAATAACGAATACTATTAAATGTCATCTAAATTACTACTATCTTAGCCCATGTTTTATTTCTTATTCTGTGATATGATTCATCCACTTTTTCCTTAGGAATAAAGTACACAACCACACAAACCATCTACATTAGTCAAATGAAAAGGTAATCTTGCCTAATTTAATAAGACAGTGTAGAAATATTCTTTCAATATGCTAAGACTTATGAAAGATTATATCTTTCATTTCTTGAGTTTATTCTTTCCCTTCAGGGTTCACTTTTTAATCTGCCCATATTTCTCAGATACAAAAAATATTATGAAATATGATCTGTTCTTAAAAAATAATGGTCAGAAGAACCTAGGGGCAAGATGGGAATAAAGATGCAGACCTACTAGAGAATGGACTTGAGGATACGGGGAGGGGGAAGGGTAAGCTGGGACAAAGTGAGAGAGTGGCATGGACGTATATACACTACCAAACGTAAAATAGATAGCTAGTGGGAAGCAGCCACATAGCACAGGGAGATCAACTCGGTGCTTTGTGACCACCTAGAGGGGTGGGATAAGGAGGGTGGGAGGGAGGGAGATGCAAGAGGGAAGAGATATGGGAACATATATATATGTATAACTGATTCACTTTGTTATAAAGCAGAAACTAACACACCATTGTAAAGCAATTATACTCCAATAAAGATGTTAAAACAATAAAAATAAAAGAAATGAAATGTTGGAGACTAAAGAAAAAAAAATATATATATATGATCTGTTCTTAACAACTTTTTCCTAAAAAATGTCTCACTCCTAATTTAAATTACAGGTATGAAAATAAGAGTAACATTATGTATTTACCTTGCCAAAATAGACTAAGAGTTGGATGAAAATTGTATTGTTTACAAAAAAGACCATAGGCTCTAAATCACTTTAACATTTTTGCCCTTAGTTATGTTTTTCAGACTGGAGGGATTATATTAAATTTTAGATTATCTGTGTTATTGAGTGGAAGGGTGAGTGAAATGCAAAATAAATCTGATACCTTACTCTTGCTCCAGGGAATTTTGCTTTCTTTCTCTACCCTCACCTGTCCAGTGGAGAAGCAAACAAGCAGAGACATAGACAAAAGGCAGACAAGTGTCCTCCCTCTTTCCATCACTATCTCTGCAATCAAACAAACTGTTCATAGTGAAATCATGGGGCAAGTATTGGCTGGAGATGGAGTATTTATTCTAAAATGTAAAAAGTGGCAAATTCTTAAGATAATGATTAATCATCCCCTAACACTCAAAAAAAAAAAAAAAAACCTCCTTTTTTTCCAAAAAATGCAAGGGTTAAGGGTACAAGCTCTGGAGTCAGGAATCCTGGGTTGAAATCTTATGGCCAACATTTATGGCAGATTGTTTCCTGGGAAAAATCACATCACCACCCCCATACTAGTGTGGTATAATTTCTTTATAACATCAAAATAATAACAGTACCTATCTCATATAGTTGTTGTGAAGATTAAATGAGATGCTGTGTGTATAGAACAGTACTGGATATTCAAAGTATTCAATAAATGTTATCTATTATTTTTTCTCACAAATATAATCTTAAATAAATTTAGTATTATTGATCTCTTTGCCTGGCTTTTTGATAATAATTCTTGGACTAAAATCAGACTTTTTCCTTTTTCCATTTTACAAACTAAGGTGTATAAATGTTAACCCAAGGAAGTCTGGGTTGTCTTTTATCAAGGACAAAGAGTTAATAGTTAACCAAATTTAAACTCTTTGTTCAAGTTTAGCCTAGATATGTGATATGCATATCTTTATATGCATATTTCAATTCAACAAACACATATTCAGCAACTATTAAAGGTAATATACAATGTTAGACACTGGTGGGGAGGGGGAATGGGAGGAAATAAAACAGACTTGGACCACAATGAGCCCATAAACTGGGGTGGGAAGAAAGCAACTATTATTCATTATAGAAGTAAAGAAGCACTATCACGGAGGCCAAAACTGTGTGATATGGAGCACACATTCTAATATCATCAAGTAACAGTTACATATTCTCTTGTGTTTTGTAAATTCAATACTGTAGGAATGAGAACCTGATATGTCTTCAGTTAAAAAATTGATTTTACAGCAAGAAAGGAAATCTGCTTTGCATATCAATGTGTTTCTGACTTATAGGATTAACTAAACACTGTAATCATTATATTAGCACCCACATTTTTGCAATACATGGCTTTTTCACAGGTAAGCATTTGGTCATGAATATTTCAGTCCCTTGGCTCATCAGGACCAAAGAGTGAGAGATGATATTCATTATTGGATGAAAACTTTGTTTAGACCTAACATTCCTGGATGCCAACCAGGCATCCCATCAGCATTCATAAACATATGGACTATTACTTCTCTAGCACAGTAATTTCCGTTAATTTATTGTATTTTTATGTAGTAAAGACTCACATCTTTTTCACAGCCTGTCAGAATAGCAACAAATTATAGTGATCATAACACTAAAAATTACAACATAAAGCAAATATTTATCTAATTTGGAGTTTGTAATTTTGAAACTAAGTGAATCAGCTCTATGCTACATTAATGAATGAATGAATAAATGAATAAATAAATAAATAAATAAATAAATAAATAAATAAATAACTCGTACCATTTTCCAACTGAGGAACAGCTACTGGTCCAGCAATTTAACTTCCAGATCAACAGCCATAATTTGGGTATTCGCCAAAAGATGTGACTGTACTGAATATGCCAGCAGAAGAGATCAAGACACATGGTATCACTCTTCATACTTGACAATGACTCTCCTGATTGGGCTACTTCTTATGCATACAAATGTGGTTACAAAAATGGATGTGAAGCTGCTAATGTTTCTCACACAGGTTAGGTGATGCATATTTTCTTTCCATCATGGTTGTAGCCTCTGTCCTCAGGGTCTTTCACATTCTACATCCTGTTTCTTAGTTTGTGATCTTCCTGGCATTTTATTTCAGAGAGTAGTAGGCCCAGTATAAACTGCTGAATATTTGTATGTGCTGGCTACTCCTGATTTTCCTCATATGTAGAAAAAGGTCAATTGAGAGGTACTTAGGACTATCTGGAAATTGGCAGGCAGCAACTACCCAGTAGTGGAAAAATGATGAAGCGAATGTTGGGTTGGCCAAAATGTTCATTCGGGTTTTTCATGTTACAGGAAACCTGAATGAACTTTTTGGCCACCCCAATACATTTTCTAGAATGCCCAGACAAAAAAATCAAATAATGTTATGTTTAGACAGAGATTTTTTTTAAGATGTATTGAGTTTATCAGAGCTAAACATAACATTATTTTATAACTTTTTTAAGTTGAGAAAAATGGGACTGCTTTATGACCATAATTTTACAATCATTCATTTTTTAAAATTATTTTTGCTGATTCTTAAACCTCCCAAGTGAAGTTGTAAATGGAAAGACCCCCTTTCAGATGGATCAGCTGTAATATAGTATCTTTATGCCATGGCTACATGATTTTAAGTCATATTTCCCAAATAATAATAATGATAGTAATAGCCGACCATTATTGAATGCTTATTATTCCAGACACCATGCTAAGTTATTTACATGCATAATGTCATTTAACTCTTACATCACATTTATTAGGCCAGCCCTATTGTTATCTTCTTTCTACAGGTGAGGAAAGTCAGGTACAGAAAAGAAAGAAAAATAGGTTCACAGTCATAGAGCTAGTTATATAACACCTTTGTGTGCCTCACATTTAAATGCACTCAGTTCTCAACATAGCAGTTTTCGCTTTTTTGCCATTGTAAGAGCACTAAATATGGACCCAGAAAAGTTATATTTCTATTCTGATTCTACTGCTATTACCTCTGTATTCTTTTTTCTTGGCCGCGTGCAGGCTTTCTCTAGTTGCAGCGAGCGGGGGCTACTCTTCATTGCGGTGCGCGGGCTTCTCATTTCAGTGGCTTCTCTTGTTGCGGAGCAGAGGCTCTAGGTACGTGGGCTTCAGTAGTTGTGGTGTGTGGGCTCAGTAGTTGCGGTGCACGGGCTTAGTTGCTCCACAGCATGTGGGATCTTCCCAGATCAGTGATCGAACTCATGTCCCCTGCATTGGCAGGCGGATTCTTAACCACTACACCACCAGAGAAGCCCCAACTCTGTATTCTTGAGCAAACCACTTAATTTGTCTAGGCCTCAGTTTCATTATCAGCAAAAATGTTAAGATAAATACTCCACTTTACCTTGAAGGATTTAATGTGGTAGTAGTCACCAAAGTTCTTTTAAATTTCTAAGGTACTACGCATGCTTAAGAGAGTAATCATCATCAGCAACAAAACAAACTGATTCAAGCTATTATAAAATGAAAGTGGGAAGGTGATACACTCGAGGTCTTTTTTATGGAGCTGTCCTCAAAAGGACACCTACCTATGGTGAACACTGATATCTGTCTTTTGGAAAGTATGTCATGACTCTCTCCATTTTTCACTCGTTATACTTAGAGAAATGTGCCCCCCACCATTATTCTTATGGTAAACTCCTTTGTCTCCCTACACATTCAAAAATTTCAATCACAAAATTATTTCTTTGTTCTAAAACATTCTCAGTCTCTCTTTTATGGTGCCCTCTCTTTCATATGCAAAGAGACCTAAATACAATTATCTCATAACTGCAAGTTTATTGAGACACTCTCCCAACTTGGAAGGTGAGTTATTTGAAGGCAGGTGTCATGTTATACTAAACTTCAAATCCCCACTAACTAAATACTAAGTAAATGAGTTGAATGAATGAGACATTCCATAGATGAAGTTACTACTTCCACCTCAAAAAACATAATTTTTTAAAAAAAACAATGCTTTGTAAAATGAGCTATGAATAATTTTTAAATTATGTATTGTTTGGCATATCACAATTATTTGAGAAATTTCTACATATTGGCTGTCCCTTTCATCTCTTTGCTTTTACTAAGGAAATTTGTATGTGACAGGAAAATTATAAACAAGTTCAGTGTAGTCAGATAACTGGATTTCCTTTATATTTAGTTGAGGATCAGAGTAAATTTGATGAGACAAATTGAAAATTCAAGATTAATTATTTTGAAAAAAGATAAACAATTTAAAATAAAAAGTAGTTAATAAGTTGCCAGAAATAATATTTAAACGGTACAAAAATGGAGTAAGCAGAAAATGAGATGGATTAAGAGAAAAATTAGGAATAGTGTACAATCATAAAGCCAAAAGCATATAAGGTTTTCAAGAAGAAAGACACAGTTAAATACTGAAGATCCATAAAAGAAAATATGCAATTAAAAAAGAAATGGCATTTTAGTAAAGTCATGGGGCTACATGAAATAGAGTTTTAGGTCATTCTTAGATGGATCAACCATAGAAAGAAAGAGGAGTACTCCTGAGTCTGCCAAGAACTATAAGTGTAACCTAATGCATGGTTTAGCCCAAGGTGAATATGGTCTGGCCAGTAGGACTTGATTACAAAATGTTGGGCATACAGTCTTCAATGCACATAGGTTTTTATTTTTGTTTGATTAATATGGAAGAATGTTAATGAAAGAGAAGAGATGTTGTCCCTTTCAAACAATTTGTTAATTCCTTGTCTATTTCTTTGTCACCCTACTATACCCAACCCAGGTGATAAAATTCAGAACTTCTTCAGTTTCCTATGCTGTGAATGGAAACACTGCATACAACCCACATTTTTTACTAGCTAGACAAATACAAATGGACAATTAACTTCTTCCCTCCCTTTCTGTAACTTCATACAATGGTAGCCATACTGTGGTGAAGCTTCATCTTGGGGTACTTTCCCTCCACCATCTTTGATTTCTACTTTCCTTCCAGCTGCTCTCCCCAACTCCATCATGCAATACTGCAGACAAATGGCTGGGGCTTCAAATTAATAAATTAAAAAGTAATCAGGCTACAGGGGAGCTGCTAGCAGATAAATCAATGTTCCAGAGTACTTTTAACAGTCTCAAGTTGTCAGTCCATTTTTCTGGGTAACAGAGCATGTGTAGTAAGTAATTCCTAGGACTTCACAAAGGTTGCAGTGCCTTTTTTCAAGTAATCAAATCAATGGAGATTACATCATAGAAGTTCTTACTTTTGCACACATTTGACACACCAGAGATATTATTTGGCTTTATGTGGCATCATTATTCCTGCCCTTCTGGAATCAAAACCTTAAAATGGCATAAATTAGTGAGGTTGTAAGAGTCAAAAATGTAAATCATGCTCAATAAGTATTCATTAAATACTTTTGTTGAAAGAGCTTGATACTCATAGTAAATTGACAGAAATGGTCACAATATTCAAGTATTTTATTTTAAAGATAATAAAATAATTGTATACAATTAATATCTTGCTATGCTAATTCAGACATTCCTATGTCAAAAGAGATTCTGTTTTGACGTAATAGCTTTTGCTCACCTTCATAAGTAGAGCAGACCAGATGGAAGAGCATACACAAAGTCATGGATGTGTGGAAGAGCGTGGGGTATATGAAGAGTAGAGAGAAGTTTAATGAGGTTATACAGTACATGGTGAATGAGGAAGGAGTTGTAGGAGATGATGGTAAAAAGTTATGCTGATCCTGGATCAGAAAGACTCTTTTTCTATGTTAAGGAACTTTATTTTACTGTCAATAAAAAGCCATAGAAGAGTTTCAAGCAAGGGGTAATAAGAGATTTGTATTTTTGAAAGATCAGAAGTGTTACAGGAGGGTTGACTACAGAAGGGTTGATCAGTCGACTACAACTAGGACTAATGTTAAAGTACTCTCCTTTTGGGATTTTAAACATGGACACAACTTTGGAAGCTTTGCATTTTATCTTCAGTTAATTTTTATGTTAAATTTTTGGAAAACCACAATATATCAGTTACTGTTAGTTGTAAATTACTAATATAAAATAAATTTGAATATGTAACTTATTAAAGGAGTGTTCATTGCTGTTCAAATGAACAAAAGTAATATTTAAACAAACATATATTTTTAGCTGGAATTCCTCAAAAACATACAAAAGGACAAAAAGAACTTTATTTTGCATACCTCTTTTAAACAATGTTATTTCTTTAGAAATGAACAATGTAAGCAATGTCAAGAGAAAATAGGCCTGTCTTTTGTTCTACCTCTAACAGGACACCCAAGGATGATTTGTGGGAAATCATGATCATTTATTTCAACAAATGTCACCTTTGGGGGAAAAATGGGTTTATCATGAACATTCCTAAGATTTCTTAATCATTCTCTATGACTTTGTTATCTGAATAAGTCTAACAGACAATTCACTGGACTATAACTGAGACAAACACACTTCTAAACCAGAAAATCAATATCTTTCTCTCCTTTTCAGCCTATAAAGTTTTCAAGTATTACTCCTATATCCTCCTCCAATCTTCAAGATATTTATTTCATATTATGAAAATTAGTAAACAGGTCTTCAATCACTCAGTACATGTCTTTAAGAGGCTAGTATACTTAGACCATATTCTCTTCTAAATTTTAACTATCTTGCATAAAGTGTGCAATTTATTTTAACTTGCTTCCTATGCAAGCCTCTCCACACCCTCAGTCATTTTATTTATCTTTCACAAAACATTCAACAGATATTGTAGTCCTAAAATAAAATAAAATGTACAGATATCAATATCAGCCTGGGACACACAAAAGTTTTTTTATTTTAAGTAGTAGGCATAGAAGTTATGCTCAGAAAATGTAAAGGTCCACTTCCATAGACCATATATTCTTCACTAAAATACACACCAGAAAATGTTTGACTTCAAACTTCAGTTTTCCTTTGATAGTGTGATGGAATACCACACATTTCTCACAGTTTAAGGACAATGTTCTTTGCTACTAATCCATTTATCTAATTAGTTTAATTAAGCTTTTAATTCAACTCACACTTTCACAGTGAGGTGTAATATCTTGAGAGCTTTTCCTGAAAAACTAGACTTGGGCTTTTTACCCCTGTGACCAAAGCATCTAAGCCCAAAGTATGTGGTCTGTACATAAAGCCCTTCACATAAATGAATTCAAAAAATTATTTTTCTTCTTTACCCTTATGGGAAGTTGCTTTTTTTCCCCAGAAATATCTATTTCAGCTTTCAAGTGTGATCCCAATCAAAGAGCAAACTATGAAATAAGAAAGCCATAAAATGTATGATTCCAACTTTCAGCTTGAAAATATTTGTCTAATTCTACCCTGCGATGACTCTAGGCAAAGCATGAGGTAGGAAGAATTTGTTTGGGTTATCTTTCCTATCTCTCTAGTATTAGCTTCTCTCCCCTGCCCCTTCTTTTGTTCTACTTCACAATGTCAAGGTCCATGATGTTGCACAGAAAGAAACCACTTATCACCCCAGAAGGATAGGCCCTTCACTTTGATCCTCAATCTTCATTCCTCATTGACTATAATCCTGCATTTAGGCAGAAATAGATAGCCATTTATACTAAGGTCTCATGATTAAACAAAGTATGACTTACTTTAATTCAAGGATTAACCTTTTAACAGGACAGTATTTGGTGCAAAGGCTTGAATTCAGGATTTAGGGATAGATTGTCAAAGAATGTATTTCTAAAACCAACCACCCCAACTGTGAGCAATGACATGAACACCTGAAACTTTTACACATTGCTGATGGGAATGTAATTGTACAACTTTGAAAAACAGTTTTAAAGTTACCTATAAACTTAAGCATACACTTACCATACAACCAAGTAATCCCAGTATCATATTTATTCAAGAGAAATGAAAATACATATCCACAGAAAAATGGGTAAACAAAGGATTAAAGCAATATCATTCACAATGGCCAAAAACTTAGATACTCAAATATCTACAAGAGGGAAATGTAGGAATAAATTGTGGTATATCCATACCATGAAATATTACTCAGCAATAAAAATGAAAGAACTATTAATACACACAACAACTTGGAATCTGAAAATAATTATGCTAAGTAAAAGAAATTAGACAAAAATAATGCATGTTCTATGATTCCCTTCATATAACAGTTTAGAAAATACAAGCTATAGTGACAGAAAGCAGATTGGTGGCTGCCTGGGAGACAGACAGGGAAGTACGGTTGGGGAAATAGGAAAGTTTAGGGTATTGAATGTGTTCACAATGTTGATTGTGATGATGGTTTCGTGGGTATGCACATATGTCAAAGCACCAAATTGTACATTTAGATATGTACAGTTTATTCTATGAAAGTTATGCCACCAAAAAAAAAGCTTTTTAAAAAGAATGTATTTTTAGCAAGGAATATTCTCAATCTTTTTCAAATAAAGATACATAGGCAACAATCCTCAGTTGCATATGATGACCCTCTATCCACCAATTGATTATTGCCAATTGCCCTTTTTCACCAATGCCAGTCTATGTGAAAAACTCCCCATCTTTTCTCACCCTGACTTCAATTTAATATTCATTGCTATCCTGTATAGATATTTTTATTTATTTTTATTACAGTGATTTAAGTAACTTTATGTACCTTCACATGGGATACAAGGGGGAAAGGGTATTTTATATGGTTAAAAAAATAGTTCTTCTCTGTTGGTCCTTGGGTTACAGAAGTAACAATACTGAAAAAGAAAACATTGCTTTTGAGAAATCAGACAAAAGAGAAAACTCAGAGTTTAACTGGTCCTTTTTATGTTGTCATTTAAAGTCAGAATCATAACTTTTATTTCCAATGTTAATGTAAGTAGAATATTAAATGATTTGCTAACCCAGATTTATTTTACAGAAAGATTTAAAAAACTTCTCACCTGGTACTTTCAGGTATACATTAAAAGGATTAAGTGAAAGCACTCAGAGACTAAAAGCATAAATTAGTAACATTTTTAAGTTCTATATTTGTGCACTGTCTACATTGACTCAGGCATGTGTACAAAAACACTTTCCATTTTGAGAACTCTCAGGATTTTGCCTGTATTGATTATAAACAAAATGAGTTCAAAATATGATCCGGAGTTTATACATTTCAAAAAGGGAAACAAAGAAGTCACACAAAATTTTTTCACCACCTCCAACACCACAGTAATCAATCCCTACCCCCAACTTTTGGCTGATAATAAAAGAAAGATATCTGGTGGTCTATAGATTTTTTTAGAGGTGGGAACCAGGTATTGAGGCTAATTTTTGTTACTCATTTCTGGTCACAATATGAACATGATGCCTATAGGTGCTAAATCTTATTACCCTTAACCTCTTTAATTGAAAATAGTATGAAATGTATTCAATATTTTGCTCTGTAGGGTTCCTTGAATGATTGATACTCAGTGTATTTTTTAATAACTATACAGAATATTTTTTGATTAACCTAACTACATGCTTTAGTATTATAATGGGTTATTTCAATACAGCCCTCCACTGCCGCCAATAAAATAAAGTGGTGACAAAGTAGCTTATCATCTGTCAGGCATATTGTACAATGGAAAGTTTTATTGTGCTACTTAAATGGACTCTTTCTTCCCTGGGAAAAAACAAGCCAGCGTAAAGAGCAGATACTGAAAGAGTGACACATGTAGTAGGTGAAGAGTTGTATATTTCATTTCAGGTACCTTGCCTACAATTGAGAAGACAGGGTTGGGGGATGGGTCCTGGAAAGGCAAATATATCTTTCTACAACCCACTAGACTTGGCCTGCGACAATGTGATTTTTATGAGATTTCTCATTTGGGGATGGTTTGAGTATTGACCAGATGGAAAGCAGGGCAATATGCAATATATCATTTATCACAGTGACAGTGTGTGGTTATCCTCTCAACACAGGGGGAAGCTAGAACTATAAATGTGGAGAAGCATTACAGCCAGACTAATGGGTTTTGGCAACATTTCTATTTCTCATTAACTTAATCATATTAATTCATTAGCCAGATATATCAAAGTAATTCACTCAAGAGTTGTCACAAGAAACAGTTTATAACTGTTACCTTTTTCTATAGGAAAAGTAAGTTGCAATCATTCAAAAGATTTTTTTATACTTCTTGGAGAGAAAATCATAGCTATATCTAATTATAATAGCTGTCTCACACTGTAAACGTCTATAAGAATGATCAAAAAAGGAAAGGAGAAGATCAAGGTTTTATTTTATTGAAGTTATACAATCACCAACAGTTAATTATATGGATTATTCCAAGAATTTCCTTCTTCCAAAACATGACACATCCTATCTCTCATATTTAACTTAAGCAGTTCTGATATGACCCTGAAGATTTATAGCCTCAATTTTCAATGTCAAGTTTTTGTATGAAAGATATAGCTCAGTATATTTGTAAAGTTATGGTATTAATGGTCAATAGACCTGGGCTTTGAAATTCTGACTCCACCCCTTACTGTCTCTAAGATTTGAGGCAAATCATTTAAATTCTTGAACAGTCATTTTCTTCATCTGTTAATAAGAAATATTAATGCTAAGCTTACAGGATTGCTACGAGTATCACATGAGAAAACATTTGAAAATCATTCTTTTAATTTTTATTATTATATAAATTTCAAGTGTACAGAATTATAATTGAAGATCTGTATATACTAAAATGTGATCACCACCACAAGTCTAGTTGCCATTCATCACCATACAGTTGACCCCATCCACCCATTTTGCACACGCCCCCCACTCCCTCTCCCCTCTAGTAACCATTAATCTGTTCTCTGTATCTATAAGTTTGTTTTTATTTTGTTTGTTTTTGTCTTTTTTTAGATTCCACACGTGAGTGAAATCACACAGCATTATTTACAACAGCCAAGATATGGAAACAACCTAAGTGTCCATCGATGGAGAAATGGTTAAAGAAAATGTAGTATGGGGGAGTGGCCAACATGGCAGAGCAGGAAAACCCTGAACTCACCTCCTCCCACAGGCACACAAAAATTACAACTATTTACAGAATGACTATTGATGAGAAAGATCAAAAGACTAGCAAAAAAGATATTCTACCACTAAACATATAAAAAAGGAACCACAATGAAAGGGGTAGGAGGGGTAGAGACACAGTATAATCAAGACCCATACCCCCAGGTGTGTGACCCATGAGCAGGAGGATAATTACAATTGCAGAGGTTCTCCCCAAGGAGTGAGGGGTCTGAGCCCCACATCAGACTCTCCAGCTCAAGGGTCTTGCACTTGGAAGAAGAGCCCCCAGAATATTTGACTTTGAAGGCCAGGAGAGCTTACTTTTGGGAGAGCCAGAGGGCTGTGGGAAATAAACTCCACACTTAAAGGACTCACATAAAACCTCATGTGCTCCAAAACACAGGGCAAAAGCAGTAATTTGACAGGAACCTGGGTCAGACCTACCTGCTTATCATGGAGAGCCTCCAGGAGAAGCAGGAGGCAACTGGAGCTCACCCTGAGGATACAGACACCGGAGACAGCTATTTTTGGAAGCTTGTTCTACAACAAGGACTCCGGTGCTGGCAAGTGCCTTTTTGGAATCCTCACTCTAGCTTACTAGCACCAGGACCCAGCCTTGCCCATCAGAGTTCATAAGACCTGGGCTCACACACTAGTACAATGGCACTAGCACCGGGACTCTGAGGATCCTGTAGCCAGAGACCTCAGGACGCAGCTCCACCCACCAATGGACCAGAACTAGTCCTGGGAACAGCCTCACACACCAGTGGGCAGGCACCAGACCTAGGACCACCATAGCCACATAACTTACTATGTCAGGAAATAGCCCAGACACCAGCAAGGTAGCACCAACTCTGGCGCTTTCTGGAACCCAGCTCTGCTCAACAGCATGCCAACAGGAGATTTGGCAACCTTGGGTCCCTCAGGCAGCCACCCTGGGATCTGGCTGTACCCACCAGCAGATCAACACCAGCCCCAGGACCTCAGGGTCTTGCAGCCAAAAACCCCACCAGCAGGCGAGCTCTAGCTCTGGGATGCCATGGGCCTCAGCCCCTGCTCCTACCAACAGGCTGACACCAGTCTCAGGACATGTCTTCGCAATGCCCCACCCACCAGCAGGCCAATGCCAGCTCTGAGACACCTTGGATCCCATAGCCAGCTGGCCCAGGATCCAGTCCCACTCACCAGGAAGCCACCACCAGCTTTCAGCACCATGGAACCTGCAGCCAACCATGTCAGAAACCAGTCCCATCCACCAGCAGGCCAACGGTAGATCCAGAACTCCAAGGGCCACAACCATTTACTCTGGAACCTGTCTCTGCCCAGCAGTGGCTCCAAACCCAGCCCTGCCCACCAGCACTGACAGCCTCTGCACAAGGCAAGGCCTGGCAACCAACCGGAATGGGGGTCAGTCACACCTACAAGACCAACCACAGTAGGCAGCCTGTCATAACAGAAGGACCCACACAGTCCACATAGGGGACACCCTAGAGCATATAACTCTAATGAGCAGAGGGGAGTGTGCTGCTGGGAAGCATAGGAGGTCTCTTATAAAAGGCAATTTCTCCAAGGTCTAGAAAAGTAATCAACCTACCAATACATAGAAATAAAAACAACAATTTAGGCAAAATGAGGCAACAGAGAAATATGTTCCTACTGAAGAAAAAAGATGAAATCCCAGAAGAAGAACTAAGTGAAGTGGAGATAAGCAATCTACCCAATAAAGAGTTCAACGTAATGATCATAGAGATGCTCAAAGAACCCAAGAGAAGAATGGATGAGCAGAGTGAGAAGACAGAAGTTCTTAATAAAGTGTTAGAAAATATAAAGAAGAACCAAACTGAGATGAAGAATACAATAACTGAAATATTTAAATACACTAGAAGGAATAATCAGTAGTTCAGATGATATAGAGGAACTGATCAGTGAGTGGGAAGACAGATTAGCATAAATCACTGAAGCTGAACAAAAAAAAGGAATAAAAAGAAATAAGGACTGTTTAAGAAACATTTACAACTTCAAGCACATTAACATTTACATTATAGGGGTCCCAGGAGGAGAAGAGAAAGTTGCAGAGAATATATTTGAAGACATACTAGCTGAAAACCTCCCTAAACTGGGAAAGGAAACAGACATCCATGTCCAGGAAGCAGAGAGAGTCCAAAACAGGGTCAATCCAAAGAGGACCACACCAAGACACTTTGTAATTAATATAGCAAAAAGTAAAGATAAAGAGAGAATATTAAAAAGCAGTGAGGGAAAAAGCAGTCAGTTAGGTACAAGGAAATGATCATAAGGCTATCAACTGACTTTTCAGCAGAAAATCTAAAGACTAGAAGGGAGTGGCATGAAATATTTGAACTGATGAAAAGGAAAAACCTACAGCCAAGAATACTCTACCCAACAAAGCTTTCATTCAGATTTGATGGAAAGAACAGTTTTACAGAAGTTTTACAGACAAGCAAAAGCTGAAAGAGTTCAGCACCATAAAAGCAGCTTTGCAAGAAATAAACAGACCTCTTTAAATGAAAAACAAAAGGATAAGTAGAAATATGAAAATTATAAAAGGAAAAATATCATGGGTAAAGGCAAATATACAGTAAAGGTAAAAAATCAAGCATGTATAAAGCTAGTAGAAAGGTTAAAAGAGAAAAGGAATGAAATCATCTATATATACAATACATAGTTAAGGGATACACACAAAAAAGATGTAAAATATGATATCAAAAATGGTAAACATGGAGGGGTGGAGTAAAAATGCAAGGTTGTTAAAATGTGTTTAAACTTATGAAATCAGAAACTTAAATAATCAGAGAGAGAGAGAGAGAGAGAGAGAGAGAGACTGCAATATACAAACCTCATAGTAACCAGAAACCAAAAATCTATAATAGACACACACACACACATGCACACACACACACATGCACACACACACACAGAAAGAAAGAAATCCAAGCATAACACTCAAGATAGTCATCAAATCACAAGGGAAGAGAGCAAGAGAAGAAGAAAGGAACAAAAAAGAACTACAAAAACAAACCAATAACTCTAAGTAATTACTTATCAATAATCACTTTAAATGTCAATGAACTAAATGCTCCAATCAAAAGACACAGAGTGGCTAAATGGATACAAAAACAAGACCCATATATATGCTGTGTACAAGAGACTCACTTCAGATCTAAAGGCACACACATGCTGAAAGTAAGGGAATGGAAAAAGTTATTACAGCTAATGGGAATGAAAAGAAAGACAGGGTAGCAATACTTATATCCATAAAAGTAGACTTTAAAACAAAGAATAACGAGAGACAAAGATGGACATTACACAATGATCAAGGCATTGATCCAAGAAGATATAACAATTGTAAGTATATATACATCCAACAAAGGTGCACCTAAACACATAAAACAAATATTAACAGATATAATGAGAGAAGTTCACAATAAGACAATAATAGTACAATAATAGTAGGGGACTTTAACACCCCTAGTACATCAATGGACACAACATCCACAAAGAAAATCAATAAGGAAACACTGGCCTTAAAAGACACATTAGGCCAGAAGGACTTAAGAAATATATATACACTATTCTACCCAAAAGCAGCAGAATACATATTTTTTCAAGTACACATGGAACAATTCTCCAGGATATATCACATGCCAGGCCACAAAATGTCTCATTAAATTAGATAAAACTGAAATTATATCAAGTAACTTGTCCGGCCACAACACTATGAGACTAGAAATCACCTTTGAGAAAAAAAGACTGCAAAAAACACAAACACGTGGAGGCTACACAATATGCTACTAAACAACCAATAGATCACTGAAGAAATCATAAAACACCAGGAGACAAATGAAAATTATAACAGAACAATCTAAAAACTATGGAACACAGCAAAAGCACTTCTAAAAGGAATTGTATAGTGATACAAGCCTAACTCAGGAAAAAGAAAAATAACAAACAACATAACCTCACACCTAAAGTAACAAGAAAAAGAACAAACAAAACTCAAAGTTAAATGAAAGAAAGATATCATAAAGATCAGAATAGAAATAAACTAAATAGAGACTAAAACAAATAGAAAAGATCAATGAAACTAAGAGCTGGTTCTTTGAAAAGATACACAGAATTGATAAACTTTTAGAGATACTCATCAAGAAACAGAGAGAGCTGAAATCAATAAAATTAGAAATGAAAAAGGATAAGACACAACTGACACCACAGAAATACAAATGATAATAAGAGATTTCTACAAACAATTATACACAAATAAAATGGACAACCTATAACAAATAGACAAATTCCAAGAAATGTACAATCCCTCAAGACTGAACCAGAAAGAAATAGAAAATACCAACAGACCAATTACAAGTAATAAAATAGACTCTGTAATAAACAAAAATGAACAAAATTCAAGGACCAGATATCTTCACAGGTGAATTCTAATAAACATTTAAAGAAGAGTTAACACCCATCTTTCTCAAACTATTCCAAAAAACTGCTGAAGAAAGAATGCTTCAAATTTCAATTTATGAGGCCACCATCACAGTGATACCAAAACCAGACAAAGATATCAAAAAAAAGAAAATTACAGGCCAATATCACTAATAATTATAGATGCAAAAATCCACAACAATACATTAAACAATATATTAAAAGGGTAATACAATATGATCAAGTGGGATTTATCCCAGGGATACAAAAATGGATCAAAATCTGCAAATCAACCAATGAGATACCCCATATTAACAAATTAAAAAATAAAAATCATATAATCATCTCAATAGTTGCAGAAAAGCCTTTGACAAAATTCAACACCCAAACAGCAAAGTCTGGGAGAGACCTTCAAGATGGCGGAGGAGTAAGACATGGAGATCACCTTCCTCCCGACAAATACATCAGAAATACATATGCATATGGAACTCCTATAGAACACCTACTGAATGCTGGCAGAACACCCCAGACCTCCCAAAAGGCAAGAAACTCCTCATGTACCAGGGTAGGGCAAAAGAAAAAAGAAAAAACAGACAAAAAAATAGGGATGGGACATGCACTTCTGGGAGGGAGCTGTGAAGAAGGAAACGTTTCCACACACTAGGAAGCCCCTTCACTGGTGGAGAAAGGGGGTGGGTGGAGGGGGAGGGAAACTTCAGAGGCATGGAGGAGAGTGCAGCAACAAGGGTGCAGAGGGCAAAGCGGAGAGGTTCCTGCACAGAGGATCAGCGGTGACCAGCACTCACCAGCCTGAGAAGCTTGTCTGCTCACCCGCCAGGGGGGCGGTGGGGGTGGGCTGGGAGCTCAGGCTCGGGCTTTGGAGGTCAGATCCCAGGGAGAGGACTGGGATTGGCTGTGTGAACACAGCCTGAAGGGGGCTAGTGCACCACGGCTAGCCGGGAAAGAGCCTGGGAAAGAGTCTGGACCTGCCTAAGAGGCAAGAGACCATTGTTTCAGGGTGTGCGGGGAGAGGGCATTCAGAGCACCACCTAAACGAGCTCCAGAGATGGACATGAGCCACGGCTATCAGCCCAGACACTAGAGATGGGCATGAAACACTAAGGCTGTTGCTGCAGCCACCAAGAAACCTGTGTACAAGCACAGGTCACTCTCCACACCTCCCCTCCTGGGATTCTATGCTGCCCGCCACTGCCAGGGTCCTGTGATCCAGGGACAACTTCCCTGGGAGAACATAGAGGGCGCCTCAGGCTGTTGCAATGTCATGCCGGTTTCTGCTGCCACAGGCTCACCCCACATTCCTTACCCCTCCTTGCCCCCAGCCAGAGTGAGCCAGAGCCTCCTAATCAGCTGCTACATTAACCCCATCCTCTCTGAGCGAAGAATAAACACCCTCAGGTGACGTACACACAGAAGCGGGGCCAAATCCAAAGATGAACCCCAGGAGCTGTGTGAACAAAGAAGAGAAAGGGAAATTTCTCCCAGCAGCCTCAGGAGCAGTGGATTAAATCTCCAAAATCAACTTGATGTACCCTGCATCTCTGGAATACCTGAATAGACAACGAATAATCCCAAAATTGAGGTGGTGTATTTTGGGAGCAACTGTAGACTTGGGGTTAGCTTTCTGCATCTAATTTGTTTCTGTTTTTATGTTTATCTTAGTTTAGTATTTAGAGTGTATTATGATTGGTAGATTTGTTTATTGATCTGGTTGCTCTCTTCCTTTTATTATATATATATATTTTTTTTTCCTTTTTCTCTTTTTGTGGGTCTGTATGTGTGTGCTTCTTTGCATGATTTTGTCTGTATAACTTTGCTTTTACCATTTGTCCTGGGGTTCTGTCTGTCCATTTTTTGTTTTGTTTCATTTGTTTGTTTTCTAGGATAGTTTTTAGCGCTTGTTAACATTGGTGGATTTGTTTTTTAGTTTGGTTGCTCTCTTCTTTCTTTTCTTCTCTCTATTTCTTTATTACTTTTTAATTTGTTTAATTACTAATATATTTTATTTTCATAACTTTATTTTATTATTTTCTTTCTTTTTTTCTCCCTTTTATTCTGAGCCATGTGGCTGACAGGGTCTTGGTGATACAGCTGGGAGTAAAGCCTGAGCCTCTGAATTGGGAGAACCAAGTTCAGGACATTGGTCCACCAGAGACCTCCTGGCTCCATGAAATAACAAATGGCAAAAGCCCTCCCAGAGATCTCCATGTGAATGCTAAGACCTAGCTCCACTCAATGACCAGCAAGCTACAGTGCTGGACAACCTATGCCAAACAACTAGCAAGACCGTAAACAACACCACCTATTAGAAGAGAGGCCGCCTAAAACCATAATACTGTCACAGGAAACCCAAAACGCACCAACAGATGCAGTCCTGCACACCAAAAGACAAGATCCAGCCTCATCCACCAGAACATAGGCACTAGTCCCCTCCACCAGGAAGCCTACACTACCCACTGAAGAAACCTTAACCACTTGGGGCAAACACTAAAAACAATGGGAACTATGAACCTGCAGCCTGCAAAAAGGAGACCCCAAAATACAGTAAGTTAAGCAAAATGAGAAGACAGAGGAACACACAGCAGATGAAGGAGCAGGTAAAACCCCATCAAAACAAAAAAATAAAGAGGAAATAAGCAGCCTACCTGAAAAAGAAATCAGAGTAATGATAGTAAAGACGATCAAAAATCTTGGAAATAGAATGGAGAAAATTCAAGAAAGGTTTAACAAGGACCTAGAAGAAATAAAGAGCGAACAAACAGAGATGAACAGCACAATAAATGAAATTAAAAATTCTCTAGAAGAAATCAACAGCAGAATAACTGAGGCAGAAGAATGGGTAAGTAACCTGGAAGATACAATAGTGGAAATAACTACCACAGAGCAGAATAAAAAAAAAAAAAAAGAATGAAAAGAATCATGGAGAGCCTCAGAGACCTCTGGGACAACATTAAAAGCACCAACATTCGAATGATAGGTGTCCCAGAAGAAGAAGAGAAAAAGAAAGGGACTGAGAAAATATTTGAAGAGATTGTAGTTGAAAACGTCCCTAATAAGGGAAAGAAATAGTTAATCAAGTACAGGAAGTTCAGAGTCCCATAAAGGACAAATCCAAGGAGAAACTCTCCAACACACATATTAATCAGGCTATCAAAAATTAAATAAAAGGAAAAAAATTTAAAAGCAGCAAGGGAAAAGCAACAAATAACATCCACGGGAATCCCCATAAGGTTAACAGCTGATTTTTCAGCAGAAACTCTGCACGACAGAGAGGAGTGGCAGGACACATATAAAGTGAAGAAAGGGAAAAACCTAAAACCAAGATTACTCTGCCCAGCAAGGATCTCATTCAGATATGACAGAGAAATTAAAACTGTTACAGGCAAGCAAAAGATAGGAGAATTCAGCACCACCAAACAGGCTTTACAACACATGCTAAAGGAACTATTCTACATAGGAAACACAAGAGAAGGAAAAGACCTACAATAACAAACCTAAATGAATTAAGAAAATGGTAATAGGGACACACATATTGATAATTACCTTAAATGTAAATGCATTAAATGCTCCAACAAAAAGACAAAGACTGGCTGAATGGATACAAAAACAAGACCCATATATATCCTGTCTCTAAGAGACCCACTTCAGACCTAGGGACACATACAGACTGAAAGCGAGGGGATGGAAAAAGGTATTTCATGCAAATGGAAATCAAAAGAAAGCTGGAGTTAAAAAACTCATATCAGAAAAAATAGACATTAAAATAAAGACTATTACAAGAGACAAAGAAGGAAACTACATAATGATCAAGGGATCAATCCAAGAAGATTTAGCAAATGTAAATATTTATGCACCCAACAAAGAAGCACCTCAATACATAAAGCAAATGCTAACAGCCATAAAAGGGGAAATTGACAGTAACACAATCATAGAAAAGGACTTTCACACCCCACTTTCACCAATGGACAGATCATCCAATATGAAAATAAATAAGGAAACACAAGCTTTAAATGACACATTAAACAAGATGGACTTAATTGATATTTATAGGACATTCCATCCAAAAACAACAGAATATAGTTTCTTCTCAAATGCTCATGGAACATTCTCCAGGATAGATCATACCTTGGGTCACAAATCAAGCCTTTGTAAATTTCAGAAAATTGAAATTGTATCAAGTGTCTTTTCTGACCACAATGCTATGAGACTACATATCAATTACAGGAAAAATTCTGTAGGAAATACAAACACATAGAGGCTAAACAATACACTACTAAATAACCAAGAGATCACTGAATACATCAAAGAGTAACTCAAAAAATACCTAGAAACAAATTACAATGAAAACACGATGACCCAAAACCAATGGGATGCAGCAAAAGCAGTTCTAAGAGGGAAGTTTATAGCAGTACAATCCTAACTCAAGAAACAAGAAACATGTCAAATAAACAACCTAACCTTACACCCAAAGAACTTAGAGAAAGAAGAACAAAAGAAACCCCAAAGTTAGCAGAAGGAAAGAAATCATAAATATCAGACCAGAAATAAATGAAAAGGAAATGTGGAAAACTATAGCAAACATCAGTAAAACTAAAAGTTTGCTCTTTGAGAAGATAAACAAGATTGATAAACCATTAGCCAGACTCATCAAGACAAAAGGAGAGAAGTCTCAAATCAATAGAATTAGAAATGAAAAAGGAGAAGTAACAACTGACACTGCAGAAAGCCAAAGGACCATGAGAGATTACTATAAGCAACTATATGCCAATAAACTGGACAACCTGAAAGAAATGGACAAAATCTTAGAAATGCACAACCTTCCAAGACTGAACCAGGAAGAAACAGAAAATATAAAAAGACCAATGCAGGCACTGAAATCGAAACTGTGATTAAAAATCTTCCAACAAACAAAAGCCCAGGACCAGAAGGCTTCAGAGGTGAATTCTATCAAACATTTACAGAAGAGCTAACACCTATCCTTCTCAAACTCTTCCAAAATATAGCAGAGGGAGGAAGACTCCCAAACACATTCTGCGAGGCCACCATCACCCTGATACCAAAACCAGACAAACATGTCACACAAAAAAGAAAACTACAGGCCAATAGCACTGATGAACATAGATGCAAAAATCCTCAACAAAATATTAGCAAACAGAATCCAACAGCACATTAAAAGGATCATACAGCATGGTCAACTGGGGTTTATCCCAGGAATGCAAGGATTCTTCAATATATGCAAATCAATCACTGTGATACACCATATTAACAAATTGAAGGAGAAAAACCATATGATCATCTCAAGAGATAGAGAGAAAGCTTTTGACAAAATTCAACACCCATGTATGATAAAAACGCTCCAGAAAGTAGGCATAGAGGGAACTTACCTCAACATAATAAAGGCCATATATGAAAAACCCACAGCCAACAATGTTCTCAATGGTGAAAAACTGAAACCACTTCCTCTAAGATCAGGAAGAAGACAAGGATATCCACTCTCACCATCATTATTCAACATAGTTTTGGAAGTTTTACCACAGCATTCAGAGAAGAAAAAGAAAAAAAACGAATCCAAAACGGAAAAGAATTAAACTGTCACTGTTTGCCAATGACATGATAGTATGCATAGAGAATCCTAAAGATGCTACCAGAAAACTCCTAGAGCTAATCAATGCATTTGGTAAAGTAGCAGGATACAAAATTAATGCACAGAAATCTCTTGCATTCTTATACACTAATGATGAAAAATCTGAAAGTGAAATTAAGAAAACATTCCCATTTACCATTGCAACAAAAAGAATAAAATACCTAGGAATAAACCTACCATGGGAGACAAAAGACCTGTATGCAGAAAATTATAAGACACTGAAGAAAGAAATTAAAGATGATACAAATAGATGGAGCGATATAACATGTACTTGGATTGGAAGAATCAACATTGTGAAAATAACTATACTACTCAAAGCAATCTACAGATTCAATGCAATCCCTATCAAACTACCACTGGCATTTTTCACAGAACTAGAACAAAAAAAATCACAATTTGTATGGAAACACAAAAGACCCCAAAGAGCCAAAGCAATCTTGAGAAAGAAAAACGGAGCTGGAGGAATCAGGCTCCTGGACCTCAGACTATACTACAAAGCTACAGTAATCAAGACAGTATGGTACTGGCACAAAAACAGAAATATAGATTAATGGAATAGAATAGAAAACCCAGAGATAAACCCACACACATATGGTCACCCTATCTTTGATAAAGGAGGCAAGAATATACAATGGAGAAAAGACAGCATCTTCAATAATTGCTGCTGCGAAACCTGGAGAGCTACATGTAAAAGAATAAAATTAGAACACTCCCTAACACCATACACAAAAATAAACTCAAAATGGATTAAAGACCTAAATGTAAGGCCAGACACTATCAAACTCTTAGAGGAAAACATAGGCAGAACACTCTGACATAAAACACAGCAAGATCCTTTTTTGGCCCACCTTCTAGAGAAATGGAAATAAAAACAAAAATAAACAAATGGGATCTAATGAAACTTAAAAGGTTTTGCACAGCAAAGGAAATCATAAACAAGATGAAAAGACAACCCTCTAAATGGGTGAAAATATTTGCAAATGAAGCAACTGACAAAGGATTAATCTCCAAAATTTACAAGCAGCTCATGCAGCTCAATATCAAATAAACAAACAATGCAGTCCAAAAATGGACAGAAGACATAAATAGACATTTCTCCAAAGAAGATATACAGATTGCCAACAAACTCATGAAAGAATGTTCAACATCATTAATCATTACAGAAATGCAAATCAAAACTACAATGTGGTATCACCTCACAGTTGTCAGAATGGCCATAATCAAAATATCTACAAACAATAAATGTTGGAGAGGGTGTGGAGAGAAGGGAACCCTCATACACTTTTGGTGGGAATGTACATTGATACAGTCACTATGGAGAACAGTATGAAAGGTCCTTAAAAAACTAAAAATAGAACTACCATACAACCCAGCAATCCCACTACTGGGCATATAACCTGAGAAAACCATAATTCAAAATGTGTCATGCATATACACACTAACAAACGTAGTAAGGTAGATAGCTAGGGGGAATCAGCCGCAAGGCACAGGGATATTAGCTCGGTGCTTTGTGACAGCCTGGAGGGGTGGGATAGGGAGAGTGGGAGGGAGGGAGACGCAAGAGCGAAGACATATGGGAACATATGTATATGTATAACTGATTCACTTTGTTATAAAGCAGAAACTAACACACCATTGTAAAGCAATTATACCCCAATTAAGATGTTTTAAAAAAAAAAAAGCCCTAGAAACAAACTCTTACAATAAACGAATAATGTGAATACTACATACCTTACTGAAGCCTAAATCTTAAATGTTTAAGCTAGTTATAAACATGATTTTCAAATAAACCTGATTAGTTAATGAAAAAAAAAAACAAAAAAAAACGTGTCATGTACCACAATGTTCATTGCAGCTCTATGTACAATAGCCAGCACGAAGCAACCTAAGTGTCCATTAACAGATGAATGGATAAAGAAGATGTGGCACATATATACAATGTAATATTATTCAGCCATAAAAAGAAATGATAGTGATTTATTTATAGTGAGGTGGATGGACCTAGAGTCTGTCATATAGGGTGAAGTAAGTCAGAAAGAGAAAAACAAATACCATATGCTAACATTATATATGGAATCTGAAACAAAAATGGTTCTGAAGAACCTAGGGGCAGGACAGGAATAAAGATGCAGATGTAGAGAATGGACTTGAGGACATGGGGAGGTGGAATGGTAAGCTGGGAAGAAGTGAGAGCGTGGCATGGATTTATATATACCTCCAAATGTAAAATACATAGGTAGTGGGAAGCAGCCATATAGCACAGGGAGATCAGCTCAGTGCTTTGTGACCATCTAGAAGGGTGAGTTATGGAGGGTGGAAGGGAGATGCAAGAGGGGGGCGATATGGGGATATATGTATATTTATAGCTGATTCACTTTGTTATAAAGCAGAAACTAACACACCATTGTAAAGGAATTATACTCCAATAAAGATGTTAAAAAAAGAAAAACAAACAGCAAGGTCCTACTTTATAGCACAGGGAACTATATTCAATATCCTGTGATAAACCATCCTGGAAACGAATATGAAAAAGAAATATATATATATATATATATATGTATAACTGAATCACTTAGCTCTACAGTAAAAATACAGAAAATATAAATCACCTAAACTTCAATGAAATATTTTTTTAAAAAGTCAACATCCATTTACTATAAGAACTCTCCACAAAATGGGCATAGAGGCAACAAAACTTGACCTAATAAAGGCCTTATATGACAAGCCCACAGCTAACATCATACTCAACAGTGAAAAACTGAAAGTATATTCTCTAAAATCAGGAACAAGACTAGGATGCCCACTCTCACCAATTTTATGCAACATAGTTTTGGAAGTCCTAGCCACTGCAACCAGACAAGAAAAAGAAATATAAGGAATCCAAATTGGAATGGAAGAAATAAAACTGTCATTGTTACTATGCAGATGGTATTATAATACATATAGAAAATCCTAAAGATACCACCAAAACACTAGAACTCATCAGTGAATTCAGTAAAGTTGCAGGATATAAAATTAATATATAGAAATCTGTTGCATTTCTAGACACTAACAATGAACTATCAGAAAGAGAAATTAAGAAAACAGTCCCATTTACAATCGCATTAAAAAGTATAAAATGCCAAGGAATAAATCTAAGTAGGAAAAGACCTGTTCAAAGAAGCTATAAGACACTGATGAACAAGACTGAAGATGACACAAACAGATGGAAAATATACCATGTTCATGGACTGGAAGAATTAATATTGTTAAAACAACCATACTACCCAAGGCAATCTACAGATTCAATGCAATCCCTTTCAAAATACGAATGGCATTTTTCATAGAAGTGTAATAAATAATTCCTCGTTTGGATTAGAATACAAATTCTAAACGTTTTTTTTTTTTTTTTTTTTTTTTTTTGTGGTACGCGGGCCTCTCACTGTTGTGGCCTCTCCCGTTGCCGTCCGGATGCGCAGGCTCAGTGGCCATGGCTCACGGGCCCAGCCACTCCGTGGCATGTGGGATCTTCCCGGACCGGGGCACGAACCTGTGTCCCCTGCATCGGCAGGCGGACTCTCAACCACTGCGCCACCAGGGAAGCCCCCAAATTCTAAACTTTTTATGGAAACACAAATGACCCCAAATAGCTAAACCAATATTAAGGAAAAAAAGTACAAAACTGGAGATGTCACACTCCTGATTTCAAACTATACTACGAAACTATAGTAATCCTATCTGTATGGTACTGGCACAAATACAGACACGTAGATCAGCGGTACAGAATAGAGAGCCCAGAAATAAACCCACACACTTATGATCGATTAATCTACAACAGAGAATGTGAGAACATACAATGGTGAAAAGACAACCTCTTCAGTAAATAGTGTGGGAAACGTAACAGTTACTTGCAAAGGAATTAAACTGGATTACTATCTCACACCATGAACAAATATAAATTCAAAATAGATTGAAGACTTAAATGTAGGACCTGAAACTATAAAACTCCTAGAAGAAAACACAGGCAATAAACTCTTTGACATCGGTTTTGATAATATTTTTTTGATACATCTCGGGCAAGGGAAACAAAAGCAAAATAAATACATGGGACTACATCGAAGTAAAAAGCTTTTGTACAGTGATGGGAACTATCAACAGAATGTAAATGTCACCTACTGAATGGGAGAACATATTTTCAAAGGATGTATCTGATAAGGAGTTCATATACAAAAAATTCATACAATTCAACATCAAAAGAACAAACAACCTGATTAAATCTGAGTAGACATTTTTCCAAGGAAGACATACAAACTGCCAACAAGCACATGAAAAAATGCTCAACACCACTATTCATCAGGGAAACTCAAATCAAAATCACAATGAGGTATCACCTCACACCTATCAGGATGGATATTATGAAAAAGACAACAGAAAACGAGTATTGGCAAGGATGTGGAGAATAGCAAGCCCCTTTGCATTGTTGGTGTGAATGTAATTGGTGTAGCCATTATGGAAAATAGTATGAAGGTTCCTCAAAAAATTAAAAATAGAACTACCATATGATCCAGCAACTCCACTACTGGAGATTTATCCAAAGAAAACAAAACCACTATTTTGAAAAGATATTTATTCTCCTATATTCATTGCAGCATTATTTACAATAGCCAAGATATGGAATAAACCTATGTTCCCATCAATAGATGAATGCGTAATGAAGAAGTGGTATACATATAAAATGGAATACTACTCAGCCATAAAAAAGAATAAAATCCCATCATTCATGACAACATGGATGGACCTTGAAAAGTGTTCTTTTTTAAAACTTAAAGTTTAGCTACCTATATACACATAGACACACATTAAAGATTTGGGAGCGCTTAATAAAGCACTATAAAGCTTATCATCATCATCATCACCATCATCATCCTGTAAGGTTTGCTTAAATTCCAAGTTTTCTCCTCCATCTACATTGGAAATAAGCAATGGCTTTTGCTCTATGAGCCATCAATATAATACAAAAATGATTTGCAAGCATCTAAAAACATTGGGTGGAGACATTTTTAGGTTAGGATAATTATAATATATATAGAAAAAAAGCACTGACAAATATTTAAATATAAATCAGTGTTTTGGAAACCCAGATTTGGCTAATATAATGAATGAAGTTCCTGTTATTAAACTGATGTAGTTAATCTTTTTGTTTAGTGGAGATACCGAAATTGTATGTTCGTCTAAACTCTATATTAGAAAATTTTAGTCATTCAACTCTGGCTCCTATTAGGCCAATGGTTCTTCCTGGACACACGAGAAATAAAGAAAATGCAATGACATGAAAGCAGTTACCATTTGTGTGACATGAAGCATGCTTTACAATATTACTCATTGAAAAAGTCAAAGATAGTCACAGAAACAGAAATGTCTTAAGTTGACCATTAAAAAGGTTGGTTTGGTTCTTTCTAGATAGATCTCTCCTGTCTTACACTCACAGAAGAAAGGCCTAGGACCACTCTATCCTCCTTATGACCACTTCTTAGCATCCAAGCCAACTGAGTAAGAATATGAAATGCATCTTGAAAAGGGAAGGGTGCTGATTCCAATCATGCTATCAGGCTAACTGGCATTATACCATATCATGAAGCTAACATCTCACTGCAAAGACCTGGCAGGATTCTACTTATGGCTCTGCCAATCCTGAGTTGATTGTTGTAGCTACTATTACAGAATTGGATATTCACAGGCTCAGTTTCCCAAGGAGTTGGATGGCAGCTGAAATTCCTAAAAATATTTTGTCACAATAGAACTTGAAGAAAAAAAAACAAACAGATGAAGAATCTGCTAGCTTTTAAAGAGTGAACACTACAGGAATTTCATTTGAAGCACTTTATTACTTCCTTGTAAGTTGTCAGCTTAAATCTCTCTCAGGCCAAATTCCATGTCTGTCTGTTTGAAATAGTTCATATACTGAGGAAAGGGAGGTAGTCATATTTTGGGAAATTCAAAGGCACACATGACTAATCCATGCTTTGAATGTTATCCAGGGATATCAGCACTTCTCCAGATCTGAAGAGAAAGATGGGGATAAAAGTCTTTCCTCTTTTTCCCTCTATAACCCAAAATATTTTACAGAAAATACTAGGTAATAGGATTATTTTGTATTAATGACCTATCAGGGAATTAAGACACACAGATTGTACAATAGAAACAGAGACAGAAACATGAGATGAGAATATCAGCAGTGCAATATATGAAGGCAAAAAAAATTAAATTTCATCTTTTTGTAGTAACTCAATTAAAGGCTGATGGAATTTGAGAAAAATATGACTCACAAAATGAATTTTAGGGCTCCCCTGGTGGTGCAGTGGTTGAGAGTCTGCCTGCCGATGCAGGGAACGCGGGTTCGTGCCCCGGTCCGGGAAGATCCCACATGCCGTGGAGCGGCTAGGCCTGTGAGCCGTGGCCGCTGAGCCTGTGCATCCGGAGCCTGTGCTCCGCAACGGGAGAGGCCACAACAGTGAGAGGCCCACGTACCGCCAAAAAAAAAAAAAAATGAATTTTATTTCAATGTGTTGTAATGTTTTCTCATATTGTTTGGTGCAGAACAGATGTTCAGGAAACATATGTTAATGAAAAGACAGCCCTCAGAATGGGAGAAAATATTTGCAAAAGAAGCAACAAAGGATTAATCTCCAAAATATACAACAGATCATGGAGCTCAATATCAAAAAAACCCAAACAACCCAATTAAAAAATGGGCAGAAGACCTAAATAGACATTTCACCAGAGAAGACATACATATGGACAAGAAGCACATGAAAAGATGTTCAACATCACTAATTATTAGAGAAATACAAATCAAAACTACAATGCAGTATTACCTCACACTAGTCAGAATGGCCAGCATCAAAAAATCTACAAACAATAAATGCTGGAGATGGTGTAGAGAAAAGGGAATCCTCTTGCACTGTTGGTGGGAATGTAAATTGATACAGCCACTGTGGAGAACAGTATGCAGGTCCCTTAAAAAACTAAAAATAGAACTACCATATGACCCAGCAATCCCACTACTAGGCATAGTCCCTGAGAAAACCATAATTCAAAAGGACACATGTACCCCAAGGTTCATTGTAGCACTATTTACATGGAAACAACCTAAATGTTCAACAACAGATGAATGGATAAAGAAGATGTGGTACATATATACAACGGAATATTACTCAGCCATAAAAAGGAACGAAATTGGGTTATTTGTAGAGATGTTGATGGAGCTAGAGTCTGTCGTACAGAGTGAAGTAAGTCAGAAAGAGCAAAACAAATATCATATATTAATGCATATATGTGGAATCTAGAAAAATGGTACAGAGGAACCTATTGCAGGATGGGCATAGAGACATAGACATAGAGAACAGATATGTGGACACAGGAGGGGAAGGGGAGGGTGGGATGAATTGGGAGACTAGGATTGACATATATACACTACTATGCGTAAAACAGATAGCTAGTGGGAACATGCTATAAAGCACAGGAAGCTCAGCACGGTGCTCTGTCACTACCTAGATGGGTGGGATGGGGGGTTGTGGGAGGGAGGTCCAAGAAGGAGGGGATATAGGTATACATATAGCTGATTCACTCCATTGTACAGTAGAAACTAACAAAACATTGCAAAACAATTATACTCCAATTTAAAAAAGAAACATATGTTAAATGAAAATCATGAATTCATATACATTTTTATCTATAGACAGATATTAATTGATGATAGATACATACATATATACATACATACTATATCTCTTGGTCTGTAGTTACATAGATATAATCTCTAAATTGATATCAGACAATATTGTCAAGAATAGCACCTGTGGGTCCTATCTTAGTGAAAAAAGAATTATCATCAGTAATTAGTATGTTGATTATATGTATAGAAATTAATTTTTGGAGTAATTTTTAGATACCTAAGTACATTTAAATTTCCCAAGTATTTTAATGACCCTACACCAATGCACACACACACACGCACACACACACACGCACACACACACATTTTTATTTATACTTTTCATTTGCTAAATGAGATACGTTTATTAATACCAGAGACTTTAGCATAGCCACTCTCTGAATTATCTCAAGATCTGAATTAGTGGGGTTTGAATGAATCAGTTTCCATTATACAGAGGAAATATAACAAAGAGGAAAATAAACATCTTTGAAATGGAAAAATGATACACATCAAAAAAGGAAATAAAATCACATAAAGTAGAAAATTTGAAATACCTTTATGCTAAGCAGATAAAACAATACGGCATACCTGATATTATTCTGCATTTTTAAGAATTTACATGTCAAGCTATATGAATAAATAAGAGAGCTCTTCTCAAATGACTTAACCATTTCTAAACCTTTTTACTTTCATTTTTTTGCTTGCAACTGTTGGGGGAAAAATAACAATTTAAAGGCAAAAATAATATACAAAAGCATCACTATATTTAAAAAGTGATGTCATGATCATTGCATTTTGTTACCCTTAGACCCCATTTTCAAATTGCAAATGCAAAGAAATAATATAAGCAAATGGAGAACAAGTTTCATTTACTTAGGCAAACTCAGTAGGGTTCAAAGAGGCTTCTCCAGACATATGACATTGAAACAGAAGATAACAGCAGACTCTTATCAATAATTAATTTGACAGTTGTATGTAAAATTATACAGAGCTGTAAAATATTATCTTTTTCTTTACAAAAAAATGTTGAGACATAAGAACCTGAAACAGGAAAACACTGTAAAGCATTTTAACAATCATTTGGGAAAAAAGGATAATTCTCAACCCATAACAGATCATATTAAAAATATCAACTGAATTCTTCAAAAGTATATTTAAGAAAAATTAATGAAAGTTAAGTTTTTAATGGATAATAAGTATAATGCCAAATATGAAACTTACTGATAGCTAAATTGAGAATTGATTCTATCTCAATTATCTTTGCTAATGGAGGAGTGAAGAAGTGTGTCTAATGCAAAATAATGCATAATCCCAGAATTATTTCTACTTCGCTTACAGAGCATTTTTCTTCTTATATGACTGTAATTGAGTAGGATATCCTTGAGCATGTAAAATAAATTAATGTATTCTAAGAAGAGAAATTACTATAGAGCTGTGCAGATTCCTCTTCCTTCCCGTTTAATGATTTTTCTACTGTCTGCTATTTAAACTGAAGTATTCATGCCTTTCCCTACTCAATCCTTTATCTATCTCTATCATCTCATTCTAGGCACAAGCAAAGGGTTATGAATTGAGGAGTCTTTTTTTGTTCCAATAATTCTCATTGTGGTAAATCCAAGTTGTAAGACGGAAGGCCAAGGCTCTAATCCAAGGAAGGAGGCTCCGTTATCTTGTAGGAATTGAAGCATACATGCCAAGTAAATTAGGAGGGGATGAAAACCTCAAACTGGATTTTACCATTTACTATAAGACATCATGATGATGAGGAAAAAGTATGGGCCCTGGACTTTAAAAGACCTGGGTCTGAAACCCAGTTCTGCCACTCAGTTGCTCTGTAACCTCAAGCAATTAATTTAAACTCACTGAGCCATACATTGTTTACTTGAAAAATGAAGACAATATTCATAAGGTTACTATAAGATTAAATGAAGCGTATATAAAACACTTAGCACCCATGTCTGGTACTAATAGAAACTTAATATATATTACAGGTTTTTCTCAACAGATAAGGTACCGAAGTTTACTCAAGAGTACATTAGCCTCAAAGCAATTATAAAATCCTTTTTTTCTTCCATCTACATAGGATACATCTTTCATCAGGACACAGACCTGATTATTTACATGGTACTGATTCTAGGCTCTGTCAATGTATTTTAGAAGTCAATAAATACATTATCATTTATTGAGCACCAAGGTAATATATTTCAGGCACTGTTATGCCCTCTATATTCATTTATATGCACAGGGCTGCTTTCTTCTTGTATCAGAATTTGTTTATAAATATTTAAAGTCTAAAAAATCATTATCTAATCCCCAAAGTCTGAGTCTCTTCCTAAATTCTCTATCTTAGCTAATGACATAATCATCCAACTTATAACCTAGGCTAGACATGAATCATCCTAGATTTCATCCTCTTGCTCTCTATTTTGATCAGTTATCAAGTGTGTTTAATTCTAATTATGAAGCAACTATGAATCTCTTTTCTACTCTTGAATTCTCCTCAATTCAGGTCCTCAGTATTTCTTCCTTCATTGCTACTTACCTTCAACAGCAATTGTTTTTAAAGCATTTACTCAGTTACTTATCAGTGGTTCCTTTTACCTACAGCAGCTTTTTTTTTTATTTGAACAAAATCCTATATGAAATAGAACATGTAAAATTCTGAGGCAGAAGTGGGGAACCTAGAAGTACTTCCCCAATCCCATGTCAGCCAGTAAGGAAAGTCCTTGAAAGACCCTTTGGAAAACCATTGGTCTATAGGGAAAAAACTGTTAAACAAGATAGCTTCACAAGCTGGTTTTTCCCACTCTTTCTAACTCTAACTCTAACTCTAACTGTATCACCTATAAGTCTCCCATCTTAAATCTCTGCTCCCATCTCTTCCACTTAATTGCTATTCCCCCTAGCATACCAGGCCCTTTCTCATCAGTGTATATCTGTCTACAGAGGATGTTTTTCCTCTGATTCTCCATCTGTCCAACACTCAGCCTATAAGACGTAACTCAAATCTCTATGAGCATTACCCAACTTAACAAATTGATTTAGTTGCTCCCATTCTGTGATATTATAGCACCTTGTATGTACTTGTATTATAGTCTCTATCATACTTTAATTAAATTGAAATTATTAGTTTACATGACCTTCTCCCTAATTCTACTGTGACAAGGACTACTACTCATATAATTTTGCATTACCTAGGATCTAATACCCAAAACACATTAGGTTTTTTTAGTTTTATGTATCATTGAAGATACAAAGATCATATTGTCATTAAATACATTTTCTACCACATAGTAGCTTTAATGATTTTTAAAGGTTCAGTTAGAGAAATAGCAAGCTTATTTTTTTTCAATTCCTTTTTTTAAATTGAGGTATAGTTGCAAGCTTATTTTTGAGTGTTTTATGTGCTTTTATGTTCTTTGTTTTAGAGAATCAAAAATGCAAGTTTATGAGACTGGTATTTTTAGGGGAGTACTGTTTATCACTGTGTTCGATGAAAAACACTGAATCATTATTTAAGACAATGACTACTTGCACTTTCTTCTTTTCTAATCATAAGGTACTACCAGGGATGATCCATATTATTTCTACATTTTATCCTAGAGTAATAACATGGAAAAGATACACAGATGCCCAGAACTTTTGGAAACAAAAGGAATATTATTGAGACATATCAACAAGCAGGTATACTACATCCCATAGGAGGCTTTGAGAAAATGCTAGTTTGGCCAGTCCCCCCCAGCCCCCGCCATCTCTGCCCACAGCACACAAAAACATACATACATACACACAATAAGGCCTTGAAAGAGATTTCTTACAAGGAAATGACAATTAATTTTTAAGTCATGTCCATTTGATTTGAGTCACTGGAATAACAAAACTGTTTTCATGAATAATCAAAAAAATTCAATAATGTAACCTCTAGTAGAGCTTGAAAAGCTCTGAAGGACAAGGCAGTTAGATCAATATTAGTTCATTTCAAATGCTGAGCAGTATGAAGAGACAAGGCTGATCATCGGATGGATTTTATTACCTGTCGGAGTGATAAGGCCTGGTGATAAGAGGCCTGGAACTGAATGGGGCAGAAGGCGAGCATTGTCCTGCAACACTCCCAAAGAACGCTTAGGAGGCCTGCCAGGCCTTGAACTGTTGAAAAACAGACAAAGATCAGGTTAAAATATGCTCTTTGGAAATACCATCACTTGCTACATTCGCCTAAATCTTGTTTAATTGCCAAGAATGATATACTTTTATATTAAAGACTATTTTCATTGATTACTAAAGGACAAATACTTTATACTAAACTTCCAAAATAATTATGGCAAGCATTAAAACCATAAGAGATCAATTTCTAGTTTAGATTCTATTTACAAGCCAACACTTTGCAATACAGCTTACCTGTTGTGAGAAACCCAAAGTTACCCCCACTCTTAAAGGTACACTTGATCCCTGGTATTAATACATGCAACTGAGATCTGAGATAGGGGCTCACAGAATTAGGATCGTATAGAATATGAAGTGATTAAGTCTCTGTTCAGCATGCCAGAGGTGAGGGGTAAAAAGCTGATATGTAGAATAAGACCTGATGTTTACTAGCATTTCCACAGCTGCTGGGAGCCCACAAGGAACAAAGAACCCCTGCCCTCAGGTTTATTTCATACCTATTATTTAAACCAGGCTGTATAACCAGCAGTACACTCTCTTGGAGTGGCTGTACTAAGGAAACCTGCCACCTTTGCAATCTAGGCTGTTTTGTCTCACAGGTTGATTGGTATTTTTAACTGATGAGTTGATGCTAAACTTAAAACATTAACCTAACCTATTCTATTTGCACATTCTTCACCCAGGTGTGAACAGTTTGCAGTTGCAAATGTTAATCCATAAAATAATGAAATAGAAAGTCAGTATCAGGCTTCCATCTTGTACTCTAATACAGTCAGTGTACTAAATATATCATTTAGAAGCTGTCACTACATGAACAGACTTATAAGTCACTGAACATTAGGATCAAGTCATTCTCAAGTCATGCAGTATATTTCAAATATTACTTTCTTAATGTTACTTAAAATACTGCTGTTGCTTCTTAGTAGAAATGCAGTTTACAAAGCTGAATAAGAGGGATTTTGACAAAATACTGCAAAATACTATATTAAATAACCCAAGCTGCAAAAATGTATAAGGTTCAGATAGAGAACATTTCCAAAAATGACTTTTTGTTCACAAAGAAATTTAAGTTAAACCTCACTCTATCAACATTGCAGTAGCAAAGTGCTCCATCAATGTAAGACAAACTCTGCTTTCAAATGAAGACGACTTCTAGCAACCTTATACAGAGGTACTATTACCCAGTTCATTTTTCATACACTGTGCTGATGTTATTTTCTTTCATTGTACATCAATATTGTATATCAATCTAGCATGAAAGATTCTTTTTTTCTCATTTAATGTTTCAATTTTATAAACTGAATCTCCTCTCCCTCTTTCTACTCAAGTTTGGGCTATAATTTATTTTCTTTAATTCAGCGTTGTTATCCTGTTTGTCCTTGCCCTGTTTTATGGCTTCCTAACTCTTTGAAGGAATAGTGATAAGAAAAATATCCAATTTACTTCAAATGCCCTAAAGGATCCCAAGGTCACTGAACAATATTCATCAGGTTATATCCAGTCATTAGAAAAAGGCACTTTTTGTTGAATAATCGTCACCAAGTCTGTACTTTCCAAGTGATTCTTTGCATCTTTCTATTTGTCAGAATTCAAGCCTACTAACTTTATTAAAGACCACCTGATAACTCTTTGTACTTTTCCAGCATAAAAATTTCAGTGCTGTCTTTATGCTCATAATCAATTTCAGACAGGCTGTCTCCAGAAGAAAGCAGCCTGATGCTCACTCTACTTCCCTGAAACAGTTGTTGACAGTATACTTTGGAAGCTATAAGGTTTAAACAGCTCTGTTCCAAATTTATTGGTCAACTCACAATTTGATGTAGCTCTTTTCCAATAAGCTGACTCAGGCTTGGGGGGCATTAGATTACAGGCCTCTTAGTCTGATGGTTCTACCTTAAATTCCAAGATTTGAAAAATTTGGTCAAATTTCCCACCATCACATCTATATTGGGGAATTCATGGCTAATGTCACAAATGGCTTGGTAGTATTTACTACAAATGCTATAAGCCAAGAGGATCATATTCTCCATCCTAACATTATTTTCAGTTTATAATTTTATGATGTTGGTATGATTAATTGTGAGCCTCCCCAACTAAAATATAAGGTCATGAAGGCAGCACATATGTCTGTTTTTATTTGTCACTGTACCCTGAGCAATTCTCATGGTGTCTAGCACACAGTAGGGGCTGGTAAATGGTTAATTAAAATCAGTTAATGAGTAATGATAGGACACATTATTTTGCCATGGCTACAGTTTCCAAATATTCCTTTGATTGCTCTATTATTGACCAAATAAAGAGAAAGCCATCATTTAATCATCAGGTAATCACTTTTAAACTTTGGACTTTACAGCAATTATAAGAGCTTCAAAATATGATCCAGTCCAATCTGACTATTTACAAGGTTAAAGAAGGGTAGATGATAGATACTGTCTTATGTCTGAAAGTTCCTACAAACTTCAAGACCCAGTCAAGGGCTGAAGGTTCCAGCAGTTATTCATGTGTAATGACAGTTTCACTTATTCAATCATCCAATAAACAAACATGCACTAAGTGCCCATTCAGTGTGTATCTGGCATTGAAACTAGGTATCAGGGTTACAAGGTTAAAAAGTTAGCTTGACAAGGGCAAGGGTTTTGGTCTGTTTGTTCATTGATATATTGTGAGAACCTAGAACAGCTTCTGCCTTTGAAGAGCTTAAGGTCTAGTGATAGAGATGTGTGTTTGACCTGCTATTTAAAATTTATGATTAACTCTTTAGTGAGTATGGTTGTGTGATGTATCCTTCCAAACTTGTTTAAACTTATCAGTGAGAAAAATCATATTCAGATGCCTTTGTTTATACTCTTGGAAAGAAGACTTGGGCCCCTAGGGTAAACTAATTAGAATAAAATTTGTGAAGGTGCTTTATAATCAATAGAGCTCCATACTAATACAAGGTAGATTTATTCTTACTTTTAGACCAAATAACCCTCAGTAGTAAGATATTCTTAGCAATAAAGTTCTTGCATTTCTTTTCAAAGAATACAAGCCTGACAACATGATGAAAGACTATGGAGGACTCTGTAGAAAGTTGGGAAATATTCTTGATAGATGATCTTGCCACACTTCTTATCTTTAAGAGCTTTATTAGCATTAGGCAGATATTTACATATTAATCAAGACAAATAAACATGTGGTGATTTAACTAGAAAACTGTTATTTGGATGACAATTTAATCAGCATAGGTTGAAAGGTTCATCATTGCAGCATCCTGTTTCTGCTAAAATATTGATTGTGTTACTGATTTCAGTAATGCTTTATTTTACAGGGCACAAATAACCATGTAATTACTCTTTAAATGAATGATAATTGCTTGTTGGCAATTACTTGTTTTCAGTTTAATTACAAGGTTATTTGTACTCTGTAAAATAAAACAGGCCCTTTTTAAAGTTCCCACTCAAATGGCTCAGTGGTTATATTACCCATGAGCATCATAAACAAAACTTTATGGTACAAGGCAAACAACCCGCCAAAATAGCAAAACTCTTATTAAAAAGCTCAGCTAAATCTTTGAGATCATCAGCTTTATAAAATCAACATTAGGTGTAACATTTATAGGTGGTTTGGAAGGAAATTATACCAAAGGATCATGATTTTCTCTGGGTCCAGGTCATCCTATAACATAATTTATCCTGATATGTATTTTACCCTTCACTCTGTAAACTTCTTCAGAAGAAATGAAATAGTAACTCAGCTTCCTGCGATTAAAGAAAAAAACAAATTGAAATATGTATCAACAGTATTTCATTTTTCTGCAGTTAAAGTGGATTACCATCAGAGCGTTACCTCAAAGTTTATAAACTTTTTAGAGTTGACGGGTCCCTAAGAAAGAAAGTCAGTAGGTCTTCTGGTGTCAACAAGATATGACACAGTCTGTGAAATATCTATTCCAAGTTGTAATAAATTAGCTGATATTTTGCTCATTAAGATTATGAAATTTTACTGTTGGAGTTATTTTTATCTTGTATCATCAGCCATTTGTATATGAATCAAGGAGTAAACAATTGAGTAATTTTATTTCAAAGAAAAAATCTTATTAATAAATTAATTAGTGATGTCATGAGACTTCAAGATATTTAATGTAAACCATATACCGTCAGCACATGATTTAGCGAGGAACCACAAGTCATCTTATCCTCTTCAATGAAAGTTTGTCTTACTACTCTTTAAAGAAACACTCATAACATTCTTGGACAAACTGAGGATACAGTGGCAGTTAACTGTGGTATTAGCAGCAACTTATAAAGATCGCTGCAATTGGATTCCTGAAGTGGGAGCTGCAAGCCATGACCTGGGATTCACTTTTCAGAGCCATCACTGATATTTAAAATCCCTTGGGACAGTCCCTGAATGTGTCATTTTTTTCAATTACATTAGAAGCCAAGAAAACCAAGAATGGCATTCGCTTTGAAGGTGTTGTTTACCTGACTGTGAGAATGCTGCTCTGAATTTTCAATGTGCTTGTTAAATTAAATAAGAATCTTTCTATCAGAACAATAAGACTTTTAATTGCATTGCGGATTAATAATAATCTCTTAGGCCTGACATTTATTACAACATTTCAAGGATGCCAATACTAGTTAAACTCTACCTGACCTTTCAGTGTTTATGAAGAGAAACAAACTCTGACCTCACAGCAACTTAAATCCATCTTCTCTCAGTGTTAGCAAACTGATCACTTGTCTAACTATTGCACTGGATTGTATTCTCAACCAGATCAAAGGCAGCAGCAACCAATTCAGCACCCGGGAAAAAGTCATCCATGCAAAATGGGCAATTAACATTAATCATATATGAAATTGTTCAAGCTGATAACTGGAACCTGGTCACTATGGTAACTCTCATAAAATGGTGCTTATGTTAAACTGGGCATCAATCAGCTCTTGGTTTATGGGAACTTAAAGTGTGGCTCATCATGTCTCTAGGAGCTATCAACACAAGGAACAAAAAAACACACCAGAGGCAAGGTCATTTATATTCCATTACCATTTACTTCCTTTTTCAGTTCTTATAGGCATATCCAAAACTTAAATTTGAATACATTAAAAGCATCAATACCAGCATTCCATTAGAGTTAGGGAAGTTAAGGAAATTATCTTTAACATAAGGGGGTTCAGAGGATGAGGAAAAACCTTCCTTGTTAGGGTCATGTCTTACAATACCAAGGATCATGTAGAATAATTCATGTTTAGCATTAATCTTATGATTGTAATAAATTGGATAATTTATAGTTATTATTTTAAATGGTGATATTTAATTTCCTTTTCTAATGCTGAATTTCTATTTTTCCTTCAATAAAAAAAGAAATCCGATGTAATAGACAATTTAAGGGTTGACTACTCACTTCTTAGAAAGTATAAATGTGAAGCTATTTTATACTTCATTTACTTGACTCTCCTCCCTATTTAAATTAAATGTGCTTTAAGCCTGGTGTTAGCACCTTTAAACAAGTTTAGTTTTTGTCATAAATTGACTGAATTCTAATAAACGTCTTAGTATAATTAACAAAGATTGTATAACAGAAATGCTGGTATATGAAAAATTCTTAGTAGCCTCTTTTCATTCTGCTTATGTAATTCCAACTAACATCGATGGAATCATTGCACCTTAGTAAATCTTAGAGTGAATCAAATTAAATAACCATTTCCCTAAAGATGCAGATGTAGAGAGTGGACTTAAGGACACGGGGAGGGGGAAGGGTAAGCTGGGATGAAGTGAGAGAGTGTCATTGACATATATACACTACCAAATGTAAAATAGATAGCTAGTGGGAAGCAGCCGCATAGCACAGGGAGATCAGCTAGGTGCTTTGTGACCACCTAGAAGGGTGGGATAGGGAGGGTGGGAGGGAGACGCAAGCGGGAGGGGATATGGGGATATATGTATACATATGGCTGATTCACTTTGTTGTAAAGCAGCAAGTAACACAACAATGTAAAGCAATTATACTTCAATAAAGATGTTAAAAAATAATAATAAAATAAAAGGTTTAAAAAAGAAATAACCATTTCCCCTTCTAAAGTGTATCATACCACTGTCAGACACAATGTTTTTAAAATACAGGCATTCTTGAATTCAAAGAATGTGTCACTGCTCAAAAATTTGATATTAACAGAATGTTAAGAAGTTAACATTCACATTTGGATACATTCCACTGGCATCTCAAATTCAAAATATGCCTCCCCAAATCCCACTCCCCACACCTTCCTTCTCTTGTTTTGTCAGCAATATAGGCATGCTTTTCGTTGCCAAAACTATAAACTTGAGGGTAATTTTGATTCTCCCTCCATCTCTCCCTTCATTTTCAGTCTCCAATATTTTTGTTCCATTGTAATATATGTTGCAAATTTCCATCTCTATCCATTCCTATCTCTAACACCCTACTTCAGGCCCTCATCACTTCATGCCCAGGTTATGTTCAACAAGTTGTTTCATTGTTCCAATACATTCTACATAAACTGTGATCTGAATTTTGGTGAAACATCTTTTCATTATGTCATCTTTTGCTCTAGAACCCTCAATACTTCCTGAGTGCATACAAAATAAATTCTAAATGCCTTGGTCTAGCAATCTGCCCCAATATATCTTTCTTCCCTTTTCTCTAATTACTTCTTAAATGAATGCCCTTCTCCAGCTGGATGAGTAGATTCCCTATCTGCTAAGCGTAGTATTTGACCCTAGAACCCTTCCATTGTGAAATATCTTCAAGGTATTAGGGTTCCTGGGGAAAAATTTTGTTAAGCTCCACTGTCTTGGGAAGGTTTCAGTATAACCTGCTGTAAACGGTGCTGTTTTTCTGAAAGGCCACTGCCTTTTACTTTGTGTCATCATACAGGCTCTCTTTAATGATTATCACAAAGGGAACTTCAGTACCAGCATTAAGGGAGCATGTTACAACTAGCCAAAATATTATTTTTCATGTCTGGCAAATGAAGTCCCATTGGTAATTGTCAGTCTGTGCATAATCCCATGATGATCTCAAGAGTTAACATTTCATGTTTGAATGTCAATCAGAAACTGCAGGAGTATTGTGTTAATATCACAACTCTGGAGAGCTTAGGAAGTTGAGTAAGATTTTTAGGAAGCTGATCACTATTAACCTGACTGCATTAGTCTCTATGGTTAGAAATACAGCCTGGAAGCACATATTTAATGGATAAATACAGAAGCCAGTTTCCTTGCTGATTTAAAATCTTTTTAAAATTTTGCTCTACATGGATAAATATTAGCAACCCATATTAAAATAAAACTACTTTAAACAATCTTAGATATTCAGTGTAATGCACTGGAAAGCACTAGGACTTAAACCTGAGTTCTAATCTCAGTTGTGGGAGGCAGAATTCCAGAATTCTCCTCCATCCCAAGATTTCCAGCCCTAACTGCTAAAACTGTGAATGTAATGAGATATTAAGTTATATTGCATGGCAAAGGTGATTTTCTACATGTGATTAAGGTAACTAATCACATGAATGAGCTAATTGAAAAGGAGATTATCTGGGTGGATCCAATCTAATTATATGAACCCTTTAAAAACAGAAAATTAGAGAACACAACATTGCTGGTATGAAAATGGACAGCGTTATATGTCAAGGAATGCAGGTAGCTTCTAGAAGCCAAGAGTAACCCTGGGCTGACAGCCAGCAAGAAAACAGGTACACAAGTTTTACAGTTGAAATGAACTAGCTTCTGTCAACGTCAAAGAGCTTGTGAGCAGATTCTACTGCAGAGCTTCCAGATAAGAGCCCATCCTGACCAACACCTAGATTTCAGCCTTTTAAGACTGTGAATACAGTCAAGCTCCTCCAGATTTCTGACAGATAGAACTGTGAGACAGTAAATGGTTGTTATTTTAAGTTGCTAAATTTGAGGCAATTAGTTGCACAGCAACAGAAAACTAATATACCAGTTTTGCCATTATTGAGCTGTGTGACCTCAGGCAAATTACATGACTATTCTAAATATGTTACCTCATTTTACGATTAGAGATGTAAACTAAATAATCTATTAATCTGACCATTAGAATCATGCTACATTTCTGGTCAAAAGCAGATAATTCATTAACTTCTAAGTATACATAGTTTTCCACTTTCTCATATGTCTATTTTAGCTCATATTTTAAGTAAAGCTGCTGGATTGGTCCTATGGAAAATTACTCCAAAAAAGGGCAAAATGTGTGCATAATACTACAGCATTATCCTCACCTTATAGTTGTGTGTAGATAATTAATCAATATATGTGAACACCAGTTTGAAAAGCTAAAAGTGCTACACAACTTAAAAGGAAGAAAATTCTGACACATACTGTAACATGGATGAACCTTGAGGACATTATACTAAGTGAAATAAGGCAGTCACAAAAAGACAAATGTTATAAGATTCCAATTATATGAGGTATCTAGAGTAATTAAACTCATGGAAACAGAAAGTAGAAATGTGTTTGCCAGGGGCTGGGAGGAGGGGGGGAAATGCGAGTTGTTCTTCAATGGGCATAGAGTTTCAGTTTTGCAAGATCAAAAAGTTTTGGAGATCTGTTGCATAACAATGTGATTACAGTACTGAACTATACACTTAAAATGGTATAGAGGGTAAGTTGTATATTACATGTATTTTACCAAATTTTTAAAAAATAAATAAATAAATAAAATGTTTAAGATGATATATTTTATGTTATATGTATTTTACCACAATTTTTAAAGTGCTATATAAATTCAACAGTAATATTACTATGCTTGCAGTTATTGAGTTAAAATTTCCACTGAAATAATTTTGAAGGCCAAAATAAGTCTAGCCAGAGAGATATATCCTGCAGTTTACATGTTAGAAAAGTAGTTTTCTCATCTGAATGATAGTACTGAAAGAAGTTCCAACTCTCCCAACCATCTCCTACTACATACTTAATTTACGTTCTGATACGTCCTTACTTGTAAGGCAAAACTCAAGAGCTCAACCTTTACACTTTAATTTCACAACTCTAATTTTTCCTTAAGGTAACTGTAATACATGTAATACATGTTTATACACAGATTTCTTTCTCATTTTCCTTCCCCATTCCTTACTTTGATAGGAAAACAGGTTTTTTTAGGTATTCCTCCCCCAAAAAACCTTTGCCCCCATCTCTTTCCCACTTCAAAATAATAAAGAAAATTTTCATCAAAGACAGAGTAGCTCATAGCAGTTGACTAGAAAATAGAGAACTAAATTCTAATTTTTCTTTGTTGCTGACTGTGGCATAGTCATGGATAAGTTGCTAAACTTTAGTAAATAGGCATGAAGATCTTCAAGGTGGCCATGGCAGTGGACATGCATTTATAAGGTTCCCTGCCCGCCCTCACTTTCATTCTGAAGTCATGTAAATTTGGGTAGATTCAGATATCACAAGTAAATCCTGACACAATGTGGCCTGGATACACATTAACACACTTTTCTAAAAGCCATTTTTCTTCCTAAATCATCGTTCCCATGAGGCAGCAAAATTCAATAGCCCAGCAAGGGACTATGAACCCAGAAACTGAATTTATCTGTGCCATTGATCCAGTTTGTGACCCTGAGAAACTCAACTTCTCTATGCTTCAGTTTTATCATCTGCTAAATGGGTACCAAAATGATTTGATTCAAGGAATTATGAAGAATTGGAAACTCCCCTCTCTAAAATCCTCCACAATAAAATAATATGCAAGAAGGGAAAATAAACAGCTAATGTGTGAGCATCTTTGAGCAGAATTTTCCAATTTAAACAGATTCTCACTTTATACAGTAGTGGTGTGGTGCAGCATACAATTACTTTGATAATGTTTTTATAGGGGTATCCTTGAAGCTGTTTATTTTTTCTTCATTAGCTGTTCTAAGTCAAAAACACTATCACTTTCAGTATGGAATTCTCAAAATAACCTTTTACTTCACTGTCTTCAAGCAAACAAACTTAACAAATCCAACTGCTGGCAAAGATTATTTTCCTATTTCCTTCTAGGTTCCCCTCCCCCAGTGTGAATAAACTCTTCCTGTAAAAGAGAACCTTTTCCAAAACACATGGTTATTTTCCCCCATACCTAAACTTACATCTCTTCTTTAACTATAGGAAAATAAAATCAATGTAATTTGCATATTTTAATGTTCCCTCATAAGTACATTTGACTCTCACTAGAATGTTTTACCACTTTCTGAAGCAAAATGAAATTTAATAGCACTCATGGCTAATGTGGGTCTCCATTTCAGATGAGATTTCTTGATAATACTGATGACAATTTGATCCTATAGCTCCTACTACCAACAAGACAAGGTTGCAAAGAGGGCAATGTGATACAAGTCCTTAAGACTGACTTCTAACTAATGTGAGATAAACTTGAAACCAAACTTCACCAGCTTATCCATACGTTAGATTTAGATTCAAAGCCTATACAGGCCTCTAAGAGTAGGATATGTTGTTGTGGGCACATTCCTGATGGCTAAACCCACAGCACAGTTCAAGGTTAGAAAAATGCCTGACACAGCTCAAAATGGAAAACCATAGTTTTACTGTGAGAAAATGAATATATACACACTTATGTTCACTGTTTAACACTTGAAATGACAAAATTTATCCTAAAATATAGGGAGGGAAATGGAGTAAAAAAATATTAGAAACTTTTTCAAAGTTTACATGAGGGAACTGTATTTATAAATAAGAAATGAGAGTATGTATTTATTCTGTGTGATTTTGCTTTTGTTTTTTGATTCATGCCATTACCTAGACCATTACTCTTATATTAGTATTATTATAATTATTGTACTAGAAAATACTTTTTGTGACAGAATCACATAGTGTATGTATTCATTGTCTTTGGAATTTCTCTTTCTGGGGGTTGTTTTCTTCTTTGAGAGAATGCTATTTTCTGGCACAGCAGGCTAGACAATAACAAATATGCTGTTAAAATAACATTCGCCTCAAGGCAGGAGGATTAGATAGAAATAAACTTCTATATCCTAAAATTAGAAGTATTTCAAAAAGAAGTGTTTTATCACTGATAATTTTTTTCCAAGATAAATTCAACTAACATGCTTCTATTACATAATCATTAAATATAATTTAAAGCCTGCTCTAAGCAGCGAAAGCTGTTGATTGCTTCTCCTTTTTGGGAAAAAAATAACATTTATCAATGTCAAAACCACAGAAGATTTAAAATTCTTAAACACTCTTGGCAAGTTAACCCCATCAGTGGGGTGTACTGAGAGCAATGTAATATCCACCTCACAAAAGAGCTGATGATAACCCTCACTCTAACGCTCCTTCTATGTTCGGAACAGCAAGGCATTTCCTTGCATTTCATGTGTACAACACTTTCATCTTTTCAGGCATTGTATGAATGTAAATTAAATTCATCTCAGCACCATGGTAAAGTTATCAGCTTGTCCCACTCTGCCTGTTGTAAAAAAAAAAAATTAGATGTAACTAGAATATAGCTACTTGTCTTAACTCTAAATTTCTTATTGATAGGGACTATATAGCTTATTGAATATGTAGTGCTTGATTGTGCCTAACAAAATTCTTGGTACAAAGTAAACATAATCTAGGAGAGAAGGAAGGAAGGAAGGAAAGGATGGAGGGAGGGAAAGATAATTATTTTTCATGTTTTATCAGGATACTTTGTACTGTGCTATGGAAGCGCTTTTGTGAGATTCTTTTGGAGCTTTGGAGGCAGAAGTAAGAGCCAAATATATTTGGCTCCTGAACTCTCCCAGAACTGGCTTAAAATACCAAAATTAACAGGTGGCAGGTTTACAATTAGTGCAACAGGAGAGAATCACACTGAATATTTTTTGCAATCTAAACTTTTGAAAGAGAACTTTTTTGAAAATTGGCAGGATATAAAAATCGAAAAGTATCTTCCTTTAGTTTCCTATTTAAATGAAAGGATTGGTTCTACTTCTAATGTACTTGGTTAGAAAAGCCATCCACAAGCTTAGTTTGAAAACTGGGGAAGCAAGGTCAGTGAGGTAACACAGTTTCTATTTAATTCTCAATTTACATTAAGCCACAGGAAAATTAATCATTCCAAATAAACTTCAAAGTAACAGTGAGGAAGGAAGGGGTTTTGCATTTTCCTAAACCCTTGCTGAGAGGCTATTGTATCCTTTATCTTCCTGTCTTCCAGAAAGTTAGTGGTTGTATTTAACTTAAACTATTCATTTACCCTTCAGATATAACATATCTTGAGATGCTTTTCAATGACTATAAGCCGTTAAAGAGTACAAACTCTCTGACAGCTTCCTTTAAATTCTTGCGTTTACAGGAGCATTTCACAAACCCATCTACACAACTGCACACATCATAATTTACACGTTAACTACAACAGGGTTTCACCTTAGGCCTGTTGCCAAGAATAATCATTTTAAATCTTTTTATCCTTTCGTAAAAGGATAATTATAAATGTGAAAGTAGCAGCAAAGGAAAGGTGTTAAGAAAGCACTTAGAATAATCTCCTCCATTTGAATACAGGATGGCTGATGAAGAAGAGAAGGGAAGGGAGGCAAACCAATTCTTTGGGTGAGACGTAACATGTCAAATGCAAGGCATGAAACATTAAACCGAAGGTGTGATAGATCTGTCTAAACGTCCCAAACAAAATCAGCCTGCCTTTGTGCTGGAAGGACAGGAAAACTCACAAACATTCCTCATTGGAATTTACTGATAAAAAGCCAGCAACAAAATATACATGCAAAAGGTTACTCACTGCTTGTACTTCCCATGAGTTGGGGCTGTCCAACAATTTAGCAACTATGTTTTCCCTGAAGATAAATAGTACGCTCATTTAATTTGCCTTTTGTTACAACCTGAATGCATATAGTTTAATCTTACTCTCTTCCTCCACACTACAGGTGTTTCCCTTTAGCTAATTAAACATTAACATTGTGCAACTGTCAGTGCTCTAAAATTGGTGGTTAATCACCTCTGACTAAGAGTACTACAGAAAGTCTAAGTAAGTTGTGTTCCAGATAAATTGCAATGAATACAAGATGTTTCCGTCCTCTGAAACATTACACTGGAAGTTCATAGTTTATTTTTCAAGATTTCTACTTTAAATGGCATTGTTTTTTTACAACTTCATTCCTTGAAGGAGTGAATGGTAGTGTGGGATATGAATAAAGGATGTTCTTAGAGGAAGTATGTCATATTATTTAGGACCTCACGTCAAAGTCAAAGACATGAGGGTTTTGCTCAAATATTGCTACTTGTAGTGTTGGGGAATTCCTTTTGTTTTGTTTTGTTTTTAATCAAGAAATGTCCTGATTAATGTTAAGGTTTACATCCTCCTATGAGCAAGCATCTATTACTACTCAAGGTAATATTTTTAATATATGGAGAAATAATAATCCATTACCAAAGCGATGGATATTGGGTTTGAGACAGCCTGGGACCTGGGGCCCTTTGCTGCAGTACTGCAATACTTACACTGAGACACACATCTCCAACAACAAAATACAAAGAAACAATAAGGGACTAAAAATAACTGCACGCATGCCCAGTTGGGGCAAATTCTAGACAGAAAGATACAAAAGACTAAAAAACCCAACTGCCACTTCTGAAGAGCCCAAGGCAAAAACTGGGTGTTGGGAGCAAAAGCAGGGTACTGTGCATGACCCCTGCACACACCACCACCTAAGGGGTGGGCACACCACCTAAGCCACCCCTCCAGCCTGACCCCTGCACACACCCCTACCCTCACCCCATATAAGGAACAAGCTCGCCCCCCCCCACTCAGGGAGCCAGTGAGTGAGCAAGGGAACCTGTTACTTGTTCTTGCTCCCCCCCTGCTGCAGCAGGGGCCCCAATAAAGCCTTGCCTGAATTTCTTGTCTGGCCTCTGGTCAACTTCTATTGATTGGGGAATACCAAGAACCCTGGTCAGTATCAACATGAGTCTTCAGAGATCTAAGTATCTTCTATATTTTTAAATAAAACGCGACCCATATCATAATTTTATTTTTATAATGGTAAATTCTCTTGCCCTTGTGTTTTATTTAAATAAAAACAAAGAAACAAATAAAACAAACATAGTATTCTGAGACCTGAATTAAGTATTTCCAGTTTTGTATAGGTACTATAAACCTGAGCAGCTATGGATGGTTTCAAGTGTTTTCCAGCACAATACAACCGTCTCTAAAACCAGTTTAAATGATTTTCCTCTTTGCCTCAGTTTCCCGGACTGGGCAAGTAAAAATACCTGCATCTGTCTTAAGTTTGATAAAGAGGAAAAAAAGTGAATATAAACACTAAATGAACCATGAGTGGTATTTTTTTCATTGTTCTGTCACTGTGGTTTAAAACTTTAGGCTGCTTATGGAGTTCTAAGGAGGTTTAACTCAGACAATATGGATAAGAAATTTGAGAAAAGCAAAATATGATGCTCATTATGTACTATACTACAGTGAAAGAAAAATGTTATACCAATTAAATAAACTGCATCAATTTAACAGTTCTAAGGTTCTTAATTACAACACTACTACCAATAATAGCTGTCAAGTTGTTAAGCACAATTATTAAAGACTGTGTACCAGGCACCACTCTGCAGACATACTTTGTCTCTCATGTGTGCTCATGTGTGCTCATGTGTGTGTGTGTGTGTGTGTGTGTGTGTGTGTGTGCTCATGTGTGTGTGTGTGTGTGTGTTTTCTATAACTCTGAGAGGTAGGTGTTAATAATTCTAATTTGCAGATTAAGAATCGGAGACACATAGAGGTTAAATGACTTGCTTAGTATCAAATCACTTGCCTAGGTACAGCTGGCAATAGGCTCAAAACCTGATCTACATGATATTAAAGGAATTAAAACATCTGTGTTTCTTTGTCATACAACTGCTGCAACTAACAGCCTTTATAATAGTAATGCGATAGATAGGTGAAGGGTATGAGCTGGACAGTTTCATCAGTTCCTAGAGACCTTTTCTCTTGGACTTTAGAATGAGACTAAGACAGAGGCAATCTTGATTGTCCTGACAAATGATCTGTCCAAAGCAAGGCCCCAAAGTCAAACTCTGGTCATAATTCTTAGAGGTCTATTTCATGCCTTTTGACTTAGAAGGCCACAAGGTGCTTTCAGCCTGTTAGTGTGGCCTAAATGGAGAGGGTGCTAGCCCTGCTCTAGTACGGCCATGGATGTTATCTCTGCCTAATTCTGAATGGCAGTGAAATCCATATGGCTGCAGGTGAGCAAATAGTATAACAAACTTACAGGAAGATGTAGCCGTGACATTTTGCATACATGGAGCAAGGCTTTAGCAACTGAAGAAAGGTATCTGGAGGTGCATTTTAAAAATTTATTTGTTTGTAAGGACTGCTCTTGATTTGTAGTTGTTCCTAAATTAGAAATTTTCCTTTCTGGGTCAACTTTTAAGACTCACAAATAGTGAGTGACTGCTAATACCCCAACAATTTTTTAGCATCAATAATGTATGTAAGTAAATATAAAGATGCAGGGATCCTCAAGGAACTTGAAATACAGCTAGGGAAATAAAACATTAGTTAAATCTTACATTGGAGAGACATGAGCACATCTGACTAAGATATAAGAAATGTCACAATGAAGATGAGTGGAATGAACGAATAAAGTAACTTCAGAGCTGTGATTGGGCACCTAACTCCCAACCTCAACATCTTCCAATCAATATGTTTAATCTTGTATTTTTTTCCGGAATAAGCCACTATGCGTATTTCTTTTCTACCGCTGAATCACCAAGTGACACCTTTATCTCTCTTGGTTTCATCTTGTCTTTTTCAGACTCTTTTTTTAATATCAATGAAATTAGGTTTAAAAAACAAAGATCATTTGATGCACCAATATTTACAGATGACTATATATATTCTAGACCAGTGTTGTCCAATAGAAATATGATGAGCCACAAATGTGATCCCCATGTGTAATTTTGTTTTCTAGTTTCCACATTTAAAAACTAAAAATAAATAGGCAAAATTAATTTTAATACATTTTATCAATCCCAATATATCCAAAGTAATATCACTGCAACATGTAATAATATAAAAATATTAATGATATATTTTACATTATTAATTTTTTGTACCAAGATTTCAAAATCCAGTGTGCATTTTAGTTACACAACATCTCAATTTGCACTCACCATGTTTCAGGTGCTCAATAACCACATGGGGCTACATAATATTATAAGGCATATTTTGATGTGTAAATTTCTATATTTCAGCTGTAATTATTGTTATAATTAAAGAACAGTTTAAATGAAAGAAGTGCAATGCTTATAAAAGCTAGAACTATGATAAACTATTTCTTCAATACCAAAATCCATTCTTATTAAACAGGCAAATAAAAGTGAGTGACCATAGTTTTAGCATATGGCTGAACAGTGACACTGCAAATATAGTTTGCATTACAGGTAGATGATTTACCGAAACATCGATAGCTAGGTTGCTAGCATAGATATGGTATTAGCATGTTATTAGCATTAAATGTTTTGGAAATGCTTTTAATTGCTGCACATCACATTATCTGTACTTTCCACCATGGGAACATACATATTGTGAATCATTCCTTAGAACTGTCCCTGCTTAGGAGACTGGCAGTTACTTAGCAGTCAACTTAGAATTTTTTTTTATGTTGGATTTTTACTTTAGGTAAGAATCATACTTGTTTTATAGTTATGACTTGCCATAAATTATCATGAATTATCACTAAATATGGAGATGGCCTAAACCAATTTATTCATATGCCAATATTTTCTCTTTAGCACTTGAATGTATACTTTTTGGCCTGCCTGTTGAATAGCATTTTTCTCAAAAGTGTATAAACTCAAAGTCTGAAATATTAAATCAATTTGTTCTTGTCTTTGTCACTCCAAGTCTAGTCAATTTTGATTTATATATTACTTATAAATATTTGTTTCTGGTTAAAGGCTGATAACTTACTTGCTTTGTGTTTCTTTGCAGATATATATTATACTTAGAGAGCTTTAAAAAATCATCACCATTTTAAACGTTTGCATCATATCAAAAAATTAATGCTAAAAAAATAATGTATTAACATTGTACATTAACTACCAATGTGTACATAGGCAGCTTATTTCTTTTGAAATATCCTACTCAGATTACAAAAAACAATTTTGGATTTGAAATAGTTAATTTTAACTGGAAGTAAGGACATTGTTGCTCAGAATGCAGTTGGTTTAGTTTGCTACCCATTTACCTTTGTGTATAGTTAATGTACAGAAAAGAAGAATTCTTGATAATGTAGGAAGATCCAATAAAAAACCTCAAGACTCTGAAGGGTGAGAGTTGCTATTGAATTCTTCATAAGCCATGCTGACTGTTATTGCCCCCCCATAAAAAGACAGGAAAATTTGACCCATATGGAGGCAAGTGAAGGCTCCTTGGTATTATCCCAAAGATCCTATAATATTAAATAGAAGGAACAAAAGTCATTTAAGCTGACATCTTCAGCTTACGAATATAGAGGAATGGTGTCCAAGGGGTGGGGTAACTCACCCAAGATTGTGGAGATTATAATGGCAGTTCCAAATCTGTTGTAATACTCTTATGCTTCTAAATATGCTCATTTCCAGGACTACTAAATGTTTAAGAAAATAACTTTCCATATCTTTTGGTATATAGATTTGTTTCTCATAGTTAAATTTTGCTAAAATCAGATACTTTACACTGTGTTTCTTCATGATTTTTCATTGCAGATATAATAGTTTTATCTTCAATTATATAAAATATGAAAATGGCAAGGTCAAATGAAGAATTATTTGATTTAGAAGACATGACCACCATGGTTTCCTTTCAGAGAGTTATGTTCTGGTAAATGTTTAACAACTGGCTGCGGGTTAGGGTAGGAGTGGAGCCCTGATTTGTAGTATTGGCTGATTTCTGTGGTGTAAATAATCCCAGCACGGCCTATGTCAAGCTACTGACATGAGATCCTCAATGTGAAGTTAGGAGTTGATACACATAATTGGTGCTCGAAAGCTGGTAAAAATTGGTTCCGGCACATCACTGCTTTCAGAGCCCAAATGACAGACTGGTGATCTGATTCAGGGTCTTTTTTTTCACTTGGGTTCTGAGTTTTAGTTTATATACTTATACACTCACTGATACATACATTCGACTTCTGAATTTCATGATTCTGTCTGTATTCTCTTTCAACCTGATACCGACCAGGGTTCTTGGCCTTCCCCAATCAATAGAAATTGAGGCCAGATAAGAAATTCAGGCAAGGCTTTATTGGGGCCCCTGCTGCAGCAGGGGGGGAGCAAGAACAAGTAACAGGTTCCCTTGCTCACTCACTGGCTCCCTGAGTGGGGGGGGCGAGCTTGTTCCTTATATGGGGTGAGGGTAGGGGTGTGTGCAGGGGTCAGGCTGGAGGGGTGGCTTAGGTGGTGTGCCCACCCCTTAGGTGGTGGTGTGTGCAGGGGTCATGCACAGTACCCTGCTTTTGCTCCCAACACCCAGTTTTTGCCTTGGGCTCTTCAGAAGTGGCAGTTGGGTTTTTTAGTCTTTTGTATCTTTCTGTCTAGAATTTGCCCCAACTGGGCATGCGCGCAGTTATTTTTAGACCCTATAGTTTCTTTGTATTTTGTTGCTCAAGGAGAGATTTGTCCAGGTGCAAGCATTGCAGCACTGCAGCAATGGGTCCCAGGTCCCAGGTCCCTGCCTGTCCCAATGTATTCAATAGATATTTTACTGAAATGCAAAATGCAGATTATATGGCATTTAGTAAAACTCCCTCCTCTTGCTGATTAATAAACTGAAAGCTGAGAGAGGTCAGGTGATCAGTTAAAGATGACCTAACAAGTAAGCTACAGAGTCAAACCCAGTATCTATTTCCATCGCTTCTAGTATTCTTTCAACTGCACTATACTGTCATTTTTGTTTAAACTTCCTTAAACTTTGAGAGCATCCTTCTAACACTTGCAAAGACAACATTTTCAAAATGTTTTTGCTGTTTTCATGGTCAAATTACATTCTCAAAATATTTCCATAGGGTGATGGGTGGGAAGCAGAGAGTCTCTCTTTGTGAAAATAAAGGGTGGAAACATTTTGAAAATGCTATGAAAACATTTGGCTGCCTTAACAGCCTTAAAGAAAACATTTATTTTGGCCACAGTGACTAAAACATTTGCTTCCTTTGGAAATGCTTGCTGCCAAAATAAAGGTTTGTTTCTTTTTTCATATAGAAGCAAACATTGTTAAATGAAATATTTTGTATTATTGTATACATTATTTGAATATTGATTATGGTCACTCTTAGTGACATCATTGTGCATAGAGTTTGTTTTGTAAAGAAATTAGGGATCCTTGTATTTAAAAACAGATTTAACATTCTGAAGTGGCAACTGTATTGCAACAAAATACCTACATGAGTAATGAGAAATTCAGTTATCCTGTTAAGAAGTTTGTCCTGTACAATGGTTATGTTCATGTAAGTAAAACATCTGGAGTACAAGGTATTGTGTACATCAAATAGCCAGAAGACAGACTGGTTGACTAAACTTTTTACATTTTAGGCTATAGTTGTATTTTCTTGTGGAATTATTCTGTATTCTAAGGATTTCTGTCTACTGAGTGCATAATACATATTAAGAAACTCAATTTGCTTCTACTTGGAGTTTATTTCTGTATCTAGGTTGATTTTAACGTATTTTATGTTACTATTTTAGCTAATGGTCTTCAACTCCAATCCTCCAAATCAAGTCACATACAACTGTATACATGAATCCATACACACATCAATTGAAAGGACCTGCCTACGTCTATAAGAGATGGGTTACAATTCACTACCTATAAAAATCTACCAGTGTTAAGACTAATGATTACAGCAAACCATTGCTCACTTAATTTATAGTCTCACTGGGAAAGCAGTTCATCCTGAAGAAAATGGAAAAGGGAGACAATTTTTTTTTTTTTTTTTTTTGGTACGTGGGCCTCTCACTGCTGTGGCCTCTCCCGTTGCAGAGCACAGGCTCCGGACACGCAGGCCCAGCGGCCACGGCTCACAGGCCCAGCCGCTCCGCAGCACGCGGGATCCTCCTGGACCGGGATACGAACCTGCGTCCCCTGCATCGGCAAGCAGACTCAACCACTGCGCCACCAGGGAAGCCCGGGAGACAATTTTTATCATAGAAAAGAGTAACCTGGTGATTCTCAATCCAGGAAACATATCAGAATTACCTGTGAGGCTTTTAAAAATTACAACTGCCTAGGCCTTACTCCAGACCTACTGAATTTCTTTTAAAGGTGAGTTTTAAGCCACAGAAAATCATTATAGGACCTATCCAGCACATAGCTACCTCAAACTCGGATAACTAAAAGGGACTGAAGTATCTGGGTTTGGTCTGATTCTACTAGAAATGAACAAACTTGACCTAGGTCGATTGCTGGTAACCAGCATTACATTTCTTGGCATTATTATTCAGATATAATCAGACTATCTGACATTCTATTTTTGTTTCTGAGAGCCATCTCCTGTATTGCTTCCAGATTATGAGACCAGTGATGGTGCATTGCTCTAAGATCCACAACTGCCCCCAGCACAGGGATCAGTAATGGAAGTTTACCCTTTTTCGTTCACTATTGCATTCTACAGAATTAGCCTGGGCTTGGCTTGTTTTTAGAATGAGACATACAATATTTTAAGGAGATGTCTGTACTTGTTATTTTTTCTACTTAGGAGCAAAGAATACAAAACAACTTGTCTCCATTTTACAGTGCATGTAATGTGAGTGTTCTGAAAATTAAAACAAATGGAAAGGAAATAAATTGCAAAATGAATAACAGAATACATGGATGTGCTCTGCAACTATGTCCAAATGGTAGCAGGCAAAAGGAGTCTAAGATTCCTTCTAAAGTATACTGTGACTTCCTGACTTTAATTACATAGCTTTTCCTTAAGTAAACATTAATGACAGAGCAAATATTGTTGCCCAAAGAGGCTATTTTCTAGTAATTTTCTAGTCTATTTGTTTTAAAGCCTCATGCAAACCATACTAAGTAAACATTCTAAATAATTATAAAGAATAGATTTAAAGAGACTTTCTAACTCTTTTAATCAGCAGAATTTTCTTCTTCTAACAATAAAACAATATTTTTCCAATCTTATAGCACAACAGTGAGCATTTAACATCTAGAAATATAATATACAAGGATACATTATTTCGGAAAAAATCAGTCAGAAATGTGATGGTGAAAGTAGTCTAGCCTAAAATGTAATTTATGAAGTGAGGTCATCTGTAATCTTTATGATCCATACTGCCCAATATTGTTATTTGCTCATCATGATTCAGGGTGCATTCTTCCATAAATATGTATCTAGAGTCATATTAAACTTAAAATGAGAACTGTGGAGTTTTCTTAATGCAGCTACTCTGGGAAGGATTAAAACCTGTATCATCAGTCAACTATTCATGAGCATCTACTAGGGGTAAGGTCCAATGTCAGATGATCTGAATGAGGGACAATAGAAAGTATAAGATGTGAATTTTGCTCTCAAGTACTTTACAAATGTAAGATATGAATTCATGAAGGGATATCTAACAATATAGGGAAATATAATATTAGACCTAAATACAGGTTATTCAGTTCTGTACAGATTCAAAGTAAGATCTCAATATTGAAATAGATGGGTGAACTACCCTGCTGGATTACTGGCTATACTCACTGGCCTTATGAATATATGCTTGCATCATCAAGATGTGAGATTAGCAGGACATATTTCATTAGTATACCTCCTCTGCAGTTTTGTGTAATAATAACATGTAATTTTTAGTGGATACTTACTATGTATCAGGAATTCTTCTAAGTTCTTTATGTATGTCAAATCATTTAATAATCTTAACACATTACAAAGTGTATATGATTATTGTCCTGCTCATTTTAAAGATCAGGAAACTGTGGCTCAAGGGATTAAGTGACTTTCCCAAGTCATACAGCTGTTATATTGGGTAATTGAGATTAGAGCCCAGGCAATCTGAATCTTGTTCCCACACACTGACTTGCCATGCTATGCTAACTCAAGAGTCAAAGAACCTAAAGAATCCTAAAAAAGTTAAAGCTATAAGGAACCTTAGGAGACAGTGCAAATTCTTCCTCATACACATAGGGAAACTAAAGCTCAAAGAGATGAAATGGCTTGCCTATGTATGATCACACAGCTAGTTAGAAAGAAACCATGATTGCAACCCATGTTTACTGATTTCCAGCTCATGGATCTTTCCATAATAATCATTATAATCCCTTTAAGCATTTCTCCTTTGCTTCATTTTTCCAATCTGGACTATTAAAAATGATGCATGTCTATAATTATCTGAGTTGAATTTGACTGTATACAAGCAAAAGTAAATGGAAACACTGAGATATAAAGTGTGATATATAAAGTATGATAGATGAGAGATAGATGGATAGAATGAGATATAGATAATATAGATATATGAATATAACATATATAATAACTACCAAAACTCTGCTAGTAGATATTATTGTCCTCAATTTACAGATTAGGAATCTGAGGCTTATAGAGATCAGATAACCAGCCTAATGTCACACAGCTAGTAAGTAAATTCAAAATCAGGTCTGCTTGACTTTAAACTCCTATGTTATTTGTACTATCTGAGTAGTGGTTGCAATATGAAAATACTTTACAACTTTTACCCCATGGAGAAAAAAACTTTGTGTGCTTTTCTTTTATAACAAAGATCATAATTTATTTTTCTAATTTACGGGTAGTTGATAAGAATGGTTTTAATTAAGAGATAATTTATAATTAGACATTTTATTATTTTTAAAAAGTTAGGATTCCCTGGTGGCGCAGTGGTTGAGAGTCCGCCTGCCGATGCAGGGGACACGGGTTCGTGCCCCAGTCCGGGAAGATCCCACATGCCACGGAGCGGCTGCGCCCGTGAGCCATGGCTGCTGAGCCTGCGCGTCCGGAGCCTGTGCTCCGCAACGGGAGAGGCCACAACAGTGAGAGGCCCGCATACCGCAAAAATAAAAAAAAGTTATTTTTACTAAAATGTATGTTATGGTGTGGAAGAGAAAATTTTAACCTAAACTGTCATTGAGTATTTTCAATATAGAACTGTCATTTATAAAAAAAAGTGAGCTTGAAAAAGGAATACAGGTAAACAGTTTTACATGCATGCTCTATGAAAGAGTTCTATTCTCTAGGAATTGAAATAGCAAATTAAATAGATATTTAGTGAGACCCTAGCTAGTGCAAAGTGCTCTGCAAGATCTCCTCACCATATTAGGCCCACATGGCCAGTTTTGTGTGAGGCTTACCGATTTCATCATTGAGCCCACCACAGTTCCTGGCATAGTACCTTACACACAAATGTAGTTTGAGTTAGACTACAGAAAAAGTATACCCAGTTCACAAAAACAAACAGGAAAGAGTATATAATAGGCTGTTTCAAAGAGTTGAAATGACTACAGCCAGAGAAATTATATTTAAAGTGAATCCAATTATGAGCCCACAGTGGAGTAAAGTTTGTCTTCTCTGAGACCTGGAAAAACCTAAGTCCATATTCTGACTGAAAAATCCTAAACAGCTGCATCGTGATTTTGGTCCTTTTTATTTCCTTTAAAAAATAATAGTATGTGTTAAAATTAGGCATCTATACATTCTGGTCCCTGCAGAGAAGAAATTTGAAAATTTAGTCACATACTGCTCCTGGACAAACTCTCCACTGTTCCTTTCCCAGATCTCAGTTAAGGAAGAGCTTTAATTCCATTGCATAGCCCATTATTATGAGTTCTGTTACTGTTGTTGGATGATTAAAAGGAAGGAGAAGTACTGACAAATGAACACCTACTCTGTGCTGAGCATTATGCTAAAGTTCACATCAACTTAGTTTAATTCTCTGAGTAATTCCATAAGATGGGTACTATTATCCCTATTTTAAGACCAGAAGCTAACCCTCAGAAAGGCTAACTTGCTGAAGGCCAGTCAAGAGATCCAAATTGTAGGTCTCATCTGTCTGACTCTAAATCCACTATATCATATGCATGTATTTCTTGACCTAGTGTAGGACAAATGACCCTTCCTTAATTTCTGATAAACAGAAGAGCACCTCCTCAGAGTGGAAGAAACAAACTCAACCATAACAGAATAGAATAAGCAGGGCCTGAAGGGCTGAGTTGTGCCTGGTCATCTCATCTCACCTGAGGCTTCATACATCTTGCATCTCCACGATTTACCAAACTTGGATAAAGGCAAAAAAGATAAAGGGGGCTAGTACTTCACACTAGGAGTAATTTTTAGGTTGCATGACAGAAACCAAATAAGTGGACTATAGGTTTCACAACTGTAAATCTGGTGCAAACAAAAGAGATTAGGAAATGATTAAACAACAAAGACTGTGACAGAGGAAAACTAAGAAAAAGTGGAGCTGTTTCATAGGAAGGAGTCAGTGAAGATTTTATGGAGGAAAGGAGCCCTTAGCCAGGTCTCAATTTGGATGGGACCTGGACAAGAAGATGCATGGTACACCCATTCCAGACTAAATCATAGAGATAAGAATGAAGCTGTCTTGGGACCAGAGAGGAGACAGGCCAGCAAGGTAAAAATGAGAGTATGATGGGAACAGTGAAAATAAATAATAACAATAAGCTGCATGGGACTTACCAAGTAACAGGCACATTTCTAAGTGATTTATATTGTCACCACATTCTGGCAGAAATTCTGAAACTTAAGCACAGTTAAATGATCTGCCCAAAGTCACACAACAGATAGTGTTAGAGCTGGGATTTGGAACCTATGAAGTATGATTCCAGAGTTTGTTCAATTAACCACTACAATGATACATTAAAGGAAAAGCATATTCAAGCAAAGACATATAGATACCACTTCTCTGTAGTCAACAATTAAGCTTTTCAATGCAAATTAAGAGAAAGCGAATATGTAGGAAAAATAGGTAAAAACTAGGCATAGCCTATAACTGGTCGAGATTTATAAAATTTATTACTTATGGGCAATGTGATTTACTATAAACTATAAATAAATTGAAATATATTTTAATTATTTTTATTGGAGTATATTTGCTTTACAATGTTGTGTTAGTTTCTGCTGTACAGCAAAATGAATCAGCTATACATATATATATATCCCCTCTTTTTTGGATTTCCTTCCCATTTAGGTCACCACAGTGCATTAAGTAGAGTTCCCTGTGCTATACTTTAAAAGAATTAACAGCACTTACAACACACTTTAAGTGGACCTATTAAATTTATATCCTTTTAATTCATAATCTGATCACTTAGAAAAATTAAGTGGAAAATTTCAAAGATTTCTAATTACCCTTTTTATCCTAATCTTCATATTACATAAAGTTTGATATACTATTATTAAACAGAGGTTAAAACTATGCACACACACAGCTACATCTATACACACTACATATTTAAGAGCAAAGGTGGGTAGTCAGCTCTGTCTCCATTGACTCTTTATTTTAGGTAATTTTAAGATAATAACATGTAGGAGGTGATATACAGTATTACTATCCCAAAAATCTATACTAAGAAGTGTTATCCACAATTACCATTGTTCAATTTGGCATACTAAGATATATGGTAGTATCTGAAATATGTTTAAGGATTACATTTAAAGTTTAAGACATTAATTTTCAAACCACATATATTTTTCTATACCTATCTATCATATATGACAAACTGCAACCATTGTAATATAATGGCAGTGTTCTTATAATTAAAGACAAATGCTTTTCTGCTTTAAATACCTTGATTTTTCTATTAAACAATGACCACTTAGTTGGAAAATGTGAATAGTGTGTGTAAAATTTTGATTTAAACCTTCCCCCACTTCTTTCTAAAGACAGCAGCCAAAAAACTGAATAAGTCAGGGTGCCTTTGAAGATATTTAATTAAAATCTAATCCCACATTCTTAAAAGCTCACATAAATTAAGCTGTCATTCAGGAGATTTATGCATTCACATTTGCATATTACGTACAATTCATCAATTACTCATGTTTGAAAGCAATGCCTTTCCCAGGGTGCTGAACTGCCAACAGTGCCAACAGGCACGTGCAACCCACAAAACCATACCTACTGGTACCTTGGAGAAAGCCACCTCCATATGGTCCTTCATTTGCACATCCACAGAGCTCCAAGCACACTTAGAAAAATATGACCATGGTTTGATGGATTCTATTCAGCTGAATTCGACAGAGATGAACATTTTACTTAATCTTGGTGCAATTGTATAGTGGTGGCAATTCAACAATCCTTCTTCCGCTCATGGCAAGTTTTAAGATTGCAGTAAAGATACAGAATCGTTGCTGAGCTTCAGCATCACCAGTCAAAACAGTTAAGCTAATATTCTCTGCAAGTTGATAGAAGGCAACCATTTGTTTAGCATGGCATATTTGAGAAAGGTAAAAAAAAGTAACAAATATATACCTGTGTGTGTGCATACATACATAATACATAGATACACATACACACAGAGAGACAGAGAGACTTGAAGGTGAAAATATCAAAGTGTGCAGTGGCTCATTCAGAACACTTGGAAAGTTTTAGATGTGGCGAAAATAAAATGCCCATAACTTTTCCAGACTGTGTTTTTTCCTAAATACTATTTTTGGGAAAAAATGGCAACTCTTTAATAGCACAATGTCTACAAGCAAACAGATGCAAAGACACATTTTCCCCATGAGCTATAAGCTGTTACAAGATACCTTTAACTTTTTATACACACTGAGAAAAGAGGTCACTCTAGTAGTCCCAAAGGGAAAATGGTACACTTATAAGACACGATATATAAGAAAAAGAAACACAGAACCCAAATGACATAATGGGGTAAGCTCAGCTACTGCCACAATATTTTACATGAACCTATTCCTTAATAGTCAGTATAATTGTTTTAGAATTCCAAACAACTGCTTGCTTTAAAAAGTGAGGCCTGAACCAGGGACATTTCTCCTTTCATACGCAATGCCTTCTCCCCTCTTTCTAAAATCTGTCACCAATTCCTTTATCGTTTAGACATCCAGAAAACTTCCAAAACTTAGAGCAACTGGTAAATTTAAATGATCTTCTCTCATTTATTTTATATAAGTTATAAGCCTGTGTACTTGCACATGTGCATACTGCAGCTAATGTTCAGCAAATGACTCATAAAAATTCAACTCTGTAAGGATGTTTTGAGTGCCCACTATGCACAAGGCACTGTGTTAGATGTTGTGGGGAGTATAAAGATGCATTATACATGGTCAGAACTCAAAATATAATAAGAAAATTATACATGTACACTAAGGACTAAAATACTGGCATAAACAATGCATTTCGAGGACAAAAAGAGAGAAATATTCATCCTGAGGAGACCAAAGGGGGTGGCATTTGATCTGGTCCTTAAAGATGAGTATGACAAATGTGAAGATTGTTTCATAAATGTGCATGCCTTGTAGAGAGGCCATGCTAATCTTTCTGTGTATCATTCCAATTTTAGTATATGTGCTGATAGAAAAAAAACACATAATCAAAACTAGCTTGAGAATCCAGCTAGTGTTCAAAGCAGGAAAAAAACCAACACAAATATATGAGATAAACATTGTATCTTCTAATTATATACTATTTTCCATGGTACATACAGCTGGTTTAGTATAAACTGTGCTTTTACATATATCAAACATTGACCATTAGCCAGTCTTAATGTCAATTGCCATTGGGTATTAACTTGTTGCTGAACATTAGTTGGAATATAAAGACAGCAATAATAGTGAATTTATTCTATCAGAAAACAATATCTGCCTTTTATTCCTATCATCCTCTTCAATTTTCAAAATCCTGATTTCCCCCAACAGGTAATAGTATTAAGTGTGTATTACTTTTGTCATATAAATTTAATGTAAAACATTCCTATAAGAGGCAGTATGTTTAGTATCTGGAATGGGAGTAAATAGTACTGTAGAATAGAAGATTCAGTGTGTGTGTGTGTGTGTGTGTGTGTGTGTGTGTGTGTGTGTGTGTGTAATGTCACTCTCTCTGGCTGCAATTTAACCCTGAGGAAAAGTATTTGAGTTTGGTTCTGAACGAAAAATATCTGTCATGAGTTACCAGGTTCAGTTAACAATGTTAGCAAAACAACTGATATTCAATGTGTCCAATGCTCTAGCATTCAGTGCTTGTTAGTTTTACAAGCTTTCTTCAAATCCTCCATCTCTGAACCCCGTAAAACCTACATGGGTTTTAATTATGATCAAGAAGCTGTCAGAAAAAATCTATATGGACAGATTTTTAGAATAACTAATTATTCATTGTAACAATTCAACTAATTAAATAATGTCTGAAATATGTTATTTTAAATAATGCAGTGTAGTGGGGACATGTACAACATAAGGTGATTATATCTGAACAGTTAGTGATCATTTACTGTTATAATGTTTTTGCCTTACAGGACAAAAACAGGTCTTTACTTAAATCATAACTGCTATTTACAACTGAAAGTTGTCTTATTACACTACCTCTCCCTAAGTGAAGAATAATGTATCATGCTGCCATATGTCTCTTTTCAAGAAATATTTATCCCTTCTTTCAGGAAAAAAAAAGACTATACCCCCACAACTTTATTTCTTCAGACGAACACAGCCCTAATACTGAATAATGTCTTATTGAATGATTAGAAAATAGTTCTTCATTTCCTATGCTTACTGTGGTAAAATCCTTATTTCATATAGGGAGGAAAATGTTTCCTAGGTGAAAAATCATAGCAGAATTCAAACCAAAGAGAATTCAAGTTTTGTTAATAAATAAAACTGCCATAAATCCAAATAACAAGGCTGACATTTTACCAGATATATAACATTCCATCCTAAGTTACTCATTATTCTAAACATTAATTAAAACTAACTAGTGAATTAAAAGGTATTTTAAGCCAGAAATAAAGAGGGAAAAAAGTCTCACAAACAATCACTATAAATAAAATATTAAAGTGGCAAAACTCACAAGGTTGTCAGTGTTCTAAGTTTATTTTTAAACATATCTTAAGGATAGGTATAGTATAAAAATATTTTATGCTAGGAATGAGTGAACTGAATGAGATATCTGCTCAGTTTAGAGGCTATTTTGATATACTGGTTTTGTTCTAGTTCAATAGTTATAGAAAATCTATAAATTCATTTCCAGTTCTGAGTCATTGGATTAAAAAATTTTAGCTCAGCTTGTGATTTAGTAAAAATAATAATGATAATAATTTGGAGGTTTGGATTCCACCAACTAGTAAGGCTTACTGCATTTTTAGATCATAATTTAGTTTAGCTCAAATCCTTATTTTAGATAATAGCAAAGAGCTAGACTAATGACTAAATTATAGCACTGTACAAAAATATCTCTTACCTTTTGACATATAATGTGTATTTTAAGTTAAGCATAATATCTTCCACATTGTATTAATTTTTATTTTACTTCCTCTTTATATTTTCTATCTAACAAAACTGTCCTAAAATTAACTTGTGCAACAAATATGCTACATGATAGTGGTCTTCAAGAATCTGATGATGTTATTATATGACATATGGCTGGCAGTGTGACTTCTGTGTTGGAAAAGGTATCACCTAACAAGAAAGATAAATGTCCTGTCCACTGTGAAACTCTATTATATGTTGTTTAGGCAAGAAAGTCATTGAAAATGACAGAAGGTATGTCAATCAAAATATAGATATTAAAAATCCTTAAATACATATATTGATAATCCATACTGTGCTAAAAGAAGCACAATAAGCAGAATATTTTCTAAATTATAACTTTAAAGAAGGTCATAATTCTTGCCCCAGGCACACCTAAATATGAAACCTTCTTACTACTTTTTTGCAACAGCCTCACCATAAGCACCCATCAATTTTGCTGTCCAGAATGTTGTTTCAATCAAAATAAGATTAACAGTGCCACAGTAGAATATCAATGAAATATCTAACTTACTGAGAGCATCTGTCAGGATAGAAAGAGACAGAGTTTCGGTAGGGAACACTGTTAAGTTCCTATTTTCAAAGTTGGAGAATAAGGCAATAACAATCTCACTTCATTCAATTTGATATAGCAAATGCTTATTGAATTAATAATATTTACCATTGGTTAGCACTCATTATCAATCTAGTAGAATTTGGAAACTTTACACAAAAACATAGGTGCATGCATAAAATATGTATATATGTGTGTATATACATTTCCACATCACTAGAACCTAGTAGAATTCGTGGCACATGGTAAACACTTAATAAATGTTTATTGAATGATGTAATGATTTAGTCCACTTTAATTTTCCACAGGTAACTCCCTAAAAATGTATTGTCACATCTCTTCTACCAACAATGTTATCTTTGTGAGGCTTACTGCGGACTGGGGGTTAAAATGGAGGACATTAAATATGTCTTCTTCCAACTGCTGGTCCTTATCGCTTTGTCCTTACCCTTCCCTTCCTAAGCCACACAGGCTAAATAAACAGCTAAGTCTTTAACTTCCAACATATTAGACAATATCACATTATAACTGTCTTTTGGGTTTTGTTGGATTTTGAATACAAGTCTTTAACATGATGACAAGACACAGTCCCTAACCTTGTTTGGTGGGTGCATTAATTTCTAGGAGTAACAAGCTTGGAATCAGCATAGAGAGTGGTATTTTACAGATGCCTTAACTAGAAATAAGTTCATATCTTTAGCAAAAACTCAAAAAAGAATTGGTAATATGCCCACTAGCTTTCAACTGACATAATGAAGAGAGTCCCTGACATCTTAAAAGAAGGAGTTAGAATTAAATAAGTGAAGACATGCTCAGTTAAAAATGGAATAAGGACAAATGATAAATGGCATATCAATAAATAATAACAAGAAAATAATAAGATGAATAAAATGGGCAATAGCTTACAAAGTTACAAATGTAGGCAAATGAAGAGGAGAGCTCCCTAAATGACATCCAAGTACTTAGAACATTACTGTAGTCAGCAATACTCTAACACCAAAATGTAAACATACAGCTCTATATATTTCATGGTGTTCTGCTTATATTCTATTTTATTATTCAAGCACAAATGAACTTGACTCATAACCATTGACAGTTACTATATACTTCTAGATTGAAAATACTGTCCAAATAAGAATGCAGTATCCAAGGCTTGCTCTGGTAATTCTTTCACATCTTTCATTCTTAAGCAGAATTGGAACTTTCTAACCACTTCTGGTTGCTGATAACAAGAAACAATAAGATATTACTTAGGAAAAAAGAAAAGAGAGTTCAGCATAATTTCTGCTGACACCATGATTTCACCCTTAGAACATTTTCTAAATTACAAGGTTAGGTATTTGAAGCCAGTTACCCCAACGTGTAAAATAGCCTTATGAGCTTGAAGAAGCCTCACCAACCATATTCTGTCTATCACTATAAAGTACCAACCCCACTTCTACCATTCAACAACTTATCCATGTAGCCTACTACTTTCATCTGCAATGTTAGATTTGCATTTAGATTGTGCAGCCATGGGGAACCATATAGCACAGTCTTTAACACCTCCAGCTTCCTTGACCCAAATTGGCAAAATAAAATGAATTTATCAAGGTCTTCAAAGGTCATAGTATAGGAAATCAGTAACATATAAGCAAAACAAATTCATTATCCCATTTTTGTGTTTACTATACAGAGAGGCCCAACTGCAAAGCTCTTCAGGTCATTCATTCTGAAAAAAACATTGAAAATGAATATATTAAAGCAATCTTTCTATGTATTGAGATTAAAAGTAGGTAATTCTTTTTGAAGTAACAGATACTCTAAACCACCTTTTTAAAGCTTGTAGGAATCAAGCCAGGGCACAGAACACTTAAGGCATCAATGTGATATCCCACAACATTATGTACACATCTCTTCCAGGTTGTCAAAATTATGGCCAGTTTCATTGGATCTGGTGCCCTTTACTTCAAAGAACCTACAGATATCTGTCAGAAACTATGGTATCTGGAAGTGTATTCTGCTAGTCAAGAATGTCACAAATTCAAAGCCAAAGTCTTGGGTGCACCATGCATTTAAGCATGATCTGATGGACACCACAGGTTCCTTTCAAAACGGAGCTGCTGGGAACATGCAAGTATCCCTGACAGTATCAAGACAGAGGGTTTGCAAAGGAAGCAAATATAGCTCACCTCTTTTTTGGACATGGAAATCTCTGTCCATACCTCTTTTCTGAAAGGATAGAAGAGTTCCAAATATACTAAAAATTTCCATTTGTGCATTTTGATTAAGTTGAACTTTATGACATTATCAAATATTTTGTTATTTGTCTCTCTCTGAATTTAAAGCTGTAGTATATTTCAAGTTTTATATTTTCACTAGAGTAAAAAATCAAATATTGTCATGGAAGAAAAACTATCCATACTTTTTCTTTCAGAGAAAAACAGTAATGTAAATTTATAAAAATTGTTTAGTTTTGAATTATGATTTGTAGAAATTTAGGAGTCAAGAAAAAGCATAATACTGAGCTCAGCTCTGTTCTTTTCTTAATAATATATATTTCTTTTCTTATTGACATTTTGACTTTCAGTCATTCTTATTCATTGTAAGCCTTCCTATTCTTAGCAGCTAAAAGCCTTTCATCCTTCTGAGGCCACGCTATTCTCTATCTTTTTCTATACCTGTCTTAAGGCATTTACATTTCTTACCTTTTATTTAATCAATACAGAAATACATGAATTATTTCTCATATTAGATTCAAGGGGCAAGCAGGAAAAACATGTGCCTCCATATACTTCTATAATGTCCAGTACAGTTCTTTCAATATTATCATATACATGAAAATAAAATCATACACATATAATAGGCTTAAAGATAGTTAACGTGTTTTTCAAGGTATAATAATTAACAGAATTGTTCAGGGAATGGAATATTATAGATAGTATGTCATAGAGCTTTGCTGAATCTGCTCAAAATGACTATTTAAATTATGCTTAAAGTCCTATAGTTTAATATCTTTAGAAATATGTTAGAACAATTTCCTACTTTTGCAAATACAAGCTTATAAATAAAATGGAACCTTTCTCAGATGACCAGAGATCTTGCTATAGCTTAGTGTCATCACTCTGAACATAACTAAACATTGTGCCATAAAGATGCAGAGAGCAAATAAAATTGAAATGAAATGTGTACTGATGCCAAGGTACTTCTTGAATTGCCTTATCTTGCCATATTCTCCTCAAAGTTAAGTACAACTCCCCAGAGAAATTTGTTTAATTGAGGATTTAAAGTAGTTGTTTTTCAGTTAATCATGGTTCTGCTGTAATATTACCAAGCATTTCCAACCAGCTCTACAGAATGAGCAAGGCATCCATATACCATTTAAAAATATATACTATGCAAGTATATATGTATGTAAACTTATAAATGTATAAATACATATATACAAAATTTAAAAATGTATAAATACATATATATATAAAAACATATAATATAAATACATATATATATACAAAATCATTCAAAATCATTATGATAGGAAACAGCTTATAATGATGAATAGGCATTCTGCAATTCTTCATTGTATTGTGGACTTGTGAATTTATTTGCCAAAAGGAGTGAAGAATGTATTAATTAGGTGAACAATACATGTACAATCCCCATCCTGCAAAAATGCTCTCATTTCAATGGGAAAATCTCACAATGACAACTGATTTTCAAATTTCAGTTTTGTATTCTCTACTATTCATTTCCCATTCATCATCTGCATTAATTTCACTCTATTCATTCTGCTTTTGTGTCAATATAATGCAAAAATATAACAACCAAAACATCACTCCAAAGGAAGGAATTTATTCTAAGGATAAAGTTTGTTTTATACAAAAATACATTTATGAGAAATATAAAGAAACTATTCAAGTCAGAGTGAGCTACTGAGTTACTCATATATTTATAGTTTAATCTGTTATTTTCCTTCTCTTTCATTCTCTATCTTATAACATTTGTTTTTATATCATAAATTTTTTTCAATTAAATGAAAAATGAACAACACTTTTTTGTCTACACATATAGATGGGATCTCTTCAATAACATCTCTATGTGGATAACCTCCCATAATCTGTACATAAAGGTTTTTGGTCAAGGTCATGCTAATACTTTCCAAAATAATTATCTTTTTGCTAAGAAGTTCTGAGTTTATATTATTTTTTCATACATGATAGAGAAAACTTATCCAAATGAATAAGAGACCAAAGATTTGAAAGGGTAAATGTCAAAAGCAAATTAGACCTCTGATGACATGAACTCCAAGGAAAATCAAATACAATACTTCTTCTATGAATGTGTAATTGCATACCAGAAAGTATAGAATAAGATAAACATTTTTCTGTTTGTTTTTCACTTTCACAGAAACTCCATCACTATATGCTTTTAGATGGCCACATTTTGCTGACATTTACAAACATTTCATGTTGATCTTACATGGGTCACATCAATCATCTATACAGTTTCAATGACACTTTGTTAAATAAACTGTCATGAAAGATTTATAGAGAATTTGATAAAAGTAAAGAAGATGTAGTTTAGCTTTTAAAGATGCATTACTCCTTTTCTGAGGGGTAATATCACTTTGAAAATACCACTAAGCTTTTCTAGCAATAAGTAAAGAAAGCAAAAAAAAATCCTTTTCTCCCATACTTTTATTTGCATAACATTCTTCTTGCAAACATAGAAGGTGGGAGTGGGAAAGAGAACCATCTCAATTCAATGCTCCTTAGATTTAATGGTTATGCATTGATCCCATTTTAAGAAATATTACATGTAAGTTAACATCATTCAAAATTTATCACTAAAGAATAATTAAATAAATATGACTCCTTAATCCATTCATGCAAACAAGTGCTTCTCTCAAACACTTGAATATTGTATTTTGAATTGGATGGTATATGATGACAAAAATGACACAAATTATTCCTCACACATTATTGAGGCATTCAAGAGGGTTACACTGGAATTCAGTGTAAAAAGCTACACTGGAATTCACAGATTTTTTTTAGCATGAATAATTACAATATGAGACCATTTAATTTAATTTTAAGCTAGCAGCTGCCTTAAGCACCTGGCTAGTTTTGTTGTTTGTTTTTTTCATGAAATTAAAAATGGGTATTACTTTGACTTAGACTTGTAAAGTAAGTCTAACTCTAGAGGCTGAGGCTCTAGTAGGCAAGCAATAATGAAGCCATGTTATGTTCACAATTATATATCTCATTGTGGTGGGAGAGTAGGCAATAAAGATTTTGTTAACATCATGGATCTAATTTTTTTTCATTTTACATGTGAATTTGTTGAAAATTACTAATTTAGAATATAATTCCAAATTGTGGTACTGTTCTAGACTCCCTTGTAAGTTTCCTTGCCTAATGATCTATTGATATTTGCTGAGATATTTCCTTTGCTATCACTTCTCAGGAAAAATTTAAAATCTTTCAGATCACTGGGTTTTGTTGCCTGTAAAACAAGGATACACTCTGATAATGAATAATTTATAATCTAAAAATTTCAGATGCTTATATTTAAGATAGTAAACAATACATGCTAGAACCCAAGAATATAAATGCTTAGTACAATATTTTGCATAGTTAAATGCCTACTATTTATTCAGTATTAAGGAATGTACTGGTTATGTTTCTAAAGATGACATTTGACCTGTTGTATAATCACATATGTGTTTTAAAAATAAGCTCTATTATACTAGAATTCAATTCCATAATTGGCTAGAGTACACTAAGCATTTTTTATGAAAAGAAAGCCCAGAGAAAGCTTATATTTTAAACAGAGCATGCATAATTCGTTTACACATAGCAGTTTGAAATTTAGTAATCTTATAGTAATTAAATAATATTGTATACAGAGATATGTAAAAAATCTTTTTCTATTTCAAAGGCTAAATTTCTCCTCTGATAGCATTTACTAAATTATTGTTACACATTTTAGTGCCAAATATCTTTTTTGTAAGTTTCTTTCTTTAAGAAACCACTATGATCCCTAACATGTTTTACTCATGTGACAGTAGGCTGAGGTTTTGGGCTTTTGATTCTCTTTTATTTTTAAGTAACCAGATCTTCATTTGTTATGAAATCAAGGGAGAAGTTTATCTCTTAGAAGAAAATATAGTCAGAATTCTCTATGATATAAATCTCAGCAACATCCTTTTTGACCCACCTCCTACAGAAATGGAAATAAAAACAAAAATAAACAAATTGGACCTAATGAAACTTAAAAGCTTTTGCACAGCAAAGGAAACCATAAACAAGAGCAAAAGACAACCCTCAGAATGGGAGAAAATATTTGCAAATGAAGCAACTGACAAAGGATTAACCTCCAAAATATACAAGCTGCTCATGCAGCCCAATATCAAATAAACAAACAACCCAATCCAAAAATGAGCAGAAGACCTAAACAGACATTTCTCCAAAGAAGATATACAGATTCCCAACAAACACATGGAAGGATACTCAACATCACTAATCATTAGAGAAATGCAAAACAAAACTACAGTGAGGTATCACCTCACACCTGTCAGAATGGCCATCATCAAAAAATCTACAAACAGTAAATGCTGGAGAGAGTGTGGAGAAAAGGGAACCCTCTTGCACTGTTGGTGGGAATGTAAATTGATACAGCCACTATGGAGAACAGTATGGAGGTTCCTTAAAAAACTAAAAATGGAACTACTATACGACACAGCAATCCCAGTACTGGGCATATACCCTGAGAAAACCATAATTCAAAATGAGTCATGTATCAAAATGTTCATTGCAGCTCTATTTACAATAGCCAAGACATGGAAGCAACCTAAGTGTCCATCGACAGAAGAATGGATAAAGAAGATGTGGCACATATATACAATGGAATACTACTCAGCCATAAAAAGAAACAAAATTGAGTTATTTGTAGTGAGATGGATGGACCTAGAGGCTGTCATACAGTGTGAAGTAAGTCAGAAAGAGAAAAACAAATGCCATATGCTAATACATATATATGGAATCTAAAAAAACAAAAATGGTTCTGATGTACCTAGGGGCAGGACAGGAATAAACATGCACACATAGAGAATGGACTTGAGGACAGGAACAGGGGAAGGGTAAGCTGGGACGAAGTGAGAGTGTGGCATGGACATATATACACTACCAAATGTAAAATCGATAGGTAGTGGGAAGCAGCCACATAGCACAGGGAGATCAGCTCGGTGCTTTGTGACCACCTAGAGGGATGGGATACGGATGATGAGAGGGAGACACAAGAGGGAGGAGATATAGGGATATATGTATATGTATGGTTGATTCACTTTTTTATAAAGCAGAAACTAACACACCATTGTAGAGCAATTATACTCCAATAAAGTTGTTTAAAAAAAGTAATTATATCAAAGTAATGGTACACTAAAAGTTACATATCAAAAGAAGGATCTATTATAATTCTATAAATGTCTTCAAAGTAATGAATATGCTCAATTAAAATCATATGTGTGGATTGAAAAGAAAAAAAAACAGAGAAGTTTCTGAGTTGTTAAAATTGAAGGGGGAGCAACTTGATTTTCAAATTAAGTCTTGACTAGCAATTCAATTGCACAAACACATTTTGAGAATCACTGGACAATTTTACAGTAAAGGGTAAGTAATGAGGACATTATTAATATCATACAAAGGCAGCTTCTTATTATAGTTCTATATATAAAAATACATTCATTATCTTGTGCATGGCATTTTTATTTTATCAAAAATTTTTTTGAGTAAAGGAACTTAACTTTGGGACTAGAAATAGCTAAGTATGCTACTTAATAGCACCAGATTTGCACACTTACTATCATATCAGAGATGGTTTCGTTACAAAAGTGTTGCAATTCTAATCATTAAATGTGCTAAAATGAAATTTAGGAGACTCTTATTTCAAGTAAAACTAAACATTATCTAAGAAAGCAGAAACTACAAAGAATGAACCAGGGCATTTTCATTATCTTTAATATTTACAAGTTAAGTTTGCTAAGTTAAAAGTCAGTGAAATATATCTGTATCCGACATTAATTTGTCACACAAACTTAGAGGTTAGTAAAATATGTTTGAATCCTCATGAATCCAAATGAGCAAACATATAAAGCCTACAGCATGGTGTCAGGTACACAGTGAGTGCTCAAAGGTTGTTTTTAAATAACTGAAGGATTCTCTCAGAAAGCATTTGAAAGAAACAGTTAAAATTCTTGCAAAAGTATAATTAATCTTTTCATAAATATTTTTGAGAAGCATCCAGATGCCTTATAATGGTCCTTAAGAGTTTATACAGCTTCTAAGTTTCATTAGGTCCCATTTGTTTATTTTAGTTTTTATTTTCATTACTCTTGGTGGTGGGTCAAAAGGGATATTGCTGTGATTTATGTCAGAGTGTTCTCCCTATGTTTTCCTCTAAGACTTTTATACTGTCCAGTCTTACATTTAGGTCTCTAATCCAGTTTGAGTTTATTTTTGTGTATGGTGTTAAGGAGTGGAAACCATAAACAAGACGAAAACACAACCCTTAGAATGGTAGAAAATATTTGCAAACGAATCAATGGACAAGGGATTAATCTCTAAAACATACGAACAGCTCATGCAAGTCAATATCAAAAAACAAATTATCAAATCCAAAAATGGGTGGAAGATCAAAAAGACATTTCTCCAAAGAAGACACACAGATGGCCAACAAACACATGAAAAGATGCTAAACATCACTAATTATTAGAGAAATGCAAACTAAAACTACAATGAGGTATCACTTCACACCAGTCAGAATGGCCATCATCAAAAAATCTACAAACAATAAATGCTGGAGAGGGTGTGGAGAAAAGGGAACCCTCTTGCATTGATGGTGGGAATGTAAATTGATATAGCCACTATGGAGAACAATATGGAGGTTCTTTAAAAAACTAAAAGTAGAATTACCATATGACCCAGCAATCCCAGTACTGGGCATATACCCAGAGAAATCCATAATTCAAAAAGACACATGCACCCCAATGCCCCAATGTTCATTGCAATATTATTTACAATAGCCAAGTCATGGAAGCAACCTAAATGCCCATCCACAGAGGATTGGATAAAGCCATAAAAAGGAATGAAACTTGATCATTTGCAGAAATGTGGGTGGACCTAGAGACTGTCATACAGAATGAAGTAAGTCAGAAGGAGTAAAACAAATATCATATATTAATGCATATATGTGGAATCTAGAAAAATGGTACAGATGAACCTGTTTGCAAGGCAGAATTAGAGACACAGAAGTAGAGAACAAACATATGGACACCAAGGGGGAAAAGGTGGGGTGGGATGATTTGGGAGATTGGGATTGACATATATACACTAATATGTATAAAATGGATAACTAATGGGAACCTGCTGTATTAGCACAGGGTACTCTACTCAGTGCTCTGTGGTGACCTAAAGGGGAAGGAAATCCAAAAAAGAGGGTATATATGTATACATATGCCTGATTCACTTCGCTGTACAATAAAAACTAACACAACATTGTAAAACAACTATAACCCAGTAAAAAAATGGAAAATAAAATAAAAAGTTTATACAGCTTCTATAAATATCTCTTCCAATCTACAACTTAAGCTTCTTAGGGAAGCAAGTTTTACAGGGTAAAACGTGTGTTGTAAAACAACTGAAGAACAAGATAGCATGTTACTTTCAGTCTGTGGTGAAAAAAATGTTTATTTTTGGAATATTTACACGACTTAAAACCAATTATTTGTGATTAAAACCATCCCTCTTATTTATTTTACTTTAAAATTGTTTAAGCCCTTATATAATAAGTAATGCATCTATATAGTAAATTTTGCCTCACATGCTTAACCTTTTATCTTTAAAGAAATCTTTATAATTGTTTCCAATTATACTATATCTGGCTCTTTCTATTACAAATTCTTTGGTACAGACTTGAACATGAAACCAACTTCTACAACCCATTATAATAAATATCTCATTTACAGAAGCTGAATATTAATTGAGAACCAAAACGCTGTATTATTTCATGACCATATCGTCCCTGTCAGAAGTCCTAAGACGACCTACTATTAGTTTCCCCTCAGGAATAAAACTGTATTCTTTAGCTTGCATCAAAAAACAGGCCACAACCAAGACAAATGTACTTTTTTGCTATATTTCTTCAGTCCATTATCTCCTTCATTAATCACATTCTATCAGCCCCTGACTGGGTGAGCAGCTTGATTTCCAGATTGCGTGTTACCCTTTCACATTACTCACAGGGTCTTAATCTAGTCCTGTTTAAAGACTTACAAATCCTATCATGAATGTCAAATTGAAAAATCTTTTTTGACTTGGAGCTTTTTCCAATATTTAGCTTTTTAATGAAAACTTTATTATGTAAAATATGACACAAAAAGAGCATAAAGTATAAAATATCCTGAAAAGTAAGAAGAGTTTGGATAGTTCAATTATAAGTTTAGACTCTGATACAGTAAAAAGAGCAACGTATAAGAAAGAGAGTCTAAAACCAAAATTTCTCTTTCATGTAATTTGTCAATCAAATTTACTGGAATGATTTGGAATGGACTAAAATATAATTACTAAATGAAATGAGGTGTTTTATTTAAAACTGACCACTGTGTAGTTTCATATTGGTAAGTATTGCTGGGGACAATCCACTTTGGGGATCTGCCATCCCCCAAACAAACACCAATGGGTATAAAATGTTCACACTTCTCTCACCAGACTAAACCTTAAAGTGTTAGCTTCAGAATCTTTGTACTTTCTGCTGTCTCTGCCTAAAATATTCTTACCCAATATTTAGGCTGCTTGCCACTCGTTTTATTCAGGCTCAAATGCTACCTCATCAGAAAAGCCTTCTCTAACCACCTAATTGAAAAACTATCCCAAAGACATTTTCATTTTTCTCTGCCTTATTTTTCCTCATAGTACTTATCTCATATGACTTATAAGTTATTTGTTTACTCATTTATCATTTGTCTCCCTCAACTGTAATGTAAATATAATTTTGTTTTGTTCATTATTACATTTCTGTGCCTAGAACTAAACCTAGCACATGCGATCAATAGATAATTTTAACTAGTAAATAAGTAAACTTGAATTTAGTAGATTTTCTTTAGGTACATTCTACACTTAAATTTACACAATAGTATAAGTTAAACTGATTGTGAGATTCTTGCATGTAGGTGACCTTGTCCCTGAATGTCTAGCTGCTCTCAATCAGTCATAACTAAGCACAGTTAATCCTGTAACAGGCCATGCCTCACGAAGCTTTCTCACAGTCTGGCTGAGATAACAGGCCATGTAGTACTCTGATCCCAACCACTTCTGTTACTTACAGAATTGCTATCTGTCCTCCTGACCCAGAATTCCTTGAGTACCACAGGCTGCTGAGATGACATCTTACTTCCTCCTCCTTTTTCCATAAGCATAAGTCTGCATTCTGAATAAATTATTGAAACTCTCAAGCTCTCATCCTCATATTCAATTCCATAGGTATAGGGAGGCAGAAGACAGTGATATTATAACTACATTTGACTACATATCATATAATATTCAAACTGCAGAAAACCAGAGATTAAGAAAGATACCTGGATATGTCAGGTTGCAAAAAAAACTTGCCTGTAGAACAGCAAAGAGTTATATCTGACTTCTGCTCAGAAGTCATGCAAGCAAGCAGAGAGTGAAGTGAAATATTTGAAGTGTTGAAAGAAAAAGCCCACCAAACTAGAATTCTGTATTCTGTAAAATTATCCTTCAAAAGTAAAGGAGAAATAGACTTTCTCAGACAAACAAAAATTGAGGAAATTTGCTGCCAGTAGACCTGGCTTGCAAAAAAGTTAAAATAGGTTAATCAGAAAGAAAGAAAATTATGTACGTCAGAAACTCAGTCTACATATAGAAAAGATAAGTATTAGAGAAGGAATAAATGAAGGTAATATAAAACCTTAACACTTCTTATTCTTAATTTAGCTAATAGATAACAGTTTGTTCAAAACAATAACAATGTATTCAATGACTATAGCTTATATATAACTGAAATGAATGACAGTAATAATACAAGGGACAGGAGGAAGGAATTAGAAATATTTTGTTATTATAAGGTAGTTGCCCTACCTAGGAAGTAGTACAATGTTATTTGAAAGTAGGGTTGTGTTTGTTTAAAATGTATGTTCCATTACACTAGAACAACTGCTAAATGATGTTAAAAAAAGTATAATTGATTTGCAAAAGAGGAGAGAAAATTAAATGATATAAAGTGCTCAATAAAGGGAATTCCCTGGTGGTGCAGTGGTTAAGAATCCACCTGCCAATGCAGGGGACATGGGTTCAATCCCTGCTCTGGGAAGATCCCACATGCCACAGAGCAACTAAGCCTGTGTGCCACAACTACTGAGCCTGCACTCTAGAACCCAAGGGCCACAAATACTGAGCCCATGTGCCACAACTACTGAAGCCTGCACACCCAGAGCCAGTGCTCCACAACAAGAGAAGCCACTGCAAGGAGAAGCCCGCACACTGCAACAAAGAGTAACCCCTGCTCGTCACAACTAGAGAAATCCCGCGTGCAGCAACAAAGACCCAACACAGCCAAAAATAAATAAATAAATTTATAAAAAATAAAAATAAAAAAAATAAAGTGCTCAATGTAAACCAGAGAATGTAGAAGAAGGGTGAAAGACAAAAATAGGAACAAATAACAAGGACAACAAACAGAAAACAGTTACAAATATGGCAGATATTAATCCAACTATATCACTAATCACTTTAAAGGTCAATGATCTAAAATATGTCAAGTAAAAGAGATTGTCACAGTGAATCAAGGAACAAGACCGAACTATATGTTGTCTACAAGAAATGTACTTTAAATATAAAGACATATGTAGGTTAAAAGTAAAAGGATGGAGAAAGATATACCATGCAAACACTAAACAAAAAAGAGGTGGAGTCACTATATAAATTTCAGGCAGAAGAGACTCCAGAGCAAGGAAAATTATGAGTGATAAAGAGGGCCATTACAAGATGATAAAAGGGTCAATTGTCCAAGAAAACATAATAATACTTAATGTGTATGTACCTAACCCTAACAACAGAGTATCAAAATATGTGAGGCAAAAACTGATAGAACTGCAAGAAGAAATAAATGAATACATTATTATAGTCATAGGCCTCAACACCCCTTTATGAGAAATGGACAGATCCTGCAGGCAGAAAATCAATAAGTACATAGTTGAACTCAACAGCACCAACAATCAACTGGATATAATGAACATCTATAGACTATTTCATCCAACAACAGCAGAATACACATTCTTCTCAAGCTCACATAGAAGATTCACCAAGATAGACCACATTTGGGGCCATAAAATACACCTTAACAAATTTAAAAGTAGAGAAATCATACAATATCAGCTCTCAGACAATAATGGATTTAAAGTAGAAGTCAATAACAGAAAGACAGCTGGAAAATTCCAAACTACTTAGGGATTAAACAACATGCTTCCAAATAACACGTGTCAATGAAGAAGTCTCCAGAGAAATGTAAAAATATTTTAAACTGAATGAAAATGAAAATACAACTTAACAAATTACGTGAGATGCAGTGACTGCATTGTTCAGAGGGAAATTTAGAGCACTGAAAGCATATATTTTTAAAAAGTAAAGATTTAAAATCAATCAGCTAAGTTTCCATTTTATGAAGCTAGAAAAAGAGCAAATTAAAACTAATGTAAGCAAAACATAAAAAATAATTATAAGTAAAGTTGAAATAAAAGAAATTGAAAGAGATTAAATCAATAGAGAAAATCAACGAAATCAAAAGTTGGCTTTTCGAAAAGTTCAATAATATCAATAAGCCTCTAACCAGGTGAACTAAGGAAAAAGAAGACACAACTTAACTGATATGAGAAATGAAAGAGGAGACATCACTACAGATGTCATGGACATAAAAAAGTTTAATAAAAGGATAAAAAAGGAATATTATAAAAAACTCTATGCCTATAACTTTGATAACGTGTATGAAATAGACCAATTCATTAAAAAACACAATCTGCAAATCTCTTACAAAAAGAAATAGATAATCTGAATAGACCTACATCTATTAAAGAAGTTGATCAAGAATTAATAAACTTGCAAAATAGAAAGGCTGAGGTGGGTTCACTGGTGAATTCTACCAAATATTTAAGGAAGAAATTATATAAATATTCCAGTATTTCTTTCAGAGGATAGAAGCAGAGGAAATAACTCAATAACTCATTCTAAGAGGCCAGCATTACCCTAACATCACAACCAGACAAAAACATTACCAAAAAAAAGACTAAATCTCATAATCATAGATGCAAATATACTCAACAAAATATTAGCATATCAAATCCAACAGTGTATAAAAAGAATTTTACACCAAGACCAAATGGGATTTATTCCAGGTATGCAAGGCTGGTTCAACTTTCAAAAATAAATTAATGTGAAATGGAGAGGGTAATCAAGCTGGCAGACTAAGAGGATATGGAGCTCACCTCCCTCACAAACACTACAAAAATACATCTACATGTGGAACAATTCTCCTGGAAAACTAACTGGAAACCACCAGAAGGACTCATGTAAAACTGAGACTGTAAGAAAGATACACATGTGATCAGGTAGGACTGGAAGAAAAGAGATCAGGTCAGGACCTGTACCCCAGAAGGGGACTCAAAGGAAAAGGGAGACTACATGACTGGACACTCTGGAGAGTGAGTGGGTTGAGCCACAGACTAGGCATCCCAGTCCTGGGGTCCTACATGTGGGATACAAACCCCTTTGGCTGATTGGAGAACCACTGTGACAGATAGAAAGGCTGGAGAAGCACAGACTCCACTTGTGAGGAGGGCACAGGTACTGGACTTGACCCCAGGCAAGGCAGAGAGAGATCTGCCATAGCAGCTGCTGCCTCACAACACTCCCCAGTCTGAGCTGAGTGAATACCCAGGCCCTGCTCACTCCGTGCCACAAACAAAATGAAAAAAAATGAAAGAAATCTATGAGATCTTTGGCATATCATTCAACATGTCAAAATTCGCATTATAGGGGTTCCAGAAGGAGAAGAGAGGGAGAAAGGTATAGAAATGTATTTGAAGAAATTGTGGCTCAAAACGTCCCAAACCTAAAGAAGGAAAAATATATCTAGGTATGGGAAGCACAGAGGTTCCCAAACAAGGTGAACCAAGACAGACCCACAGGAAGATATATATGAATTGAAATGCCAAAAGTTAAGAATAAAAAGAGAATTCTAAAGGCAGCAAGAGAAAAGCAAAGAGTCATATCAAGGGAATACCCATAAGGGTATCAGCTGATTTCTCTGCAGAAACTTTGCAGGTCAGATGGGAGTGTCATGATATAGTCCAAGTACTGAAAAGGAAAAACCTGAAACCTAAGATATTCCACTCAGCAGGATTATCATTTAGAATGGAAGGAGAGAAAAAGAAATTCTCAGACAAGCAAACTCTAAAAGAATTCAGCAATACTAACGTACCCTAAAAGAAATGTTTAAGTGTCTTCTCTAAATGGAAAAAAAAGTAAGAATCTATATGAAAGAGTAAATCCCACTAGAAAAGCCAGATATGTAGTAAGGATTGAAGATTACTTAAGTAAGCCATTATGTGGATTAAAAGACATAAAATTGTAAAAGCAGTGATAACTATAATAATCAGTGAAGAGATAAGCATGAAAATGTAAACTATGACATCAAAAACACAAAATGTGAGGGAAAGGAGAAAAACTGTAGATCTTTTAGAATGTGTTTGAAATTAAGCGACTATCAGTTTAAATCAAGTAGATATAATTATAAGTCAATATATGAATCCCAAGATAACCACACATCAAAAACCTACAATAGATACACAAAAATCAAAATGAAAGAAATCCAAGCATACTACTAAGGAAAATCATTAAACCACAATGGGCAAAACAAAAAGAAAAAGAAATGAACAGAGCAAGACTACAAAAACAAGTGGAATACAAGTGATAAAATGGCAATAAGTACATACCTATCAATAATTACTTTAACTGTCAATGGATTAAATGTTCCAATCAAAAGATAAAGGTGGCTGATTGGATTAAAAAAGCAAGACTTTTCAATATGCTGCCTACAAGAGACTCACTTCAAGGCTAAAGAAACAGACTGAAAGTGAGGGGATAGAAACAAATATTTCATGCAAACAGCAATGACAAAAAGCGGGTGTAGCAGTACTCATACCAGACAAAATAGACTTCAAAATAAAGGCTATAACAAAAGACAAAGAAGGGCATATGTAACTATAAAAGTATCAATACAAGAAAAATATTACACTCATTAACATATACACACCCAATATGGGAGCACCTAAACATATAAAGCAAAAACTAGTATACATAAAGGGAGAAATTGATAATCATAAAATAATAGTAGAAGACTTTAATACCTCACTGACATCATCAGACAGATCACTGAGACAGAAAATCAATAAGGCAACAGCAGTCTTAAATGACATTATAGACCAGTTGAACTTAATAGATATTTACAGGGTACTACATCCAAAAACAGCAGCATACACATTCTTTTCAAGCGCACATGCAACGTTCTCCAGGATAGGTCACATACGAGGCCACAAAACAAGTCTCATACTGAATTATGTCTTCTTGAATGAATCATAAGAGAATGTAATAAACAGTTATATGCCAGGAAATTGGACAATGTAGAAGAAATGGACAAATTTCTAGAAACATATAGCCTGCCAAAACTGAATCAAGATGAAACAGACAATTTGAACTGACCAATCACTAGAATTGAAATTGAATTTGTAATAATAATAATAATAAAAAATCCCAGCAAACAAAAGTCCAGGGCTGGACAGCTTCACAGGGGAATTCTACCAAACACATAAAGAAGAACTAATACCTATCCTTCTCAGACCATTCCAAAAAAATTGAAGAGGAGGGAACACTTCAAAATTAATTCTGTGAGGCCAACATTATCTAGGTACCAAAAGCAGACAAAGACACTACAAAAAAAGAAAATTACAGGCCAACATCTTTGATGAATACAGAGGCAAAAATCCTCAACACAAAAGCTGATAGTTTCCCCACTAAATTCAGAAGCAAGAAGAGGATGACTACTCTTTCCATTTCTATTTAACATAGCATTGGAAATCCTAGCCACAGCTATCAGATAAGAAAAAGGAATAAAAAGTATCCTATTTGGAAGGAAAGGGGTAAAACTGTCACCATTTGCAGAGGACATGATAATTTATATCAAGAACCTTAAAGTCTCCACCCAAAAACTATGTGAATTAATAAATGAATTCAGTAAGGTTGCAGGATTCAAGATTAATATATAGAAATCCATTGTACTTCTATGCACCAATACTGAAATATCAGAAAGAGAAAGTAAAAAAAAAAACGCTTTTTAAAAATCACATCAAAAAGGATAAGATACCTAGGAATAAACTTAACCAAGGAGGAGAAAGACCTATACACTGAAAAATAGAAAATATTGTTGAAGGAAATTAAAGATGATACAAAGAAATGGGAAGATATCTGGTGCTCTTGGATTGGAAGAATTAATATTGTTAAAATGGTCATATTACCCAAAGCAATCTACAGAGTTAATGCAATCCTTATAAAATACCCATGACATTTTTCGCAGAACTAGAACAAATGATGTTAAAATTCATATGGAACCACAAAGACCCTGAATTTCCAAAGGAATATGAGAAAAAAGAGCAAAGGTGGAGGTATAACCCTTCCAGACATCGGAATATACTACAAACCTACAGTAATCAAAACAGCATTGTACTGGCACAAAAATAGACACATAGATCAATGGAATGGAGTAGAGAGCCCAGAAATATACCCACTCACTTATGGTTAATTAATCTACAACAAAGGAGGCAAGAATATACAATGGAGAAAAAAACAGTCTCTTCAACAAATGTTGCTGGGAAAAACTACATAGTAATATGTAAAGCAATGAGATTGGAACATTCCCTAATATCATGTACAAAAATAAACTCAAAATTGTTTAAAGACCTAAATTAAAGTCATAAAACTCCTAGAAGAGAACATAGGCAGAACACTCTTTGACATAAATTGTAGCAATGTTTTTTGAATCAGTCTCGTAAGGCAAAAGAAATAAAAGCAGAAATAAATAAATGGGACCTAATTGAATTTAAAAGCTTTTATACAGCAAAGGAAACCACTGACAAAATGAAAACACAGGGCTTCCCTGGTGCCACAGTGGTTGAGAATCTGTCTGCCAATGCAGGGGACACGGGTATGAGCCCCGGTCCGGGAAGATCCCACATGCCGTGGAGCAACTAGGCCCATGAGCCACAACTACTGAGCCTGCATGTCTGGAGCCCATGCTCCACAACAAGAGAGGCCGCAATAGTGACAGGCCCGCACACCACGATGAACAGTGGCTCCCGTTTGCCACAACTAGAGAAAGCCCTCACACAGAAACGAAGACCCAACACAGCAAAAATAAATTAATTAATTAATAAACTCCTATCCCCAACATCTTTTAAAAAAAATGAAAACACAACCTACTGAATGGGAGAAAATATAACAAATGATGTGATTGACAAGGGGTTAATATTCAAAATACACAAACATCTCATACAACTCAATAGCAAAAAACAAACAACCTAATCAGAAAATGGGAAGAAGACCTGAATTGACATTTTTCCAAAGAAGATATACAGCTGGTTAACAGGCATAGCTCAACACCACTAACTATTAGAGAAAAGCAAATCAAGACAGCAATGAGATATCTCCTCACACCAGTCAGATGGTTATTATCAAAAAGTCTGCAAATCTTCTGCCCATTTTTGGATTGGGTTCTTTGTTTTTCTGTTATTGAGCTGCATGAGCTGCTTACAAATTTTGGAGATTAATCCTTTGTCAGTTGCTTCATTTGCAAATATTTTCTCCCATTCTGAGGGTGGTCTTTTGGTCTTGTTTATGGTTTCCTTTGCTGTGCAAAAGCTTTGAAGTTTCATTAGGTCCCATTTGTCTATTTTTGTTTTTATTTCCATTTCTCTAGAAGGTGGGTCAAAATGGATCTTGCTGTGATTTATGTCATAGAGTGTTCTGCCTATGTTTTCCTCTAAGAGTTTGATAGTTTCTGGCCTTACATTTAGGTCTTTAATCCATTTTGAGCTTATTTTTGTGTATGGTGTTAGGGAGTGTTCTAATCTTATACTTTTACATGTACCTGTCCAGTTTTCCCAGCACCACTTAGTAAACAGGCTGTCCTTTCTCCACTGTACATTCCTGCCTCCTTTATCAAAGATAAGGTGACCATATGTGCGTGGGCTTATCTCTGGGCTTTCTATCCTGTTCCATTGATCTATCTTTCTGTTTTTGTGCCAGTACAATACTGTCTTGATTACTGTAGCTTTGTAGTATAGTCTGAAGTCAGGGAGCCTGATTCCTCCAGCTCTGTTTTTCATTCTCAAGATTGCTTTGGCTATTCAGGGTCTTTTTGTTTCCATACAAATTGTGAAATTTTTTGTTCTAGTTCTGTGAAAAATGCCAGTGGTAGTTTCATAGGGATTGCAGAAGACCTAAATAGACATTTCTCCAAAGAAGATATACAGATTGCCAACAAACACATGAAAGAATGCTCAACATCATTAATCATTAGAGAAATGCAAATCAAAACTACAATGAAATATCATCTCACACCAGTCAGAATGGCCATCATCAAAAAATCTAGAAACAATAAATGCTGGAGAGGGTGTGGAGAAAAGGGAACACTGTTGCACTGCTGGTGGAACTGTGAATTGGTACAGCCACTATGGAGAACAGTATGGAGTTTCCTTAAAAACTACAAATATAACTACCATATGACCCAGCAATCCCACTACTGGGCATATACCCTGAGAAAACCATAATTCAAAAAGAGTCATGTACTAAAATGTTCATTGCAGCTCTAGTTACAATAGCCTGGAGATGGAAACAACCTAAGTGCCCATCATCGGATGAATGGATAAAGATGTGGCACATATATACAATGGAATATTACTCAGCCATAAAAAGAAACGAAATTGAGCTATTTGTAATGAGGTGGATAGACCTAGAGTCTGTCATACAGAGTGAAGTAAGTCAGAAAGAGAAAGACAAATACCGCATGCTAACACTTATATGTGGAATTTAAGGAAAAAAATGTCATGAAGAACCTAGGGGTAAGACAGGAATAAAGACACAGACCTACTAGAGAATGGACTTGAGGATATGGGGAGCAGGAAGGGTAAGTTGTGACAAAGTGAGAGAAAGGCATGGACATATATACACTACCAAACGTAAGGTAGATAGCTAGTGGGAAGCAGCCGCATAGCACAGGGAGTTCAAGTTGGTGCTTTGTGACCGCCTGGAGGGGTGGGATAGGGAGGGTGGGAGGAAGGGAGACGCAAGAAGGAAGAGATATGGGAACATATGTATATGTATAACTGATACACTTTGTTATGAAGCAGAAACTAACACACCATTGTAAAGCAATTATACTCCAATAAACATGTAAAAAAAAAGTCTGCAAATAACAAATGTGTCAAGGATGTGGAGAAAAGGGAACCCCTGTACACTGTTGGTGGGAATGTAAACTGGTGCAGCCAGTATGCAAAACAGTACGGAAGTTCCTCGAAAAACTGAAAATAGAACTACCATATGATCCAGCAATTCCACTCCTGTATATGTATCCAAAGAAAATGAAAACACTAATTTGAAAAGATACATGCACCCCACTGTTCACAGCAGCACTATCTACAATCACCAAGGCATGGAATCAGACCAAGTGTCCACCAATAGACAGCTGGACTAAGAAGATGTGGTATATATATGAAATGGAATATTACTCAGCCATAAAAAAGAATGAAATAGTGCCATCTGCAGCAACATGGATGGACCCAGAGTTTATCATATTAAGTGAAGTAAGTCAGAGAAGTACAAATATCATATGTGGAATCTAAAAAATAATACAAATGAATGTATATGCAAAACAGAACAGACTCACAGATACAGAAAACAAACTTGTGGTTACAAAAGGGGCAAGGGAATGGGGAGGGACAAGATAGGGGTACGGGATTAAGATACACAAACTTCTAGGTATGAAATCAATAAGCAACAGGAGTATATTGTATAGCACATGGAATTACAGCCATTATCTTGTATAAACTTTTAATGAAGCATAATCTCCAAATATAGTGAATCACTATGCTGTACTCCTGAAACTAATATAACATTGTAAATCAACTATACTTCAGTTAAAAACATAAATAAAAGAAAATGAATTAATATACTCCATCACATAACAGGTTAAAGAAAAAACTATATGTATTCTATTCTTACCTATGTTTTCTCTATTAAAAAAAACCTCAGGGAGAGGAAAATGCACCTGGTCTCAGTTCCACTTTGCCACAGAAATTTAGTCTTGAAAAAGGCGAAAACAAAAGAGTTGACTGATTTTTGATGCTACTGAACAGTTCCAGTTACATCCTTGAATTAAAATAATAGTTGATAAAATTTTTCTTATAAGCATAACTTCTGAATTTTTAATGGTACATCAATAGAGATTTCAGGATTATGGTATAGCTCAGTGGGAAGTCTATAATTCAAAGGACTGCTCATATTTCAGAACACATTGTAAGCTAATAAAATTTGATTAATTAATGAACTATAGATCTCCCTCAGGACAATTACAGAAGATATGCATATTGAGATATTCTACAATCTATTTCCTAGTGTATCAAATTCAGTTGAAATCAGTCAATCCTCTTTAAAATTGCCATGGAATAAAGATATTCATAAATGCAAAATGCCACAAATTGAGTGGAAACAGATTTCACTTCTTTGGATCACTAATCCCATGTTAAAACAGTCATTTTCCACTTAATGCTGTTTTGTACATTCAGAGTGTGTCTTTTATTTGTAAAAAGAGTAGAATTGCTTTAAGAATGAATGCACAATCTTGTGCTGCCATTTCTAGCCAATTTTCTGGAAGTAGAGTATACAAACTGACATTCTACTAATGTAAACTCACTTGTGTACACTGATACAGGGTCCTAGACTTTTAAAAATAATACATTCAACCTTCCATCCAAATCTGCTATTGTATTTTCTTTTTAGAATTTATCCAAAATAGTCCCTATCTGGGGATGCCAAACCAAAACAGCAGTTGGGAAAATTTTTTGAAGTCACACTTCATATGTTTTTGAGAACTTAATATTGAATACATCATAATATTTGTTAGTCACTTTTGCTCTGGCTCAAATCAAATTTAAATTTTAATATTTTATTATTTAACTTAAGTTTCTGCTAATGTACAAACAGAATTAAAAGTTTCAAATTGATATAAGCTTGGAAATACACAGGTTTCCAATATAAGCTGCTAACCATTTCTGTAACAACCCTATATTTAATCAAAATGTGAAAACCTTGATGCTAAAAGACCTTGACAGATGTGGAAAGTAATTGCCACAACAGAGGCTAGAATCAAGAAGTTAAATGTTTTTCAAATATGTATACCAGTCATCAGCTTATAAGTCACAACTGATTTATCCAAATGACACTCCTTTAATTTAGCCCTCACTAAGAAATGATATTTTTTCACTAAATTCCATTTGAAGAGAATTCAAGAAAATAAAAACGTAGTGAGAGGAAGGGATTTCCATGGATACACATGACAAAAACAAACTGGAACCTGGTCACACATGATGTAGATAGCTTAGGAATTTCTGCAACTATTCTTTAATCTTGTCAGATTGCAAAATGAGTTTGTATAATACAATATGCTTCTATACTTTTACTTGAATCACAGTTATATTAGTATATCATGATGGATAAATGAACCATCAAGATAAATGAATTTTTTTATTCTGGAAAAGATTGAGAAAATATTATACAGTAGCCAATCAGGAAATCATAAGTGAAGAAATTAGCTTAAGTTTTTAAAGTAGGCATAAAATTGCATGTACATGAGGAGGAAAAAATGGTGAAGTTGCTATCATATACATGAAAGCACTAAAAGCTAACAAATCAAATTCTGCATGTTTAAAAGGTAGATTTTTTTTTCTCTCATACAGGTAAGCCCTTGACCAAAACACCAAATGAGTAAAGAATTACACCCTGCATAGCACAGTCCCAATTAATTAATGCTTTTCTCTGTGTCATGTCACTTGATGCTGCAGATTACCTTCCATGAGCACTGCATCATTCACAAGCCGGTTCTCACTTTGACCCAAGAATATATGTGATATTTTTCTGCATTGCTTGGACCTTCATTGTTAAATACAATAAACTCCTGATCATTTTTCTTCATTCTTTGTTCTTAGTACAGTAAATACCTGATAATCTGCCACCAATGAGAAATTAAATGGGTTAACTTCCTAGCCTAATTTTACAGAACAGTTTAATTATCTAGCTACATAATTCCAAAATAAAGACATAATAATTGAAATGAAACCATGCATTTGTTACCACAATTGCAACCTAAATGGTTCCTTCAGCCAAACCATCTATCATAGCTACTGATAACTTTAAAAATGAAGTTTCATCTCCTTTTATATTATCTACCCATGCTCTAGTGAAAGTTTTAAATGCCTGGCACACAGCCTGGTATACAAAAGGTGAACAAAAAAAAAGAAATAAGAAAAGGAATATTATAAACAGCCCCTAAATTATTGAGAATTACCTATTCTTTTTCTTACCAGTGGACATTATTTTAGTTGCATGTACTATAAGACTTATCCTGGGAAATCTGAAACACCCAGTATATTTATCAAAGAAATCATAATAATACTGTATTTGAGCTTTATATGTTTAACCATGTGGACCTAATCAGAAAAGTTTTTCTAGATACCACCACAGGAAATATCAACCTATAATTTCATGGATGAGGCCTGAAGTAATTTCTTCCCCCAATTCTATGTATGTATTTAACAAACACATATACTCTTCCAGTGTACCAGGCATTGTCCTAAGGACTTTACAAATAATGACTCATTGAATTCTTAAAACAGCCTTATTATTATCATCACCATGCCTGTTTTACAGATTCAGAAACTGAAAAAGACAATTTAAGCAACTTGGACAGGATCACATAACTAGCAAATGCTGAATCTAGGGTGAGGGTCTCCACAATCTGGCTTCAGAGTCCGTGTGTTCAACCACAACACTATGCTTCTTCTAAGTATGATTTTACTGATTGTCTCCAATTCTCATATAACAGAATTGTATCTTGTAGTCGACAGTTTTGCTTTCATAATGTGATTCAAAATCCACAAGCACAACTTTTAATTAGGGTACAACTTTCATCTGGCCATGCAAGAGCAAAATTCTATAAACCTAAAACTAATACTCCAGATGGAAGTAATTTCATAGATTAGGTTCTTTAGAGATATTTATAGTAATAAACCCACAGGATGGAGAAAAACAGACCTGTCTTATACCAAATTCCATTCTATAAATGAGATGTATCATTTTGAGTCTCCAGTGTACATTGTTATGTGTAAGTTGTACACAACAACTATAATGTCTGCTAAACAAGATATTTGCCTGGATTGTTCTAAGTGAAATAAACCAGAGAAAGAAAAATACTGTATGATCTCACTTACATGTGGAATCTAAAAACATTGAACTCATAGAAACAAAGAGTAGAATGGTGGTTGACAGCAGCAGAGGTATTGGAGAAATGGAGAAATGTTGGTCAAAGGGGTGCAAACATTTAGTTATAGATAAATAATTTCCAGGGTTATAATGTACAGCATGATGATTATAATTAGCAATACTGTATTATATATTTGAAAAATGTTATGAGAGTAAAAGCTTTAATGTTCTCAGCATAACAACAATAATATGGTAATTATGTGAGGTGAGGGGTGTATTAACTAATCTTATTGTGGTAAACATTTCCCAAATTATATGAGTATCATTTCATTACATTGTACACCTTAAACTTACACAGCGTTATATGGCAATTATTTCTCAATAAAGCTTGAAAAATGTATATTTGCCTGGGACATTTGGAACACTTGACTACTCTTCCAAGCTTCAGATGAATGGTATTTCTTCTCAGTCTGGTATTTCTGATTCCTCCTTTCTCAATGTGCATTACAGGCTATAGAGGAAACTACATAACAGCTTTTACTAATGGCAGAAACTCTCTTTTGTCAGAGAGGATTACTGTCACTCAGTACCAGGGAAAACAGAACCCTGAGCTCATTTGGTTGTATTTATTTAATATTATACTCTAATCTGTTTAAAACTGTAGCAGTACAAAATGTCATGGGAAGATGTAAATACTCACCAAATTATTTTTTGTACCTACAAACAAACGGAAAACAAACACTCAGTTTGTTTCCTGTCACTCAAACTTTTCCAAGATTCCAATAGTCTAAGGTATTTAACATTTCAGCTGACTTGGGATTTTGCGGACTTCTCTGATGAAGCATGTTTCAGTGGCAGCCAACAGTGTATCCTGGGCACACTTGTCAATCCAAATAAAACTAGCAGATAGGTTTTTTTTTTAAAGTGAGTTTTCTCTGGACCCTAAAACTTCCTTTTTATTATAGACTTGACAATCCAGAAAGAAAAAATAATTTTTTTCACTAAGACCAGAAAAACTCAAACTAAATATAGAAAAGTCTTTATTAATCGAAGCCTTTTGCCCAAATATCATCTTTTTATCACAAATAGAATGATCAATGGTACCTATGCAGGTTCAACTTTTATGAGCTGTTTAAAGAAAAATTAAGAAAAAAAAAGAATGTGAAGTCAAATGGATGACTAGTACAAAATTCAAAACAGCCATTGTCTACTGGTGGTACAAATTATACAACTAGTCTTGAGTAAATAATCTAATGATTCAGAACCTGAAATTTTAAGAGACTGTACAAATGACCACTGGTATTACTCTCATTACACTGTTATTATGCTGTTTTTATTATTATTATGATTCTGTGGTGGCAGTAATGGTATTATAACAGGGGAGCTGAGTCACTCTGTGTACGATACTCAGACTCATGCATTTAAATAATTGTATCATTTCTACCACTACACTACTTGCACCAATCATCACATTCACATTCACTGTCTGATCTTTCATTTCTCAGGTGGATACAAGTTTTCAAAAGCTCATATTATTCTTCCCTATAATCGCTGACTATGTATTGTGGAAAAATTTGTGGTAATTAAATCCATTTGAATATTACTTTCTAAAGGAGACACCATTTGTTTCATTTTTCTTTTTCACCTATTTTCTTCAATTTGCTTTAAAAATGATTCTGAGCATTACATAACCCATTACTTCATCCTTAAATAATTCAATAAAACCAATTTGGCTAAATAATGACCTCAATTTTCCCAGGGACACAAAATTTACGTAAGGGTGGCTACACGCTTTTAACTCATAAAAACCATCATGAGAGTAATATAATTTTCCTTTCTTCAGCTTCTGTTCTCTACTTGGAGGAACTATGAATCTATAAAAAGTCACTATATATGATTGGTATACCTAGTTTATTCACTTGCAAGCCCAAAATAGCAGAGGAAATTTACTCAATGGATAGATAAAATTTAGACAACTTCAAGACAGCAGACAATAGAGTTTAGTCACTCATAACAGAGTTAATGCTTACACAGAAGGGAATATGCACAGAGGCTGCTACATTGAATAGGACCACAAGCTAAGGTTCCTAGGTAACAAAACTCAGGCTTCAACATCACATAAGTGACTCTTAACATGTTTCTTATCACTATTGGTTGGAATTTATGGATAGCTTTTGAGTTACATTATTATAGTATTAAAAAATAGAACTTAATCCTCTGAAACACCTGTAGGTTACATTTGAAATCAGTATTTATTTCAATACCCCAAGTGTTTTTCTTTCCCCAAGTCAAAATAAAATTTTGCTTACTTGAATCTTAGTGGACACAATTTATAGAAAGTATGGGGGAACATGCAATGGGAAAAAGAAAAATATAATAGGACCAAATGAAAGTGAATTCACAGAGAAAGATTCTCCACTCTATTTATACAGGTTTGTTAGCTTCTCAATTTTTGTGGTCATCAGAAAAACGTATAAATGTCTCCTCTGCATTTTCAAAAGTCCACAAAATTTTGAATTTTGTAAAGGACAAATTCAGAGACTCTAATCTGGCCTTTATATATTCAACAACCTGTTTATGCAATGCACCATACCAGGTGCTAAGGGTACAATAAAAAGCAAGCTAGATCTGGCCCTGAATTAATGGAGTCTGTAGCTAGATACTTGGCTCTTAAGTCTCCAACCTATCTTTCATTTGTATAAAAGGGGACAATTACCACTCAATATTGTCTTAACATTATAAAACACTTTAAAAATAACAAGTTTAGGGACCAGCTCTCATAGTATTGATACATGAATTTCTAGACAAGTTCAGGTTATTAAAGATTTTGATAATTTTTTCAAAAAAAGTGAATAAGGAATTTAAGAATACAAATTAAAGAATATACTATTTTTGTCTGGAATGAAAATTCTATATCAACTAAATTAGATGTCAGAAAAGGTTTTTAAAATAGCTAGCGGACAGTTTTAATATAGCCTTTCACTCTAGGCCACTCATTTGACTGTTTTCCAGTTCTAATAAATAGGCACTTTCAGTTGGCTGCAGGAATTGTATTTGTAGAATTAAAATAGCCCATAAACTCATAATATCATCAATAGTAATTAGCCATTCACCTCAAGCAGGCCAACAATCAAATAGGCATTGGCAGTGGTGGCTTTTGTAAAAATAAAAACCAAGCAAAACAGCATTTTAACAACTGAATTCAGTAACATTATGAAAATATGCATCTATAAATTATAAATTTAATAATCTGTATTTATATTCATTATTTTGTGTGAATTTTTGTACTGACATTTCTTGAAGAGTATATGTATGCTATCAGTTTCAGTGGCTATTTTTTAATCTTAAATTTTCTGCTTTTATTTGGGATTTTACACAATATATCTACATTATATTTAAGCTACTGTCTTATTAATTTGTAAATTGTATAATATGGGATCTAACAGTTCTATTTCATCTCTCTTGCTAAATTTTTTGCATATTCTGAATTTAACAATCTCACTGTAGTTAGTATAAATTTCATCACTGTTTTGAAATAAACAAATAGTGTTCTAACTTTTAAATAATGTACAAACTTCTGTTTAGATGCATTGGGATTTGAAGAATCCTCCAAATTTTTTTATCACTCAACCTAAAAAATTGTCAAGGTCAGTTTTTGAAATTTAAGAAATACTTATACTACATCAACCTTTTGCTTTCTAAAATAAACCTCCAACCATTATCTTTTCTGGAAGTAGAACAAGGAAACTTAAATCCAAACATATATGTAAAAATTTCCCTTATATTATCAAGTAGGTCATTTGATTCAGATTTCTCTAGCCTTGGTTGTTTTTATTTCCATTTCCTGAATCAAGCTAGTAAATATTTAATGGTATTTGCTTCTTACATATTATATATTTAAGACTTTTCATTTATATTGGAAAGATTTACCATTATTTTTGACAACCGTGGCTAGAAGAACACTTCTTTTTATAAACAAATTTTTCTCAGGGATCTAGAATCAGCTTCAGTTTCAGCAAAGAAAAACCTAAAGTTTAGAGAATTTCCAAGTATCAAGCCACCCATAGTCTAAACCTGTGGAAATACTTCCAAGAGACTGCAGAACAACTGACATTCCTAACATTTGTAGTCCCAGAATGGAATTCTTTTTTCTGCAGACAATCCATCATATACTGAGACCAAATTTATTTCATAGAAATAGATCACTGATAAGAAAAAGAAGCAAAAATCTTTCCCTGGAGTGGTAGAACTAATCTGCCAAAATTTTCTATTGACCAGAATCACAAATCCTGAATTTATAGAAGATTTTGCCCAATTTGCAGTGTTATTTTTTTTAAAAAATTATAAAACCTGCATCTCTCCCTCAAACATGAGACAATACTTTGTGAACCAATTAAAAAGAATGATCCATGTTCAATATACAACCAACCCTAGACTTCAATCTACAGCACAGCCTGTCTTTAAAGAAAAAGGGCAGACTCGTTAAGGTAAGAATAAATTGTTTAACCAAGACATAGAAACAACCTAAGTGTCCATTGACAGATGAATGAATAAAGAAGATGTGGCACATATATACAATGGAATATTACCCAGCCATAAAAAGAAACGAAATTGAGTTATTTGTAGTGAGGTAGATGGACCTAGAGACTGTCATACAGAGTGAAGTAAGTCAGAAAGAGAAAAACAAATACCATATGCTAACACATATATCTGGAATCTAAAAAAAAAATGGTTCTGATGAACTTAGGGGCAGGACAAGAATAAAGACGCAGATGTAGAGAATGGACTTGAGGACGTGGGGAGGGGGAAGGGTAAGCTGGGATGAAGTGAGAGAGTGGCATGGACATACATATACTCCACCAAATGGAAAATAGGTAGCTAGTGGGAAGCAGCCACATAGCACAGGGAGATCAGCTTGGTGTTTTGGGTCTACCTAGAGGGGAGGGATAGGGAGGGTGGTAGGGAGACACAAGAGGGAGAAGATATGGGGATATATGTATATGTATAGCTGATTGACTTTGTTATAAAGCAGAAACTAACACACCATTGTAAAGAAATTATACTCCAATAAGATGTTAAAATAAAGAAAAAAAGGACTACCCTATGATGTGGAGGAAAAAAAAGAGTAAATTGTTCTTGTAAGTTATTAAATGTAATGAAGATCTCCTATCATCTGGATTGAATTCTTTTGAATGATATAAGTGGAATCATCAGGCAAAAGAAATAACAGGAAAACTGACAAAAATGGATGTACTCTAAATATTTTAATGCTGCTCCTGCATTTTGGCTGATAGGCACTCTCTAAGTGAAATTTATTTTAAAAAAAGCAAATAGGGCTTCCCTGGTGGTGCAGTGGTTGAGAGTCCGCCTGCCGATGCAGGAGACGTGGGTTCATGCCCCGGTCCAGGAAGATCCCACATGCCGTGAAGCGGCTGGGCCCGTGAGCCGTGGCCGCTGGGCCTGCGCCTCCGGAGCCTGTGCTCCACAGCGGGAGAGGCCACAGCAGTGAGAGGCCCACGTACCGCAAAAAAAAAAAAAAGCAAATATATCAGCTCTTCTAAAGGGTCTAAATTGGATATAATTTATTCTCATTAAATGTTTTTTTCTAGTTACTTATTTGCATATTTATGCTTATTTTTCATTTATTTTTATCCTATTTTGTAAGTAAAGGCAAACAGAATTATTCAAAATGCATAGATACGTAGAGGAAATCTGTACCTTGTCTCTTTGGGGTTAGACTGAAGAATGAGACTTAGACTGAGAATGCTAGTTCTACAAGCCAGCAATCTAGTAAGCATAATGAATTGAAATATTTTAATCACAATGACAAGAAATTATCCTCTCTCTGTTTGAAAGAGAAAGCTGGAGGCAGACAGGGAAATAAAGGCACAATTTATTTTAATTCTGCCAATAAGCATCTAGAACTGGGGGGAAGTTTATATAACTATAAATCTAGCAAAGTTGTTCAGAGTTAAGAATACATTACATTACAAAGTTATCTAATGAATCTGTTACAAAAAGCTTTTCTTTAGTAATTATAGCTTAAAAAAAGAACTCCTGATAATTTAAAGAAAGTTTGTAGAGAAACACCCTAGACAACACAGCCAAATCAACCCTCAGAACTGGTAAAACTCGTTCTTAAGTAGAGAGAGAAAGCAAGTCAGACTTTAAGGAAATAACTATAGCTACAAAAGGAAAAAGAAGGCGCACATGGAGTGGGGGAGAAACCTGCTAGGTGCATATGCACATGTGCACACACACACACACCCCACATAAGTAATGTCACACCCATCAACAGTTGGAAACTTCAGTACCATCAGCTTTAATACTCTGATAAGTATGCTTTTGCCTACCTAACTATGCACGCACCAAGTCCAAATACGGAAGAAGAGCTCCATGTTCATCATTCAATTCCATGGCTAAAATATTTGCTATTTTAAAATCACAACATTATTACATAATTTTTCTAATATATCAGTCTCCTAAGCATTCAGTTTCAGTATTACAAGCATTCCTTTGTACTAATTTATTTTTTGATCTTACACCTGCTCATCCCAACTAGTATAATTTCTAACTTGTTCTTTAACCCTTTACTACCACTAAACATAGTTATTTGCTGCTTCAGGAAAGCTGTCATCCTAGCTCATTATCTGGGTCATACCATACCTTAAACCTTACCTAACCCTAGCTTATCACTTTACTTAATCTGTGCTTCATAATCCTTCACCAGGACTCTTTACACTAAGTAAAGCTGATCTTTTAACCCTATTCCCCTAATTGTAACTTAGGTTGAGTATGGCAAATTCCTTTCCTCTCCTTCAAGGGCTCCACCCAAATGGCACAAGAAAAGCTCCTCCTATGATTACAAAGATTGCCAAACATTTTCATTGCTATTCCTACTTGTAACCCCTTAATATCCTTCCACTTTTTGAAACTTTCTGGAATGATCAAAGAAGGAGAGATCATCTTCCTGTATCCAGCTAAAATCAACATATGGAACTCTCAAAATTAACTGTACCTCTTTCTACTTAAAAAAAGAATTTATCTACTGTCTTCTCACCTAAAATACATTTAGCCCTCCCATGTATATAATGTATACAATTTACCTATTTGCATTTCTTCAGTGTTTTCATCCTGCCATGTATCCTTTAGGTGTTGATGTGCATCAGATTTGCCTTCAATTTTAAAATCCTTCAGGAAGACATCACTATATTTAGATTATCTGTACAGCTTCTACCTAGCATGAAATGATGGTAAATACGTGTTTACTGGATTAATATGATAAAAATGATGAATCTGATCATTATGATTTTCTTCTATTATACACCATTCGTAAGAGTATGAAGTTATTTCTGAAGGCTGCATGAAATCTTTGAGGACAGTACGGCAGTATAATAAATAACAGCTCAAGTGTAATAATGGTTGGCTGATGATTAGAAATTTAGTATCTGACTCGTCATGAATGCAGACTGGTTAGTTAGAACACTGGGTTAGGCCAAAGCAAAGGTTTTGATCCCTATGTGGACCAACAATTACAGATTGTCTCCTAAGCCAGCTTTCTGAAAAGGCATACCATTAAAAACAGGGTGTGGCCTAGAAGAGATAACATAGACTGAGCTAAAATAAAACAAAAGAATTTTTTTAAAAACATCAAAAGCAAGACTCAAAAGGGTGATTTTCATGTATGAATGACAATCAATTACAAGGTAACCTTCCCCCTAAATATCACAAAAGATTCCAAATACGGCAATGCTATTCTCACTGTCAACTTCCTCCAGAAGAGGAAGGAAAACTATAGCCAAAGAAGATAAATAATGGAATCATAATATAAAACAAAACAAGGACAAATTAGTCTTTTAAAACTATTCTGTCAGTTGATTCAGGGAAAAGACAAAGAAAAAGATCAAATAGAAACTTGGATCTGCAACTTTTTTCCCGGTAGAGTATTTACTTGACTCATTTCACCATTCATACTATAAATGTCAGTTCTTTTCTGTTCTGCACTAACTTAAGAAAAAGTCTCTTAATTGTAAGGATGTCATATCCTTAAATTCTAACAAACAATGAACTATATTTACACAGTGAGAGTTTTTTCCTCCAATTTTCATTGTAGTTCCTACATGCACATTATTGGCATAAGTTTAAGTTTTTCAACTTTATTCTGGCCTGTTGCCTCAACCCTCCCCAGGGGGCTTCCCTCATTTTCCATTAAACTATGAAGCTATTTACATAGCTGTAATGTCAATGGTATAAGAATTTAAGTATTATAAATGTTATCCTATATGACTAAGCAGGACTTTTTTCCAGTACAACCAGCTGGGATAAACAAAGTATTTCTTCCATATGTCTGAGAATTTTTCCCCCTCTAGCTAAAAGCTAAGTAGCATTCCAAAAATTGAATTATTTTATAATAGAAGTTGATTTGACAAAGGAAGATGATACCAATACATTCATACAACAATAGTTTCTGTGTTGGGAATTTGGATTTATCTTTAAAGAAATTAACAAGGCAAAGAAAATTATTTACCAGGTCTTCACTCAAAAAACTTTAACCTGTTTCTCTTTATAGCCAAACAGAATTGTTCTGCATTTCTCAGACACACCCTATGCTTTCTCATCACTTCACTCTTGCTTGTGCAATTCCCTCCACCTGGAATATCCTTAATCCTAATCTACACCCATTCAAATCAATTACCCTTCAAGGCAGTGCTCAAATACTATGTTTTAAATCTTCCCTCAGCCATTAATAATCCTGGCATCCTTAATCTGTCACTCTAAAGGGACTCTTTACTTAGCACCACCTAACTCTTGGGGCTGCTTTAAAGATCAATGAAATAACACGTGCTAAACCACTTACTAAATTATGAAGCACTATATAATTGTTAACTATTGTTGTAAGCACTCTAAAAATACTTGCTGGGTACATGTATGAAAGCATCTGCTCATATCCATGAAATATTTTATCTTCAAGCTCTGTAAGGATATGCCATAAAACTTACATTCATAATTTACAATTTACTTATACTAAAAATCAGAGTGCAAGTGTACATTATAAAGTATTGTGTGCTTTGGTGCATGGTAAATGGAGTGAAAAGGAAAAGTCTAGAGAAGAAACATACATTTTATAGTTGTATAAGTGGCTGAAAATTAGCTTCGACCATCAGTTCCTAAAAACTCCTACATAATATATAATTATTTATATTTTTTCTTTGTATGTGATTCATTATGTAAAATGTCATTAAAAATTTAAGGGCAGCATACAATATACTAAACTTCTTTAAAACTGTTCAAAGTGTTCTATGGTTAAAAAATAAAATGTAATCAAAATTACTGATATCTAGGAGACTGAATTCATAAATTTAAAACCTTTATTAATTTACACCTTAATGAAGTAAATAACTTTAAACGTTTATAATTTCTTGTGTTCTTTCAATTTTACATTAATGTAAATGAGGGATATTATTATTATTAACTTATGACAGTAAGCAATACAGTTTAGGTGCATGTGAATATGATTAAGGGTTAGACAGAGGGTAGATATTCTGTAACGCAATTATAGAATAAAAATAAGCTGCTGGGAAAATGTGACAGGTTCTGTTTTTTGTTCATGTAAATGTGTTCTATTACAAAAAGAAAAATGCTTGGGCACAAATACATGTACAGTACTTGGGATTTTATTAGACAAGGCATATACTCCATGGAATATTTTAAGGAAGCCCTCTCTAAAGATGCTAATTTATAATTCTTCAAGGAAAAGAAAATGTGCATGTCTGCATCTGTCACAAAAATTTATTAACAGTCTGCCTCCTCATTTATGCATCACAAGACAATAAAGTCATCAGTGATGTTTATTTCTGGTCAAAAGAAAAGTATCTTATTCAGAGACCTAGAGCATAATAAATTATAGACACAGAAAGTGTGGTTGTTTATTTAACTGGCATATAGTACTGGCACCATGCATTTACTGGCACAGCTTCCTATCATTGAAGTAAATATGATTGACTAGATGCCCTGCTTTATTCCTTAACTGTTTTTGTTCTCTATCAGGAACTGAAGCCAATAGGAAAACTGTACAACTAGGAATGCTCATTGCAGGTGAGACTGTCATTTACTGAGCACTGATATGTGTCAGGTCTCAATCTCCACACAATGACCCTTTAGGATAATATTATTTTCATTTCGCAGCTGAGGACACTGAGCTCACAGAATGTGAGAAATTTTCACCAATTCCCAATAGCTAGAAGAAATAGTACATGGGTTTGAACCAAGATTTCTCTGATGTCAAAATCTATGCCTTTTCTATTAGACCATGCTACCTCCCTGAAGCTGGGTATCACCTGTATGATCTTATGGCTGCCCTGCCTCAATCCAAGAATCAGGAGCTCACTTACAAAAGCAACTACTTACTGGTGTTACCGTTCCACAAAATTTTCTGAGACCCACCCCACAAGAGCTACACTTTCATGAAATTCCCATTCAATATTGCACAAGCTAAACATGAGAAAGTTGCCTTCTAAACAATTAAGTATATTTAGAGTTCTGCATTCCCACCTTCCTTATGAACAGATATTTCTGTATCTTTTTGCTACTATTATACCAAGAAATGCTATTTAACGGAACCCGTCTCTGTTAAGTAACAGAAATCTCATTTATAATAAATGAGTTTACACATACACACACACACACCTCAGACAGCCTTTCTTTTATATTTAAAAATATCACATATGAACTGCAACAAGAAACACTATATATATATTCCAATTAGGGCAATGAAAATAGTAAAACCAGAGGATAAGTTACTTGAATCCATTCACTATGAGTCAATTTTTTGAGCTGTACTCCTCCCACCCTACCCAGTCAGTCTCTTCAGAGCTTAAACCAACCATTCAGGACTTCCCTGGTGGCACAGTCATTGTGAATCCGCCTGCTAATGCAGGGGACATGGGTTCGAGCCCTGGCCCGGGAAGATCCCACATGCCGTGAAGCAACTAAACCTATGCACCACAACCACTGAGCCTGCACTCTAGAGCCCACGAGCCACATCTACTGAGACCGTATGCCACAACTACTGAAGCCCGTGCACCCTAGACCCTGTGCTCTGCAACAAGAGAAGCCATCACAATGAGAAGCCTGTGCACCGCAACGATGAGTAGCCCCTGCTCGCCACAACTAGAGAGAAAGCCTGCATGCAGCAACAAAGACCCAACACAATCCCCGCCCGCCAAAAAAAAACGACCATTCATTTCATCAAATAAGTACAAAGTCACATTTATCTTCATACCTCTGTGGAATCTCATTTCAGGGACAAAAAGGAGGTTTCTGTATATACAATCTTGTTAAATTCCTAAATCTACGTCCTTCAATGTCCCACATTTTGCTTGACTTTTTTCTATTTCCCAGTCACGACTCTCGTTTTGGTCCACCAGCTTCTCAATAAGGGCCAGCAAACTTATTGTTTGACTGCAAATCAGAAGTACAAACAGAAAGGGATTGAGAATATTTAAAAGAGGAATAAAACTAGTGAGCCCATTTTCTTTCTTCCCCTAAGAAACCTGGTGGTTTATAGAGGCAGTGATATCTTCTTATATATACAAAATATTTTGGTAGAGTTTCTCAGTGTATCAGGTGGATAACTCTCTCAGGCATCCTCTGACTAACAATTTCCTCCTTGTTAGAGAAAATATTGTAATTTCCCTCTTGCTGGAAATTCTGGACTTGAGCCAAGGTACAGTGGGAGCACATATTTTCTTCAGATGAAATTTTGTGTTGAGTACAAATCACTCTAGTAATATTTTATTTTTTATAAATTTGAGGGAAATCTTCTTAAAAGTATTTTAATATGATGCAGAAAATTGAATGTCAGTACCAAGAATGGAGGGAAAGGGAAAGAGTGAATGAGGAAGAACTTTAAGATAAAACTGCACCAAGCCAAACTCAAAAGCAAGATAACATCCTGGAGTAAAATAAAAAATTCATGAGAGCCTGTTGTCTAAAATTAAGCTGTTATAGAAATAGAATAAAAATATAGAGGAAAATCATAATTTCCTTTTTCTTACCACAAAAAAAATCAAAGAAAAAGATAATTTAGAATTAAGCAAAATAAGAACAAATGTTACAAGTTTTCTTCCAACAGGGCTCTGTTCTCCAGGGACTGATACACACCACAGAGAGCAATGAGGAAACTGCATGATCTTGAGTAAGCAATTCTAACCATGTTCTCCATAAATGCTCCTTGAGAAGAAAGAAAAGAAAGAAAGAAAGAAAGAAAGAAAGAAAGAAAGAAAGAAAGAAA
>NW_021703779.1:72862169-72921957 GCF_005190385.1 Monodon monoceros | reverse complement strand
AAAGAAAGAAAGAAAGAAAGAAAGAAAGAAAGAAAGAAAGAAAGAAAAAGAAAGAAGGAAAGAAAGAAAAAAGAAAGAAGAAAAAAGAAAGAAAGAAAGAAGGAAAGAAAGAAGAAAGAAAAAGAAAGAAAGAAAGAAAAGGAAGGAAGGAAGGGGAGGAGAGGGGGAGGGAGGAAGGAAGGAAGGAAGGAAAGAAGAAAGAAAGAAAGAAAGATTGATTTTCTTTCCTAGCTATGATAATCTAAATCTGCTTTTAAGTCTCATTTTTTTTCTATCAACGCTGGTCTATTTAATAAGACACATGTGCTCAGCACATATTGGCAATAAATCTCAACAAGAAGAAGACCATCTTCTTGTAGACTAACACTTGATACATACACTTGCCAAAGCCATAGAGCTCATGAAACCATTCTCATGTCCTAAGTACAACTTTGACAATAAACTGTATGACTAATGTTGATGGCCAGATCCAGCAAGTGTGGCAGAAAGATGACCGGACTGTCAATTAAAGATTCCCAGAGACAGGACACAACAAGGAGATTGTGGAGGTAGGATAGGGAAGATGTTCTTTAATGAAAATAGGGTAAATTAGGATATTCCTTGGGAAAGGAAAAGGTGAGAAGAATAAGCACAATCAGGATCGGCATCCCATCTCCATACATGTTTGGTTTGGGATTTGAGGCAAATTTCAAATTGACATTAGTCATTAATCTAATATCAAGTGAATGATATCAGGTTAATGGCAGAAAATACATCAAGCAAAAAATTAAAAAACTGAACTGTTGAAAAAGGGTCACTAGAAGACTATTCTTCAAATTCCCAGACACAATAGGATGAAACAAATTTAATTTCACATGTTAATGTGGAGGCTTGTGTAATTCCCACTGTATCCACAGAGTAGAAGACTATTAGGAAAGCAAGTAGTCAGTTCCAACTAGAAACAGCTGTTATTTTCCAATTAAAATTCACAAGACCAAAATATTAATTTATTAGGCAACAATGTTTAATTTAGGCAACCAGAGCAACATTTTCTAGCAAAACATTATTTTTAAAAGGAAGCTGTCATGATTATTTGGCACAAATAATTCAATATGACAAAACAATTTATTGTTTACTGTTGATATGTAAACAACTTAATCCCATATTGAGAAATAGCAATTTAATATGAATCCAAGTTTAAAGGATTGTTCCTTAGTAAAAACTGAACATCATTGACAGCTTCCCAAATATTTCACTCAGTAAAGTATTGCTGTTTTAGACAGTGGAAAGATTATCTTTTGCTATCAACGAAGCAAGTTAATATAGTGACAATAACAAAGTGATGTATCTGTCAAAGTTTATAGATAAGGATGTCAAGCTATAGGTTATCAGCCTACAGCATTGACACTGTTCATATATCATAGCTCCCCAACACACTCTGTCAGCATTGTTTATTTTCAGTCAGGGGTTAAATAATGACCATGTACTAAGAATGCCTTTAGGGAACTGCTTTGTCTTACGTACTGTTCACCTGTTTACTTCAGAGCAAGTTTTCAGTTGCTTTTGTTTAGTTTTTTGTTTGGACAGAAGGCATTTATCAATTTGAAACAAGCTTTAGGTCAACTATATAAAAAGTATATTTTACTCCCTTTTCTATATTTGCTGTATTACTCTTTGTATATTGAAATGAAGTACTACTCTGCCCAGTTACTGCTCCAAGTGCTTCAGTAATCAATTGTCACTTAATTATGAATAGTTTTTTTTTAACACTTGCCTCACACACCATATCTATGTAACCTAAGAAGGATGATAGGATAAGTAATGGTCTGTAAAAATAACTAAAAAATATTCGGCTTTGTATGAGTAACTTGACAAACCATCAGCAAAGAAGAGTGATGGTTAGTTCTTGCTCTTCAATAGATAGCTTGCCAAATATTCCTCCCCCTTTACTAATCTTAAAAATTAAACTACTCCCCTGGATTATCCTGGATGGAAAAAGAAGGTAGGCTCTTGAAGGACCTGGGGTAAAGACTTAATATATGTCTATTTAATTTAATGTCACCTTTTACCCTAGTTCAACCATTTTTTGATTGATTCATATTTATTTGATGATTCATTTATTTATTTTATTTATTGAGCAACTATTAATGTGCACATTATTGCATCTAGGTTATCAAAACAAGTTTCTTGACACCTGTCTTCCAGAAGTTTACAGTGAAGTTAGGGGAACAAAACATACATGGTGCATGTGACTAAAAGCAATTTAAGAGCTGTCTTGTGTCCAGGTCCTAAAAGGAATAGATAGGAAGCACATATTCCAGGAGAGCTCCTCCCAGATATTTTCTTTCTACTCCACTTTAATTCAACTCCTTCTTCTCAAATCTCAAGATTCTCACACAAATGCAGCTGGTTTACCTATGGGGTTAGCATTAAAATTTCTAATTGAAGCAATCCTAGTAAAATGATCTAATATGCTATTTTTTGTGTAAAAGACATTTATATAAGAACAGTACTTTTAGAGACCCAGTAGTGTTATCTACTTTATCTGTGTTTGAGGTTCTTTTCCTAACTTTAAGGTAGGGAGAGGAATCCTCTCATGTGTTCTCACAGCACTTGAATCATACCACTAGCATACAATTTAACATGCTTATAAAAAAATGTTTCCCACAAATTCCCATTCTTTTCCAACTATCTGAACCCAACATTCACAACACACAGGGCTACTTGACAGGTTACTTTCATCTTTGTATCCCTTCTATCCAACACAGTCTCTGGCATATAGTAGATGCTTATTAAATATTTATCAGAGATTATCAAATATGGTCATAGTGTATTCAAATGTTGTTATAGGCTAGACTTTATAGTTTCTAAAGGCTGCAATTGAGAATGCATCACTATTTAATTGTATATCATCCAAATAATATCATTTTGTTTTGAACCCATAGTATAGTGACATTGAATAGCACTCCAGTTGTACAGTGCAGCAAAGGGGATATTGTGCTTTCAGTCAAATGACATCTGTTTAAGTCCTAAATCTGCCAGTTACTAATTACAGAACCCACAGTGTTTATTTCCTTACCTAAATAAAGAAGGAAAACAATTATTATTGCTTTCTTCAAATGAGTGGCCTGAGAAACAAATGAGTTGGGAGTAGGAGAAAGCTTTGTAAAATATAAAACACAAAAGTCAAAGAAGTATCATTTTCAATTTCTCAAATAATTCTTCTGAAGAGCTGTTTAAATGTGCTGCAAAATCTTCATCCATCCTTGAGATTGAATATTCTGCCTATCTTTTTCATATGTAATACTCATGCTTTTAAACCTTTGGGCCTCAAGGCCCTAGAAAAAAATTGCCTCAACTGACTTATCAAAACTCGTCTCCATAAATTATAGCAATGTCTTCTTAGGTCGGTCTCCCAAGGCAATAGAAATAGAAGCAAAAATAAACAAATGGAACCTAATCAAACTTACAAGTTTTTACACAGCTAAGGAAACCATAAACAAAACAAAACAAAACAAAAAGACAACCTACAGACTGGGAGAAAATATTTGCAAACTGTGTGACCAAAATGGGCTTAATTTCCAAAATATACAAACAGCTCATACAGCTCAGTAACAAATAAGACAAACAACCCAGTCAAAACATGGTCAGAATACCTAAATAGAACTTTCTCCAAAGGAGACATACAGATGGCCAAGAGGCACAAGAAAAGATGCTCAACATCGTTAATTATTAGAGAAATGCAAATCAAAACAACAATGAAGTATCACCTCACACCGGTCAAATGGCCATCATCAAAAAGTCTACAAATAACAAATACTGGAGAGGGTGTGGAGAAAAGGGAACCCTCCTACACAGTTGGTGGGAATGTAAATTGGTGTAGCCACTATGGCAAACAGTATGGAAGTTCCTTAGTTAAAAATAGAGTTGCCATATGATCCAGCAATCCCACTCCTAGGCATATATCTGGAGAAAACTCTAATTTGAAAAGATATATGCACCCCAATGTTCATAGCAGCAGTATTTACAATAGTCAAAACATGGAAGCAACCTAAATGTCCATCAATAGAGGAATGAATAAAGAAGATGTGGTACATATATACAGTAGAATGTTACTCAGCCAAAAAACAGAATAAAATAATGTCATTTGCAGCAACAAGGATGAACCAAGATATTATCACACTAAGTGAAGTAAGTCAGAAAAAGATATATACCATAAAAATATATACCAAAAGAATACCATATGATATCACTTATACGTTGAATCTAAAATATGAAACAAATGAACTTATTTACAAAACAGACTCCCAGAGAAAACAAATTTATGGTTACCAAATGGGAAAGGGGATAAGGGAGGGATAAATTACGAGTTTGGGGTTAGCAGATACAAACTACTATATATAAAATAAACAACAAGGTCCTACTGGGAAGCACAGGGAATTGTATTCAATGTCCTGCAATAAACCATAATGGAAAAGAATATGAAAAAGAATGTATATATATATATATATATATATATACACATATATATATATATAGAGAGAGAGAGAGAATATACATATATAACTGAATCACTTTGCTGTACACCAGAAACTAACACAACATTGTAAATCATCTATACTTCCACAAAAATTTTTTTTAAAAAACTTCTCTCTTCCTTTCTCTACATCTTTGAGTATGGTGTACCTCCACTTAGAAGCTCTTCCCCATCCATTAGCCATTGAATACAACTTAACGTTCAAACAAAGTTCAATGCCATTCTCTCATCCATGGAGTCACAAAGTATTTTAGGCCACAGTGATCTCTCCCTCTTCAAAACTTTTGTCTGTACTAATCATGTCAGGTTTGTAATCACAGAAAATGGATGAAATTTAAAGAGAAAATCCATCCCTTGCAGATGGAGTACTGAAGGATAGGTACTTACCATGCATCATATATTCCCACAACAAAGCAATATCATAGAGAATATTATTATCCTTTTTATAAATAAGAAAATTGAGTCTCAACAAGATTACGTAACTGGCAGAAGGTCAAGTGGCAGAGCTGGGGATATAAATCCAGGTCTACCATGCTCATTAAAGTTTGCTATGTTGTATTCCCAACTAGATTTCCAAACTTCCAAGCTTTGTTTCCTGCACCTAGCACAGTACTATCAGTTCTCAATACTGTTGATAAATGAATCGATGAATGCACTGTTTTAGTTGATTATCACATTATCATGTTAACTAAAACTTTTCAGGCTAAATCATGTTAGTTCAAGTTTCCGTGTTCAAGTAGCTTTACTCTACACGACCAAAGAAGAAAAATAATTAATCCAGTCTGACACTAATTCTAATGTTTGTGTTTCATGAGTTGATTTACATGCATTTTCCCTCCTCCACATTTTCCTTTTAGGTCTTTAAAATTCTTCAGATAGGAAGTTTTCATTTTTAAAAAATCTAAAGTAAGTAATTGTAATAAGTTTTTTTAAAAAAAAAACTTGGATCTAAAACTATTTTTTAGACCATTAACCAGATATACATGCTGTTCTCTGCAGAAACTTTGAAAATAGGGATGTAGATCTGTTTCTGATGTAAGAACATAAGTGAAATCTGGAATACATTTTTCCTAGCCTTCGACTCAAAGTTTATTATAGGGATTAGTCATTCTCTCATATATTCTGGACACATCTTAGCATTTCTGAGCTAACATAAATTATGTCTATGCCTTAAATGAGGTCAACATAAACTAAAACCATGCCAGTTTCATTATCAACACCTCTAACAGACTTCCTAATTAAATTTAAAATACTGTCAATACTATATTTTAGTGTTATTTTTAGTAATGAATCCTATGAGCATCTTTTCTTCCTATTATATTCCCTTGCTATAAAAACTCAGTGGGGCTTCCCTGGTGGCGCAGTGGTTGAGAGTTCGCCTGTCGATGCAGGGGACGTGGGTTCGTGCCCCGGTCCGGGAAGATTCCACATGCCACGGAGTGGCTGGGCCCACGAGCCATGGCCGCTGGGCCTGTGGGTCCGGAGCCTGTGCTCTGCAACGGGAGAGGCCACAACAGTGAGAGGCCTGCGTACCGCAAAAAAAACAAAAAACAAAAAACAACTCAGTGTTCTTTGGATAAAGCATTTTCCTATTTGAGAAGAAGTAATAAACCTTATATATAACATATCTTATTACTTGAACTTGTTTCAGACTCATATTGCCATGAGTAACAGAAAACATTTTTACATTTATTTTTAATTGCTTGAATAACTCATGGCAAAAGTACTCTCTTTTTTTTTGTTTTACCAACCTTGACTTGTTCTATCCTCATAAGTTGTTAAAATAGTGTTAAGTATAATATTTTTGAGTATTTTCATTATGTCATTTAATGCATTGGGTGAAAGAATTGTTTTCTTGGTTCTCTGTATGCTTATATGACTTCATTCTGTCATAACAGAATTATGTTTTCTCTTTTTTTTTGCAATCTACACTACTAATACTTTTTTTTAAAGCAACTTTGTTCTCTGAAGGATATTATGGTTTATTATTTTATTAACTTCCTGAACATTGACCTTGCCCTTGTCCCCAGGAACTTACAAATACAGTGAGGTACATATACATATATAACCTGGAGACCTGTGAATTTCCACACTCTTATTCAATCTTACTTATAAGACTTGCAGTGTAGTTGAGTATATAAGACCTACATCGACCACAGTTAAAGACATTATTACATGGTTAAAATATATGAGCCTACTCAAGTGTTGGCTGCTTACTCTCTCACATCCCTCATACTACAGAGCCTGAGGTGAAGTAGGTGTCTACCTTGCTCCTCATTATTGCTTCCAGATCATTTTCACTCTTTCTGTAAAACATTGAGCTTTGAACCCCATGTTATCAAAATATTCATCAAATAGTCCTCTTTTAGACTCATCTATTGATTTACAGGTCATTCTTTCTAATCTTTTGAAGATTTTAGATACCTGGATCATTCTCTGACTGTATATATTCCTGTTATAATCCTTGGTTAAAATATTGTAGTAGACAAGATCCTTCCACAGAATAATTCTATTAAAACTTAAGTAACAATATGTCACTCCTCTTTTCAAAACCCTCCAATGGCTTCTCATTTCCTTAAAAGTAAAAGCAAGTCTCTACATGTTCTGGTCCCTTGTCACCTCTTTCGTCTATTTTCTTACCACTCATTCCCTCATTCACTCCGCTCAAGCCACACTGCCCTTCTTGCTGTTCTTTGAAGAAATCAGTCAAAGCTCCTGCTTGAGGACCTTCACACTTACTGTTCCTTGTGCCTGGAGGGTTCTTCCCCTAGATACCCACATGGCTGGTTCACTCACATCCTTCAAGTCTTTCCTCAAAAGTCACCTCAGTAAAGACTCCCCAGTCTCCTTATCCAAAATTTCAATTCACCTCTTCCTCAAATTTCAAATCCCCCTTTCCATCTTTATTTTTTTCTTTAGCACTTATTACTATATAATATAACATAATGTAATATAATTAATACACATTTTACTACTTTATCCTGTTTGTTGCTCTGTCTCCACCCACTAGAACATAAGTTCCTTGTGTGCAGGAATTTTTTTCTGTCTACCTTGTTCATGACTGTATGTCAAGTACCTAGAATAGTACCTATAGTACATATAGGTACTCAATAATTTTTTGTGTGTGTGTGTGTGGTACGCGGGCCTCTCACCGTTGCGGCCTCTCCCGTTGTGGAGCACAGGCTCCGGATGCGCAGGCTCAGTGGCCACGGCTCACGGGCCCAGCCACTCCGCGGCATGCAGGATCCTCCTGGACCGGGGCACGAACCCGTGTCCCCCGCATCGGTAGGCGGACTCCCAAACACTGCGCCACCAGGGAAGCCCATCAATAAATATTTTTTTAATAAACTGAAAGAAATAATAAATATATGAGTGATACACAACAAAGAATGTAAGAAGAGTTCAGAAAAGGGGGAATATATATTTTTGTTCCCTTCCCTCCAAGAAAGGTATATGGAGGAGGTGACATAATCTAGGCCTTAAAGATGGGAAAGGCAGAGAATAAAAGTAATTATGATAGGCATTTTCCCTTCATAATTCAAGAAGTTGAATTTATGTTTAAATATCACTCAAGTTGATTAAATAAGAGGTTGAATAATAGGATGTTTTCTGGTCTATAATGTGTTTATACATTTATGAAATTACATCTATTTCTAGCCCTTGTCTCTTACCTATTCTGAGGAAGTCAACCAAATATTCATAGATATTTATGGAATACTGCCTCATTAGTTTACCTCTTTCAGTTATTTTTTTTACCAGCTAAATGTCACTGCTTGTTGATGCAAGTTCATGAATAGTGCAATAAATATTAATATTTTTCATGCTATTTATGCAACATCCAGGTAACTCCACCCCTTCTCTTCTTTGAAGCAACTATCAACATTTTCTGAAAAATGTACATTTGCCTAATAGCTAATCACATCAAAGAAACTATCCCAAATGTCAAAAATAACTCGACTAATTATGTACCACTTAACTAAGGCTACTGAACACTTGGAAAAGTTCTGTCTTTATAAGATTAGAGTGAAATTGCTTGGAAGGAAATACTGTAACATATTAAAAATTACATCTTCACCTAGTCCTTTGGTGTTATATGTTAGAGCTGGTCATTATAAATCAGAGTATGCTTATGTAACCTTTCAGTTGAGACTCATTTATTATACTGTCCTGCTTACACATGTAAACCAAAGGCAAAGTATGTCCCTAAGATGTGCACTTGAAGTCCCAATTGAATTCTATGGCAGGTGTACTCACATCCATAGTAAAAGAAGGTTGATCCAACTAGGAATCATGCCCACGTACAATAAATAAATTACAAATATAAAACAGTTCCCTAAGCACAGAGAAGTTTATTGAATCACTGAACCAAATTAAATCTGTGCAAAAGACATGAAAGAATATCTCACACTGAAGTTCTTAAGTTATATAATGTAACTACAAAACTTTCCAGACATCCCTAGGCTGTATTTTCTGAACTTAGTTCTGAACACTTACATAAGTGATATTTTATATTTTCAATCTCAAGGGAAACCACAAGGGATGTGCATTCTTGGAAATTTATGGACATTGGTTATTTCATTTTTTAAAAAGTCCATCATCTTTTATGCAATCTTTTAATACATCTGTTTCTTCAAAGGTTTGGCATTAAAAGCAAAAATAGTCTTTCATAACTTATAAACAAAAGACCTTTCACTATTATATAATAGCTTAAAAATATCTAATTAAAAAAATGCTCTTTAATCAGGTATGCTTTCCAATAATAATGAAACTTGACTAGCATCAATTAAATACATTTAAATTATTCAAATTGCTTAGTACTCAATTTAAAATGATGTTCTGTACTATTTCATAAAACATAATTGATGCTTTCTGAAAATATTGAGAACATTGATACTGAATATAAATGAGAGAACACATTAATTCTAAGAGTAAACTATCATACCCTAATGATTCCCCAAATATAATAATAAGAATGACAACTAATTATCATAACCTAACATTTATTTAGCACTTTCTATATGTCAAGAAAAGAGGAGTAAGTCACAGTCCTACCCTCGAGGAACTCACAATGTAAATACATGTGCAAATGTAGGACTGGGCAGTATGTGAGAAGTGCAAAAAAAAGTTGCTAAACTAAAATGCTATAGGAGTTTAGAGGAGGAAGGTGATCATCTTCCCCTTGAATCACAATAAAAGGCTTCATGGAAAAGGTAATAGATGTACCGGAGGAAGTTTAATTTCAAAAGGCAAAGTACCGGAGGAAGTTTAATTTCAAAAGGCAATTGTAAATAGAGCTGCATGGAAACAACCTAAATGACCATCATCGGATGAATGGATAAAGAAGATGTGGTACATATATACAATGGAATATTACTCAGCCATAAAAAGAAACGAAATTGAGTTATTTGTAGTGAGGTGGATGGACCTAGAATCTGTCATACAGAGTGAAGTAAGTCAAAAAGAGAAAGACAAATACCGTATGCTAACACATATATATGGAATCTAAGAAAAAAAATGTCATGAAGAACCTAGGGGTAAGATAGGAATAAAGACACAGACCTACTAGAGAATGGACTTGAGGATATGGGGAGGGGGAAGGGAAAGCTGTGACAAAGTGAGAGAGTGGCATGGACATATATACACTACCAAACGTAAGGTAGATAGCTAATGGAAAGTAGCTGCATAGCACAGGGAGATCATCTTGGTGCTTTGTGACCACCTGGGGGGGTGGGATAGGGAGGATGGGAGGGAGGGAGATGCAAGAAGGAAGAGATATGGGAACATATGTATATGTATAACTGATTCACTTTGTTATAAAGCAGAAACTAACATACCATTGTAAAGCAATTATACTCCAATAAAGATGTAAAATAAATAAATAAAAATAAAAAGTAAAAAAAGCAAAAGGCAAAGACCAAAGAAGGAAAGGACACTTACAGCAAAATAATAATAATAGCTAACATTTATTAAGTGTTAACTATATGTTTAGCACTGAGATAAGTGCTTTTTTTCATGTCAAACTGCTTTATTACATCTTAAATAATAGTACAGTTGAACATAGGATCTATCTGTATTAACTCATGTAATCCTTACAACCACCCAATTAGGTAGGTACTCATACTTTACCCATTTTACAGATAAAGAAACTGGGGTTAAATGATCACAGAGCTAGTAAGTTCACTCAGACTGAAATATTTTTCCCACTGCTTATAGACATCAGTAAATCATTACCTGACTCTTCAAGATCAAACTTCCTTATGAATTCCCTCATTTCTGTCCCCATTCCCTCAGTCTACCTGGTTTGTAGAAATCATCTTTGACTCTCCTGTCACAATCCACATCAAATCATTTACCAATCTGAGGAAATTCTCCCTTTGCAGTCTCTCTCAAATTTACTTCTTCCTCTTCAACCCCACAGCCATTATAGATAATCACCCAGGTCCTTACCATCTTTGTTTAACTCAGTATCCAAACCCCTACCAACTGATGTTATTTCTTTAACAAGTATTTATTGTGTCTCAAACAACATGCTGAGCAATGGGGATACAAAGGTGAATACAACATGCTTCCTGCACTCAGAGTCTATTAAATAGGCATATATAGAAGAGTAAATAGGTTTTAGCAGGTTGAAGGGCAGAAGTGTGGGAAGAAGGGGAACAGACATGTGTTCCAGGTAGAGAGAAGAGTATTTATGAAAATCTGAAAGTGAGAGAGAAACTGGAATGTTCAAGGGCACCAAAGCAGTTGAATTGATAGTAAAGGAGAAAGTAGCTTGAGATGAGATTGAAAAGGTGGCAGGGGTTACATATAAGGTAGCATTTCTCATTTCTCCAGCTCAGCATGATTGAAGACTTAAGCTGAATAATTCTTTGGTATTTCTGGAGCTTCCCTCTGCATTACAGAATTTTAGCAGCATTCCTGGCTTCTCCCCACTAGATGCCAGTAGCACCACCACCACACCCTGTTGACAACCGAAATTGTCCCCAAACATCGCCAAATATCTAGTGGGAGCAAAATCACCTCCAGTTAAGAACCACTGATATAAAGGCCTTGAAAGTCATGTTAAGATATTTGGACTTTATTGTAAGATCAAGGGGAGTAGTGATGTGCAGCAGTGTGGAGGATGGACTAATTCTCAAGATCAGTCAAAAATGGAGGTAGAGAAACAAATAAGGTGACTATTCAATATCAAAGTGTTGTTCTTACTAGTCCCCAGTGCTATCACTTCAGTGTTAAGTCAGACAGAGTTCTACAATGTTCCTATCATATTCCATGATTACGTTTATCTCTGTATCTTTGTTCATTTGGGCTCTCAAAACCTAGAGTAGCACTTTTCTGACAATTCAAATCTCCCAAATTCATTTAAAGTCTGAGTTAGAATATTCTTACCTCCTAACTTCTTATCATCTATGAAGCCATTTCAGACATTTTCCCTTATCACAAATAGCTTTACTTCTTATGCCTGTGATCTATATATAATACAACATTACACTTTCTTAATTTAGTACTTTGGGTTTATTTTCTGGTTGATTCATGCTTATAGTTAATATCTTGGTCAACTAAATTATAAACTCCTAGGAAATAGAGACAATGCGTTCTGCATCTTATATATATTCCAGATCACTGAGTAAAATCTTGAGCCAAGACCAACTGTCATTTTAAAATAAAAATCATGTCCTCTTGTGCGATTTCTCCATCATCTAGAAGATTTGCAATCAAAATTAACTTATTTTCTTATATAAACTGAGGTAAATCATTATCACATTGAATGGTAAACTCCATCTTCTTAACTATTAATTGGGAGCAAAATTACTAACTCTGAGAATAGTCAGAGTTAATTAAGGATTTTATATTCCTACCATAACCTTGTAGGAAATGTATAAATAAAAGGTATTAATGAATAGATACCAGAGATCCTACTTTATATAATTGGCTTATCTGATCCTCTGAATGAAATAAGTATTTTTATCCTTAGAAAGGTTTAAATTAGATAAGAAGTAAGTGTTTGGAAAATTCCTTACATCCATATTTTTTAAAGCCTCATGTATAAAAGCTAGGTTAACTTTGATATGCATGCTTATGTTATATTTCTGTTATTTAAAGTCAGATAGTTTCAGTATTTTACATTCAATATCTCTGATTTTTGATGTTTCTACAGCTCCTTATAAATCATAGACTAACTCCACTGAAAGGATCTCAAAATGATTATCTGATTTAGCCCTTTGTTTCGATCAAATAGGTGGCAGAAAAATCCAGGAAACTTTCTGGAGGTCCAAATATCAAATAATTTCATTTTTGATAAATTGACAGTAAAACCAAGGCAGAAGGTTCATTATATTTCCAATATTTTAAATCACCTACAACAGAAAAACTGATAGATGATCCTCTTTAAATAATGGCAATATGTTATTCCTCAGCCTACCACACACATTAAAATCAACCTAGAATATGCAATTATACCTTTATTCCACTTTTAGAAAGACCTCAACATTAAAATCAAATTAAAAAATCATCTTTCTTCTGAGTTCAAGCAAGTTCAATGCACACTGCACCCCCTTTTTCCTTCTCCCACCTCCCTATATAAGGATATTATCAGATACCATAACTTTAAACAACCTAACAGCTTGCACTCACACTTAAGAGCAGCATTACAGATTTTCTTTGAAACGTTAAGTGACAGAAACAAATCTGCTCATTTTCAGCTACTGAACGTGCTTACTAGTTTAACAGTTTTTTTTTTACCAAAGACATTGCCAGCTTTCACTTTGTCAGATGATTTGAAAATCTTTACCATATTTCCACCCTGCATTAAATGAGATCTAATGGATTAAGATAGGAGTAGACTTTCTTGTATGTCATGTTGGAAACTTTTCACAGGCACCCGCAAGCCCCTAATATAAAAGTAACCTAGGGGTGCCAATGATGAAAGACTTTGTTGCCATGGTGTCATCTCATAAATCATCAATTATTGTCTGTTATTATAAATGTGACAGCCACATACTGTCATAAAGGGATTTGCATTTTCATCTAGTTTTAAGATTTTTTTCCAGACATCACTTGCTTTGTAAAAGAAATGTCATGACAACCATAGAACACTTAAGCTTGTTATGAAGTGTTCAAGCATTCATTCAGACTTTTGTCAGTTTGGCATTTTGGCATCCCAACCTCTTTTGCATTATTGAGTAGTTTATCTTTATAGTTCATAAACGTATTTCTAAACATGGGCATATAGCATAATAGGCTAAACCTAACAGAAGCAATGGAACTATTTTGGCTGCTATGACAACCTAAACTGATCAATTTCCTGTCACTGTTTTAAAAGAGGCACTCTCCTGTGGCCGTAAATACTAACTACAAACACAAGCCGTTTGCTAACATGTTCAGTTTACAGATTAAAACAGTTCATGCCTAATTTATCATTTAACATGTCCTCTCACATTGGTAGTATGGTACAGAATGAATAATTACTTTACTTGTTTACAAAATTTTCAACTTAATTTTACTAATTATTTTTGCAGTTGCTGGAATTTAGCTGTGCTGCCATAAATTCAAAAAACTTGGTGAATTTTCAAAGTGCAAGGAAAGATTCCGGAATGTAATTTCTGCATTAAGGTTTAAATGTTTGCTTAAAACCCCTTCCTGTAAATGCTTATTGTAAAGAAGATGGTTCTATTTTACATAAAAGTTGCAAAATTTTCAAGAGCACATGTGAAAGAATCTCTTGTCCCACAATCTATTCAATTAAATAAAGAACTAATAAATTTGGTTAAAATCTGCAATGAATAATTTAGTGAAGGTAGATTCAGAGAAAAAATAATACATCCATCAGGCAATACAGTCATAGTACTGTATAATCTAATATTAAGCCCTCGCTTCTCCACCCACACACATATTTTATAGAAGCTTTAAATTAAAGTATATACTTCATCTTTTGATGGGGAAGGAGGCATGGGGGATATTTCTAACTATTTCAGAGTGTAAACAATTCTACAAATTGTTAAACTATCTTTGTGGAATTTCCATGTCTGACCAACACTTGTGAAAAGGATAGGATACCATTATCCTATACAGAGGCTTTTTTTAACTAAAACTTTTTTATTTTCCAGCATTCATGAACTACATGATGAACAAAGCTTTGCCAGTATGTGTCATTTTGATTTAAATAGTAAGAAAGGAAAAACCCCTGCATTGATCTTGTCTATTGTCTCACTAACTTACCAACAAACCTAGAACTTGATTAAAATACTTTTACAATTTCCAAAGCTAAATGTGTTCTTCCTACACTTCAAATAATCACCTAGCATTTCTAGGGAGGTTGACAATTTTTCAAAATCAAATATAATAAACATGCTCCAGTTGATTCCCTAAAAAGAGAAGCTGGAACCTAAAATGTTTGCCTCTGAGAATACTTATAGCTGTTTTGTGGGGGATTAGGCAAAACAGATGATGTGAGGTCCCTGTTTCTGTTACTATCTGGACACTACTATCCTTACCAAAATATGTTGCTTAACAGGGCCTGCCCTGCCACCCGCAGCACAGCTCCACCCAATAACTCCTGTTAATCAACACAGATTATACATCCAAAGAAAGTAAAAATCCTTTAGTGGGTTTCCTGCGGTTGCACAAGAAGGAGTGACAAAGCGCTTCCAATTGCTTCTCAACCCAGCAGCTGTAGCCTCAACACTCTAGGGTTCAGAGGGCCTTCTGACAGCCTGTGCTCACAGGTGCTCCTCTTCTAGCACCAGCTCAGTGACTCTGCAGCAGGAATTTTACATCACCACAGTGTCGAGGTGAAAGCTCCAGTGCCCTTATTTCAAAAGGAAATCTGGTCAGCTTGAAGCAATGAAAACTAATCTGAATGCAGCCAGTCATTGGCTGGGAACACATGCTCAGTAAAACAAAGGCTGCGATCAAAAGTTTTTTTTTCATGCATATAGCCACTTCAACTGTGCCTGCATTCTGTTATTTTTTTTTAACATAGACTCCTAATTTCAGAAACAATTTATAAAATATCATAGGCTGCTATACAGCGCTAGGAGAAAAATAGAAAATAAAGTAAGTGATAGTAATATTCAATTGCTCAATAAATATTTATTGGATACTGAAGACTAAATGTCAGGAAAATATGTTGGATACTGGAGATAACAGTGGTCAGCAAAACAAAGGCACAGTCCCCACCTTCACAGTGGTTATTAAATTTCCAAAGCATTTTAGCTTTTCCAAAAAATTCTTGCATATTTTGCTCATTTTTGCCCTTCACAACAATCTTGTGAGAGACATCCATAGGTCCATCTGATCGATAAGAAAACAAAGACTTAGAGATGTTAACTGATTTGCTTGTGATCAGAGAGCTAGCTGTTACCAGTGAGGGATTAAACACAAGATCTCTGACTACAAACTCAGGACTCTTACCACTATAGCAGTATTTCCAAAATTGTACTTCATGGAACACTAGTTCTCTAAACAAACAGGTTCTTTTAATCAAAAAAGACTGAGAGGGTTTCCCTGGTGGCGCAGTGGTTGAGAGTCCACCTGCCGATGCAGGGGACACGGGTTCGTGCCCCGGTCTGGGAAGATCCCACATGCCGCGGAGCTGCTGAGCCCGTGAGCCATGGCCACTGAGCCTGCGCGTCCGGAGCCTGTGCTCCGCAACAGGAGAGGCCACAACAGTGAGAGGCCCGCGTACCACAAAAAAAAAAAAAAAAAAAAGACTGAGAAATCGTGTATATTACATCTTATACATTCATAGAGCAAATTAACAAAGTATAAACCCTGAAGAAGACCTGTGATAAACAAACTTGTTTATTTTTACTGAACCCCATATTTCCCAAACTTATTTGACCTCAAACCCTCTCTGAAGAAAAAAAAAAGAATCCACAGTGACTCAGGAACTGATGATAAACTTAGTATACTGGATGCAGGGTGCGGGCGGTGTTTTGCAGAAAGGACATGTATGTTGGAGAGTTGCACAGTACATTTCTAAACCTATGCATGACCATGAATGTGTGTGACTGTAGAAGACTATGATATCTAGAAGATATGATATGATAACATTAGATATTATAAAAGAAATGAGGAGATATATGTGATGAGACAATGAGGCCTATGTGCATTATCAGGATGATGGAAAATTTAGGGTACCAACAAGAAAATGGAACTGAGAGAGTCCCCCTGACCGTTTTTCTTAGCCACCTCCAACACTTGCTCAAGATTGAGAAGATAAAATCTTCCTCTAACCAAACTTTCCCTTAATGGCTGATTCTAGGACTAGAGCAGTAAATCTACAAAATGAGCCTGGAGTATCTTGTAGTGCTAGAAAGTAAAGAAGGGCTCAAAAAACTTTACAATGATAGGGGCATGTAGAAGGTACCCAGCGGCCAACTGAAAGAGTGTCCAATGGCCAAAGCTAGAAAAATTTAAGCAATAAAATAAATAACGTAGCATTGGATTATAATCTAAAATATAAATTAAATACTTATAAGACCATAGTGAAAAAAATGAACGAATAAATATTAAGAAGAGACAAATCTCCCTTGCAGAAGAATTCCAAATAATTTCTGCAAATACTCTGCCTTTAAGAATGTGAAGCATAACTAACTCCCTGCTCTTTAACTGTGGGCTGCACATAGTGACTTCCTTCCAAAAACTTCCAAAAAGTACCGTCAAGGAAAAGGAAAAAAGTAACTTTACAGTGGAGAAACCTAACAAACACTACAGGAACCAGGTGATCAAGTCAACCTCAACAATGATAAGTCATAATGATAGTATGTACCTTTGATATGATGTGTTGAAAATGGAATATTACCTCTGTGGTCTTCCTTCCAAAAACTTAATTTAACAATGAGAAGAACACCAGGCAAACTCCAATTGAGGGGCATTTTACAAATACCTGACCTGTCTCCTCAAAACTGTTAAGGTCATCCAAAACAAGGAAAGTCTAGGAAACTGTCATAAGCCAAGAGGAGTCTAGGGAGACATGATGACTAAATATGAGGTGGTATCCTATATCCTGGAATAGAAAAAGGACATTAGGGAAAAACTGAAGAAGTCTGAATAAACTATAAACTTTAACAATAGTGTGTCAATATTGGTTCATTAATTGTGACAAATGATTCATTAATTGTAAAATATTAACAACAATTAGGAAACTGGACACAGGGTGCATGGGAAGTCTCTCTACCTTTTCAATTTTTCTGTAAATCTAAAACTGTTCTAAAACAAAAACTTCATTAAAAATAAAAAAAAACCATTGCCTCTAACCATTTTTGTGCCAAGCCCAACTTAATTAAAAACTGCTTTATCTCTACATGAATAGGAGTCCAACTTAGTCCCAAAAATCACAAGCAGTGATTTTTGAAGAGGAAGAGCTGAACAAACGAATTAAGCAAAGCACAATTTGAGTTAATGCAACCAAAAAGTAAAATATGTATATACAATTTTTTAATGGGCTGCCTCAGACAGATGTCCCAAATCCCTTCATATAATGTTCTGAATACAGTGGGTGCTTTATTGCCTAAAGTAATCCATGATTAAAAAATAAAAACTACTAACTTCTTTATACATAATATGTTAGATACATCAATATGTGATTTAATGGGTATTTGTAAAACTTTTGCAGCATAAAGAATATAAAATGGCTATATTTGTTATTTAGGCTAGTTTCATTTTAAAGCAGTATAAGCATACAGCTCTACTGACTAATTGTATTGTAGAAATATACTATTTGGTTAGAATTAGCCATTTTAAATGAAAACATCCAAGTTATTTGATTTTCATCAAATAAAAATCAAAGAATAACTTTGTTTATATATTTAAATTAAAATATTGTCACAGGGAGAATATTTGGTAATGATAAATCAGTTTAAAATGCTTTAAACTTTTCTAATTGCAATAAATCAAAGCACAACTGCTATTATTAATAGGCTTCAATATTTTATATGTTTTAACATCTTTTAAATATTTTTTTAAAAGTCTAGAACACTATATATCAGATGATCTATCAGTTTATATCATGATTTATGAGATACCAACTTACATGAATCTGTTGATTGAGCTACATACAGTTTTTACATCTTAGTTTTCTAATGGATTTATTAAAATAATGTTTTACATTTTGTGGCTGAATCATTTTGTACTTGCCCCCTTTTGAACATTACACTTAGTTAAAAAACAAAAATTCCCAATAATAATCCCAAGTAACAGCAGATCTTTGTAGTCCTAATATGCTGGGAGGAGGTGAACGCCTTGAGTAAGTTTATTCTTTGTATTGAAAACTCGGTGTTATCAAAAACAGAAAGCAGGACACATCTTTAAGGCACTTCACATATATGCAGGACTGTTGAGCACGTTGCCATGGAACATAACTCCTTCAAGGATTACAAACCAAAGAACAGCCATTTTGGCATAATAGTCCCATTTCTGAACATTATTTTGTAGCATTCATCAAGATGTATTACAAACCCTACCAATTCAAGGACAATGCACTGCCTTTTCAAATGCATTCATACTGGGTCTTAGAATCAACTCCATTTTAGCAACTAATTAGTTACACTGACAAACTTTTAAGAATAGGGCTATACAATTTTAAAAAAATGTCACCACTCTCTTTGTAAATTAATGATATGTTCCCCATTGCACAATAATAGGTGGTTATCAACCTTTCCTCTTTATCCTGTCTCAGTCATTTAGTTAAATCTACCCTGCACCCACCAGAGAAATTCATGGTCTGTCACTCTACTCACTGGTGTCTAGATTTATGGATATTTTAGCAGTCCCTTTATTTTCACATCACTAGGCAACTCTTCTAAGTTTCAAAGAAAGGACCAACTTCACCTGAACATTCAGACAAGTATCCTACTTACAAAAGGCCGTTTTCCTTCTATAATTCACTTTCCTTTCCTTTATATTAAAGAGACACACAACCTGAAACCTAATGTATTGCACCTTCACATTATTAAATGGAACATGCAGAACATTGCATTATTATGCTACACATAGCCAAGAAATTTTAGTATTCACGGGATTATGGTAATTAAGTCTTCCTTCACTTTGGGTGATGTGACACTTGCTTGACTATAATGTCACTCCACTTAAAGTGTGTGTAAACAACATTATCTTAGTCACTCTGCATTACATTTCCAACTGTGAGCAAAATTACAAGGTCAGAGTGGACAAGAATGTAGGTAATCCCAAGGAAACATCATGTAAATGACTTGCTCAAGGTTCAAACTGGGTTTTCAATAAAAGCAAAAAGGAATCTTTCCATATTAATATTATAGTATTATTATCTAAATGCCATCAGTGGCAAAGCACCTGGGTATTCTTGGAGACAGTGGTAAAGACAACAGTGTCCATGATTTTGATGTTTTGTGGATAAAACATAAATGTTGCTTTGCCAAGGATTCGTTCAAGCTAACAAAAGCGTCTGCACTCAATAAGGAGTAGTACATAGAAAAACAGCAAACGGTTTTGTAAATAAAGATCGTTAATATCTCAACTGCAAATAATACTTTTTAGAAATGCAGATGAAAAGGCAAAACAGCAATGCTTACATTTCCTCCTTTCCTGTTTTTTAATAAATACTCAGAACCATGATTTTTATTCTTTTTAAAAGTAGAGTAGTAATTTCCCAACAGTCTTATCAGCTACTTTGTGATTATATCCAAGATGTGCTGTCTTAAAAATGCTCTGACCTACAGAAACTAGCTGAAAGACTTTGGAATATCTTGTGTTTTGAGTGATTTATTTAGTGCTTATTGAAGAAGTTAGATAACCTGATTAAATCCCCACAAAGGATAAGTAAGATCAGGGCAAAAATAATCTAGATTAACTTGGCACAAGTTCCTCTTCATTGAACTAGTGGAAGTAACACAATGAGCAAAATAGTAGTTTTCAGAGTATGCTTAAACTGTAAAGCAAGATGCCAATTAGCAAAAATAGGAATGGAAGTTCTTAGATATGGGCCCCACAGTCAGTTCACAAATACGTAAAAGTGGGTAAAAACACTCAAAAGCAACTTATGTGGGATTCTCTAGGCTTAGTGTCACATTTGGACAATGAGGGATACACGTGAATTGTATTAATCTGGAGATCATCTGAACAAAGTGTGTGAACCACAGTTTTCTTGTAATATCTGATGTTGAATCTCTGTAGGAGGTCAACTCACTTCCTAGGAAGGCCGTAGTCAAACATTTTTTCCCAGGACTATTCATAAAAAAGAGAGGCCCCCAAAAATGTCTTCATCACCAGAGATTAACTGATTTAGACTCTGCTTGCCAGAGTTGCTACCTTCCATAAGTAGAAGCTTCACTAAAAACATAACTATGTTCAATATCCTCATAGATAAACAGAGTTTCCTTTTTAAAAGTCATTGAAAATAATAGGTATTCTGTGCTTGAGGTAAGATATACTTGTGTGTGTGAATGTGTGAGTGTTTGTGAGTGTGGTATATTTTCAATTCTGGGAGGTTAAATAAAATCAGTTTCGACTCTCTCCCTTTTATACTTTAATCTCTTACAATATTAGATAGGTTTCTAACTGAGTGTTCTTTCCAGTACACATAGAATCTAAGAAAGCCTGAAAGCTCTTTGTTAAGCCTCAGGTTAAAGATCCAGATCTTTCTAATGAAAAGTCTCTCCAAACACAAAATCAATTACTTACCCTCCCCCATCCAAAAAGAAATACAGAACAGTCAACCTGAGTCCTCCCTCTACTTTAAGTAGATATGTGCAGCACCAAAAAAGCACTGTTAGAATCAAATCTTAAGTGAGCTGAAAATACTGAATATTCATTTCTCTGAATCTGAAACGCATAAAAAGAGTTTGAAAAGAAACACAAAGCCACAAAAAATAGTGCTTGAACTTTCATTGTATTTTCAGCATTTGCAATGTAATGCTTCAGAGTGTGGAACATTGAAGATTAATTCAAGATGGTGTGTTGCCACTGACTAGTCCTTATAATGCTGAGCTCCTGCTCCCATCTTCTTTCCCACCCCCACCCCCAGCTGTCCTTGAATTAAGAGAAACACAAAGATAAACAGGATAAACTCATGATCTTAACTAAGTGAGAGGGTGTTACAACAGTTTCACAAATTGATAAAATTCAATTTTGTCTTTATGTTTTATGCACAATAAGTAAATTACAGCTTCAAGGAAAGGGGGCAATATGTACCATAGATCAAAGGTTATAGTATGTCTCTAAGAGATAGCTTAGTCTAACATCCTAATTTTACAGATGCAGCAACAGAGGTCCCAAGTCATAGAGTGATTTGCAGGGTTGTTTTCAGGCCATGAACTTCTGACTCGTTCTCCAGAGCTCTTCCTGCTATACCACAATACCTCATCAAATGAGGCTTTATGGGAAAGTGCTTTGAAAACTGGAAAAAACTTTACAAATTTTACATAGTATCCTTATGCTTATCTGAACTGCATATAGTTTTAAATGAAAAATAATGACACAAATATATAGTATCAGTAAACATCGTCATGTACACTGTGATCAGAATCAACGTTTCGTCTGTAGTGTATAATCATGAAAGAGAATCAATGAAAAAGAATTATCTTTTCTTCAAAGAAATTTTTGTTAAAAATACCTACTACATTTGCAAGAATCTTGGGAAATAGGAGCTCTCGTAAAATGCTAGTGGGAGGGTAAATCAGAACAGCTTTAGAGAGCAATTTGGCAGTAACTATTAAGTTGAAGATGTGCATAGCCCACAGCTCAACAATTTCACTTCTGGCTTATACACCAGAGAAATTTTCCCACAGGGGCACAAGAAAACATGATGCCCATTACAACAAAAATTAGAAACAACCTAAGTGTTCATCAATACAGTAAAAAATAATCAAACTGTGGTATACTCATAGAATGAAAGAGTATAGTGGACAATTTTTAAAACTGAACTAGACCTACATATATCAACGCAGATAAATCTCAAAAACATAATGTGAAAACAACAATTACAAAATGATACTATAATACCAAACCACTTAGGTACATATTAAAAACACAAAAATCAATGCTGCATATTATTTATGTATAAATACACATAAAATTTAAAAACATAGCAATGATACACACCAATTTTAAAGTAGTGGTTACTTCCAATGAAGGGTGAAGTATAATAGAAAGAATATTAGTGTTACTCATATCACTAATGCTTTACAGAAACATCTGTATCTGTAATTTTTTCAATTGAGCTCTGAATCAAATGTAGCAGAATGTAGACCTGATTATTGGTCCACAGGTATCTCTCATTATTTCCTGCTCTTTCTATTTGAACTATTTTATAATTAATGTTGCTAACTTTACACACTACCAAAGTGATGTTACCAAAATTGATTTCAGAATAGAAATGTCATTTTTGATAAGTCAGAAAAAGTATATATATATACATATACATATAATGTATATGTATATATATAAATATAATGAAATTACGTGTTTTGGTAATTAGTCTGATTCCAGTTGTCAGGTTATAAAATATATTAATCCAAAGTATATGAGCTTTGAACTCAAATGGCCTTGATTCAAATGCTGGCTCTGGTATTTGTAGGCTGTGTGGCCTTAGATAAATCACTTAACTTTCTCTGTACCTCAATGTCATCATCCATAAAACAAGAATCACAATAATAGCACCTGCCTTATAGGGCTGTTATGATGATTAAATGAACTAATACGTGGAAAACACCAGGGATATCATGTTCAAAAAATATTAGATATTATAAAAAGTACTAGTTCATCAAAATTTATCCTGAATAATCTTATTTATATGTCTACATTGGTCAAAAAGTCACTTATTTCTTAGATTCTGTATCTTTCAGGACTAGCCAATTAACTAAGAATCTCCACTTGTTAGAGTTTTTAGGGAATGGTTTTAATTAATTAATACATTTAAACGTAGTTCATCCCTATCACACAACAGATTACCTGTGGTCAAAACTATCTGATGATCTAGAAAGGGTAGCACTGTCCACCCAAATTTTATTTAAGTAAAACATCAGCTATTTTGCACATTGTCATATGTGTTGACCAGTTGTCCAACAATTTATCATCTTTCATATGTTTTTTGTGTTAAATCTGCAAGTAGAATAATATGTCAACAAATGAGGGGTGGTTTTTTTTTAGTTAAGTTAGGATTTGAGATTGTGAATTCTTTTCTTTCTCTTTCATTTTTACTTTTCTCTTTTTCTTAAGTCCTCTGATAAACGTTTCTCAACAAAAATGACAATATTAACTTACCATCCTGACTAAGGATTTGTGGTACAGATCATGGGGGTCATTAAAGCAGGTTTAGCACTGTTTTTTTTTTCTGGTTTACTTTTTTTTTGCTAGAGAGGTTGGAATTTAATTGTTTCCTTTTTAGACAAATATTCTTTTGGATTGCCAGTGATGAAAGGGGCATACAGATGTCAAAAGCACTGTAGCACAGTGGGATTATGTGCTAAGGTCCAGGGCAGGACAGACAAACAAGCAAAGTCTCAGATCAGTCAAACAGCTACCTCAATAAAATCTCAGATGACCAGCTTTTGTTTTATCTTTGCCAATGCCTATCAAAAGTTCAAATGAAGTTTTGTTGTGCTAACTACTTACATTTCTTTTATTTCTTACTTTAATCATTTGTAAAAACAAAGGAATTTCACCAGATAAAATAGGGAATTTGTTTAAAGGCAAGCCAATTTAAAATAAAACAATACATGTTATATACATGGCTTTCTTCCTATTAAAGCACCATAAATTGGGATTTAAGTAGTAGCCTTAATTATGTTATATGAAGGAGCCTAACTTAAATATTCTCTTTTGGACATAGAAGAAATTATCTTTCATACTGCATTGCACTGATAAATATGAAAATGAAAAATTCATAATTTTATCTTAGTTTTCAAACCACATTAAGGGAAAAATATCTTGGCTATTTCCATGTAGTAAGAAAAAAATCACAAGGCGCATAACCACCATTTTGAGTATCAGGAGAATTATTTACAAGCACTCCACTTATTATTTATTTACTTTACTTGAATTTTCCATCATCAAGATCTTTGGGTGCATTTATAACATACTGTGATTTTCTAAACCGCAGTACCTAGAGGACTTACAGTTTAAAGCAGAGGTTGCAAACCCATGTGCTAGATCCAGACCACAGATGGGTTTTGTTTTGCTGCATAGTGTTGCTTTTTATTGAGTTAGTTACCAACATTTAAGAATTGGAGAATTTCATATAAAAATCTGGATTCCCAGTTTCTCTTAAAACGTCAAATCTTAACAACAGTGGGCCTGCATTCCCACCTGGTAGCAATCAGCTGAGCTGAGTAATAGCTGCCACCTTTGGAAAGAATATATGCTCTCTAAGTCACCATAGTCCCCACCACTCCCTATTGCTTATGGCCTTTCATTTATGCTACCACCCTTGTCTCAGTAGGCATTAGAGTTTGCAACTCTCCTGTTTCCCTGTAGTTTATTTGAGTGTCAGCACACATACTTTCAAAAACATTTCACAGTTTTTCTCAGATTACAGTTAAAAACTCATTACATATATATATATATATATATATGCATATGTAATGTGTGTTCTGACTAATCTAGAAATAAATATATACAGTTATAAACTACTGTTATGCTTAATTAAAAACAAGAAGTTGACATTCATTTACATATCATTTTACTAAAAAAAGTCAATTTCAATGCCTGAATTCAATTGCATTCGTATAAAATCAAAGCACTTACTTTCAATATCCCAAACCTAATCTCAAAACTCAATCCACTTAAACTTTTTCAGTTAAAATCATTCATTAATGAAATCTAGTGGGTTCTAGTCTCCATCAGCATTGAAGTCACAGTTTAAAAATAAGTTTAGCACTTAAGGAGGCACATCCACTGCTTCAGGTCACTTGGGTATTATTTAGTGTGCATGATATTTGAGAGCAATATTTAGTACAGAAAATGCCCCAGATATTATAAACACCACCATGATGATTTTCATTTTCTATGTTGAGAACCCAGGATAAATCACATGGTGTGGTCCCCATCTCTCTAACAACCCTATGACATTTTTCTTGTAGAAAAATACAGATAAAACATGCATCATGAGCAGCCCTGAAGGAAGGGGGTAAAGTCACCATAGGGTGATTTAACCTGAGAAGGGTGTGTGGCAGTCAATATCAAACTGTACTTTAGAATCATGGGTTGCCCTCCTTCTCCCTTGCATCTCTGAGTTAACTGCCCATTCTTTGTTCCCATTACAACCTAAAAGGTATGAAGTCTGGAGCAGTATGGTGTCTCTGATTGCAATTTAACTGAAATTGTCATAGATATTTTAGGAAGTTTCAAGCATAAATCTTAGAATTCCAAATATTTTTAAAATATATTTTTAGAGAAAAAATAATTTCAAATATTTTAGAACTAGTAGCATGCCTGCAATATATATCTGCGCTTAATGCTTAGAAAAATTCCAGAAGATTAGAAGGCCTGGGTTTTTGGGGTTTTTTGCCATTATTGCTGTAGCACACTTAATAGCCTGTGCTGCCCTGCAAAAGTGAATGTACCTTCCTAAGCATTTCAGAGCCATGGGGCAGGTGAATTACTTTCCCATTATTTTACATAGTTGTCATGATTTTTATGTCAGTGACCCTTACTCAACCCCCATCAACTTTGCAGCCTTTCTCTAGCTTCTGCTTTAGTTCACAGGGAAGGAGTTGCTCTCTGTGGCTGGAAGTCATCTCCCAACTACGCGTTCCTGAGATTCACTCCCAGTTAATACATATGAATGATCACTAACTGGCAAGAGTAAAACCGTGAAGACCCCAATTAACTAGGACCCTCAAATGGATAGACAGGTTCTAATTAGCTATTTGGATTTCATTTTTCTTATTATTAACTAAAGATTAAGCAAGATTCAATATTTGCTGCTGAAAATTTTAAATGGCTCTACTTTCCTACCTTAGTAAGTACAGTACAGGGAATAAAATTACTGAAGTTGGGCTGAATCTGTACAGGCTCCAGGACATTCCCAGGAAGTTGATTTTTAAAAAATAAATACATAAATACCTGTTAACAGCTTGTTTTCTTGTCATTTGCCTCTTCCTTCTAAAAGGAGAGTGTAGCAAAAAATAAATAAATAAAACTGGTTAATTGAGAGTTCTGGTTAGTAGCTTCCAATTAATCAAGTCTTTATTATATTTCACAAAAAATCTTAAATTCTTCAGAAATTTTAGATAGGTTACACACAATGAAACACCAGCAGGGAAGAGCACAAAGAAGGTAGGAAAGCCTGAATTGCTATTAGATAGTGTTTTAAATATATGAATAATGTTATTACATTTCTGGTCTAATCCCCATTGAGTAAAGAATAATGTGAAATGTCATGTGGTTTAGGGCTTTTCTATACATGAAGGCAAGGAAATATGGTTGTAAATTTCTGTTGAAGAAAATGGCCTTGGGTCGTAACCGTTCCAAAAACAGATTCAGCAGTATTGTGTCTTTCCCCTTTCTTTCAAGAGCCTTCCTTCCCATCCCATTGAGTATTCCAACACTTTTTAGGGAATGAAAATCCCTTCTAGTTTTTTTTCTCATTTTATTCGGCCAACAGGATGATGAAAGTAAGCCAATATCAATGTTATGCCTTAATTTCCTAAATATGGAGCCATTAATCACACAGCTCACTATATACTGATTTCTGAAGCAATACTGAACTATCTTACATCTTCCCTCAAAGGGTTACACATGCACACACACACACACACTCAGACACAAACACACATACACAGTCATACACACATCTGCACAAAATAAGTTAAACACATACATAAGAGATCAATAAAAAGCCCACATAATTATCTTAGTTAACAAAACAACCATTCTTTCCAGTAGTATAATATCTCCCAGTGTTCCTAAACCCTTTAATAAAGAACAATGAAATTTAAAATGAAAAGATACAAAAAAACTATAAGTAGTGTAATTTGGCTATTTTGAGCTTTATTGTACTTCTTAGTAGTATAGAAACAGGAACCTCCTTCTAATGTCCACTACAAATATGTATGGTTAGTTCATCACCCCCTTCATAATCTCTTCTTCTAATAGCCATTTTGTTAAAAGACTCGTTTCAGGTGTTTGTTTGTTTATTTGTTTTTGAAAGGCAACTGCTTCCCTGCTTAAAGGCCTATGGAAGCATTTTTAAAAAAACCCACAGATGCAAACATGTATCTGGGGTTGCGGGGGAAAGGAGGTGGCAGTGAAGGAAGGTGAGCATTTTTTCACCTACTCTTGTGTTTTTGTCACTTGATTGTCAGAACTATTTGATTTTGCTTTATAGTTCACTCACACAACCTGTTTTGAAATTACATTTTCTTAAAGTAGAATATACTCATACATACCAAGTCAATGATAATGCATACTTCCTTAATCCAATGGGCTTTATATTGGAGGACTTTTTCCCTTTTACCAGAGATCCTCTTTTTTTAACTATAAAATTTCCTGAAGACAACAGAACTTTTTTGACTGTCACCATATGTACATAATCATACTAAGTTAAAAAATAATTTAAGTCTTCTATAGCTTGAGCTTCATAGATTATTTAAGCATAGATTTTGAAATTACCAAATACTGAAACATTCTTGTTAAAATTATACAATAAATATATAAACATCCATGAGTTAACTGTCCTTTTATTAAGGATCTTAAAATTTCTTAGAAAATTAGGAGTTTACCTTGACTTTTGAAAATTTCTCATTTGTCTTGTCAAATGTGAGAATGCATTTTACAATACTGCCTAACACTAGCTATAATTCTAGGACTTTAGGGACCACATGTTAAATACATATACTTTATTTTTGACATTCAAAATAAAATGTGACTTCTGTATTTCTGAATTTGTTCAGAAGCAGTATCGTTCAATCAGAATAGTAACCATATATTTAAAATTCCAAAAGATCAATAAAATGTTTCCTATGCTTTGATGTATGTAAAATGATTGTATACCTCAAAAATACACAAATTTGATTTGCCAGTTACCTCAATAAAGCTGGAAAAATGTCTCAGGCTTTTAAATGGGAGTCACCTGTTAACCTGGCACATATGACCATACTTTGGGGACTACTAAATTAGGCTTTAGCTGTTCCTCATACAGATAATATCTTTTAGTCATGTAATGTATTTTCCTTGCCCAATACAATAAACAAAATGTTGATTTGGGAACAAATATGATAAATAAATAGGACACAAGTCAAGCAATGCCCTGCCCCTACCCCTAACTTCATCTGTAGGGGATAAATGACCAGTAAATACGTGTTGGTAAAATTTTTTTAGTTTCTTTCTGGAGACATGATTAAATCATGTTAACGTTTGCATTTCCAGTGTTGGAGGTTTTGGGGAGCTTCCCTCACTCTTAACTAATAATTTTATTCATTTTATATATCAACTCTTGCTCTACAGCAGCTTTTATAAACCTGTTTAATCTCTTTAGAGATCCTGGAAATTCTTTGACAAGAATGTATTTCAAAAGCAAAAGGAACTGAAAGAGGCCTGGATATTTTAGGCTTATTTAAGTTTCCAGAGGGTATCCAAACAACCTCTTGATCACTTAAGTCTCTAAAGGCATGATCTTCCGATTCAAGAACCTGAAAAATAAAACTATTTTCCTCCTTTCAGAAATTTATTTTTCCTAGAACTATTTGAGAATAACAAAAACCTTGGTCATACTAAATATGTTTCTTCTGAAATACTTTGGTGCATGAGCTTGACTCTTTAAATGTCAGTGTGATTTAAAGACACAGTCTAAAGTAAAAAAAAAGGGAAAATTACATACGGGATGGGTTGATAGTAAAGATAAATGAGCTTACAGCATTTTAAAATTTTTGTTTGTAAGAAGGGGGTTTCAATACATATATATTGTAAATATCAGTCACATAAATGAACTTTAATTATTAGATAAACTATCTGAAATCATTTCTACTGTATAAAATTTTAACATTAAAATCCTTCAAAACCTTCATAAATTTTAAATTATTTATTGTTGTGGCATATTTGTTCACAATATTTCTGTTGGAAATTTTTCTCCTTGTTTGTAGGTTTGGCTAAAGACACCATGAGTGACCCCTTGAATCTTGTCCATTGATCCATATGGGAGTTCTAGCCAGCCTTTTGTAAGGGACTTTTTAAACCCTGTTACACTAGTTATATTTCATGTCTTCTGGTTGATGATTATGTATTTCTATAGTATGTTCAGAATGGCTCAGATAAAACACTAAGTAAATGTTCTAGAAGCCAAACCAAACATTTATGGTAGATGTACATTAAAGCCCCTGAGACATTGGATGCAAACACTGCTTTATCAGCTTTTAGTTAACTTTGGTTTTGATGGCTTGATAACACACTGAGATGATAGTAAATTGTCCTACTTCTAAATTGTATGCTGCCTGTGGAGAGAACTTTGTCGCAGCCTCCAACTGTTAATTGCTGATTAAGATGGTGTTTCCTTCATAACATTTATAGTAATGTGTAAATATTTTATTTATTTACATGTCTTAGATCTATTTTCCTTTTGAAATGCAATCTCCATTGAAGAATGAGTTTAGGTTTCTTGTTCATAGACTAGGCACTCAGTAAAAATTTGTCAATGAACTGAACATTGGCTATGTGAAGGGACAATTTACTCATTTAAATCCATCACTGTACAGAGTCTTAAAGCTTATTCTAATAAAATATATTTTAAGAACCTATTTCTTCTATGCTACACTGATTTACATCATTGATGATGGGGCTTAATTTATATAAGGATAGCTGGGGTGTTTTAGAATGAGTGAACTTTCACTGAGTAGGTAAAGTTGATCAGAAATATCATGAGCCCAAATTTAGTTCACGGCATCAAATATTCTGAATTATTGATGGGTGAAAAGTATAGAGTCATTATAAAGTTATTCAAGAGAGAATGAATATTCTAAAATTTATTTTAATTATACCTTAATTTTTTCTAACATTTGGCTTATTTGTTTAGTGAAGCTTAAATTCGATGTGAAACACTAACAGTTCTGTAAGCAGAACTCAGCTAAGCTGTTTCTAACAAAATGAGTTCATTTGCTAGTTGATCATTCTGGTAATCCTATCTGGTTTAGTCTAGCTGCAGATGAAGACAATCAAGCAGGGTCAGAGCAAAGGAATCTCGGCCTGGACATGCTCTCAAAGTAATACTAAGAGGTGGGAGTGGGAATGAAGAAGATTACTTATTTCAAAGTCTGTTAAATTCTTTACATTCATCCCTTGATTTAATCTCTGACAAGGACCACTCTACCACCATTAAGTAAGATAAAATAAAATAGGATAAGATAAAATAAAATAAAAAGCATGTTCCTCACCAATTAAGACATCAGAGGCAGATATTCAACATTACAAATGATTACCTTTTGATGTAGCTCCTTTTTGTATCCAAAATCTCATGTTAAATAATAAGACCTTATTGTTACATAGTTTTACAGTTAACAGAACATTTTTCTCATCATTAACTAAAGGAGTAAAACTATTCTGTGAGCAAAAGTGGGTTTGAAACACTTTCCCACTTTTATGTATGTAGAAACTGAGACTGAAGGGTTTTTAATTTGATTCAGTGTTCTTCCACTTCCTGTTGTTGACACTATTTATCTATCTGAATATGAATGAAATACCCCTTTTTCTTGATACTTTTTTCACTTGATCACTTTCATGATATGTAAAGAACCAACTTCTTTAAGGGTTAAGGGAAGCTCTTCAAACATACTTATAATTGATATCTAACGGTTTTCGTACTGATCCCACAGAGGCCGCATTTATCTCCTTACCCTATGATAGCACTTTCTTAGTTCAATATTTATCTACAAATACTTACTGATCATCAACTATGCACAAAAGCCTCTTTGCTATAGGCTATGGAGAATACAAAGATCTTCAAGCATGATCCCTGATATCAAGAATATTACAATCTGAAACGAAAGACATATCGTAGTCACAAATTGTTACATTGAAAGTCTGTGAGTGATAAATGCCACATGATTTCCTGGTGTAGAGTAGGCATTTAAAAATATCAGATGAATGAAAGTTGATTGCGTGGTGGTATAAACTAATAGCTATAAGAATTTAGTTGAAGCCATCACTTATACCTAGAGTGGTAAGTGAAGTCGTTATGAAAGAGATGACGTTTGATTGGGGCCTAGAGGAATAGATAGGTTTTGGAAAACAAAGAAAGAGGATAACAAAGCTTTAGGAAGTTGAAACTGACAGGATGGGCAGAATGAATTGCTACAAGAGTGTCTGGAGGTGAGATCAGGCAGAAGATTACTGCAATGTCCTCCGCATATACTGCAATGTCCTCCGCATGAGATAACCAGGTAGAGATGAGAATAAAAAGGAATGGACATGTGCAACAGAGAGTCTAAAGCTAGCATTAATATGACTTAAAGCTTAAATTAACATGGAAACAAAGTATAGAATGGAACAAAGGAGAACTCTGAGCTTATGACTGATTCCATGAAAATTGATTTTCCAAGTTCTATGGAACCAAGTTATGAATGAATTTTCAAACAACCTATTCTGTAAGCAATAGTGTCAACAGAAAGAACACTGAACAAGACATAAGGAGACTTGGGTATTAGTATCAACGATGCAACCGGATGTGTGACCATGAGCAAATGACTTCCCTTTTCTAGATCCCAGTATCCTTATTTGTAAAACCAGGGCTGGATAAATTGACCTCTCCAGCCTATCATAGCTCAAATACTCTATGGTTCTCTGTTTTCCGAGTTGCCAACAGCCTAACTAAAATACAGGTAGATTAAATTAAAATTTCTCTGAGAAATTAGTAGCTATTGTAACTTAGTTGCCACTCCTGAGACATACTTTTTCTTGATTCATAAATAGTTATCGCAATATCTGTCAGTGGTATTGAACTAAGGGTCATATCCTTTCTATGTTTCAGAAAAGTACTGAATGAAAATTCTTCAGACATTTTACTTCACAAAGGAAATCAGTAGAGCATTGCTCTGTTTGCATGCTACAGAAAAACTGACTTGAAAACCTGAGAAGTACAGAAGCAAGTTTCACTTCTATTGAAATTTATACGTCTCTACCTATATGTATATTGAAGTGAGTTTATTTTCAATTAAATCTTCTTCAACCTTTGCTCTTTAAAGGTTACAGAAATTCAGGGTTCTATCCTGTCTTCACAGTTAATACCTGGTAGTTCTAAGGTCAATCTAATTCCCCTTTTCAAATGCTACATCTTTTTTAAAAATATGGTAACCAGAACTAAACATAACATTCTAAGTGGGGTTATAGGAATGTTGCAATCTCATCATCTATCCTGTAGAGTTTTAGGTCTTTCCTATAACCCTGCATGCAGGTAAAAATAAGCTGTCGTTCATCAAGGAAGTCACTGTTATTTTCATTTCTCCTTTAGGCAGTTAGTTTTATCTGAGACTTCCTCATTGGAAAATTCCTAGAAACATAGAAAATGAAAGCCATAGTTTGCCTACAGAGAAAAACACACCACTCCCACTAACTGCTGTCTACCATCCCACTTCCTCCACCTACAACAAAAGTGAAAAGACATAACAGTATGTACATTTCATCTATTTATTGATATGTTCAACATTACCTAACCCCATCAGTATCTGCTGGTTTTATCATTTAAAATGCAAACAACTAAAAGCAAGAACCATAACTAATGGATATCTCCTTGTAGTGTCTAAAAATAAGCCCATGTACACAAAGCCTCTAAGACAAAGTGGTGAAAACGAACATTTAAAAGGACTGTGAAGGGCTTCCCTGGTGGTGCAGTGGTTGAGAGTCCGCCTGCCGATGTAGGGGACACGGTTCGTGCCCCCGTCCGGGAAGATCCCACATGCTGCGGAGCGGCTGGGTCCGTGAGCCATGGCCGCTGAGCCTGTGCGTCTGGAGCCTGTGCTCCGCAACGGGAGAGGCCGCAACAGTGAGAGGCCCGCGTACCTCAAAAAAAAAAAAAAAAAGAAAAAAAAAAGAATAAAAGGGCTGTGAAACTTTCTGTCCCTCTGCTCTGAATAAGTTCCCCTATTCCTTTCTAATAGTAAAATGAGGTCAAATAATATGCTGATCTTAACATTAACCCTGGTTGCCTCTTTTTTTTTTTTCGCATTTTTTAAACACATAAACTAACAATGGTTCCTTCCCCTTTGCTCACATAACACTTTGTGCTTGCCTGTGTCATAGCACTCAGTCATATGTGTGTCTCTCTTACTATGCTGTGATTCTTTGAGAACAACAAAACCTAACTACTTAACACCTCCTTGAAAACAAAATCAGCTCTAACATTATAAAACATGATTAAAGTCTTTAGAAGACACATGTTTGATAAAAAGTATTTGAGGTGATGGTATTTATTTCAATGTAACTGTCAAGAGCAAGCTCATTTTTCCAGGTCTTATATCAAATCTTTGATGCAATGATATATTGCTTTTTAGTGGAAATTAAAATTAATCTTTATTTCTTTATTATGTTCATTTTTCCCCAGATTTTTATGTATACTATTAAAATCTTTATGAACATAGTTTGAATTTTTGTATTATCTTATTTTAATACTTTTTATCTTGTTGCAATGCCATGAATTATGAATTACAGAAAATTTCCTCCAACTGAAATTTCCTTCCCTAAGTATTATTGTTGTAGTCCTTCCACACATTCTAGAGTTAGTTTTCTGTTGCCTCAAAAGTGTTCTGTATCATCTCACTCAGGTTTTTTTTGGGGGGGGGCGGTACGCGGGCCTCTCACTGTTGTGGCCTCTCCTGTTGCGGAGCACAGGCTCCGGACGCGCAGGCTCAGCGGCCATGGCTCACGGGCCCAGCCACTCCGCAGCATGTGGTATCTTCCCGGATGGGGGCACGAACCCGTGTCCCCTGCATCGGCAGGTGGACTCTCAACCACTGTGCCACCAGGGAAGACCCTCACTCAGGTTTTTTTAATACAAGTTTTTTCCTTTATCACTTGATCCCAATAAAATAAAATAATTATTTCTCCTTGGTGAAAGTCAATATTCTGATACTGTCTTGTATTTTAGGTGTCAATTTTAACATTTTAGCACAATCAAACAGGCCCACCAATAAGTCTTCAAACAAAATTTCCAATATATGGATACCTAGGCAGCTTATTCAAATATACATCTCTTAGCTAAATTCACACCAAGGGTTATGATTAGCTCTAAATGAATACCTATGAAGGCTGTTAGCTATTTCACTACCTAATATTTTCTTTTGGTTATTCTCTTTGTTTAAGTGACTAAGTGGGTTTTTTCTCTCCTTTTCAGAAGTTGTCTGTATTAGTCCTTTTGTATATTTACCCTTTTCACTTTATAAATTACTAGAGGTTACTCCCATAACTGTCTTCTCAAATAATGCATAAGCATCTTTTTTATTCATACATAGCTATGTGTATACTCCATCTGTTAGAAGATATGCCTCCTTAAGTCTAAAACTTCACCAGCCATGCACTTTTTTTTCTGAAAGTTTATCAGCAATACTGTCACAGGTAGTTGGAGGTAACTCTTCCTAACACTTTGTCTCTCTCTCTCAATTCAAACAAAATTTTAAAAGAATGAAAGAAAAGAACAATAAAAGAATGAATGAAAGAAAAGGACTCTACCCTTCTGTTAGTTTTATGAATATGAATCATTGTTAATAGAAATGATTCAATACTCCCCAGCATGTGTTGTGGGTCTTTTCCACCCATCACATCATGCTTCTCCTAGTGTCTCTATAGTCACCCCTTTTTAAGACTCCTTAGTACTGCATTCTTTCTCTTCCACATGTAGAAAGTGTAGCAATCTTCACACTGAAAACCAAGAGATTTCAGACTGCCTCCTCATCTCTCCAGGGCAACTAGGTCTTCCCTTTTTTTCTTCTAACCAATGTAGCAATCCTACATGAGATCTTTAGTCTTTTACTCTGCTTACTTGTAAGGCCCCTGGTCTTATAGTGATCACATCCTTAAGAATGTCTTTGCATCTGTGACTGCTTCCGCCTAAAAGTCACATCAAGTGGCAATAAAAGACCACCCAGTTATTTTTGAAGGTGCATTCCTAGTAGGAAACAATACATTCTTTGCCATGCTCACAAATAGCATGTCCTTCTTACCTCACACTCGGCATTTACCCATTACAATCTGCAGCAAAAAAAATTTTACAAATCAATAGCAATGTCACAATACAAGCATACAGGTCTTAAATTTTTCACACACAATTTACAGAGCATTTAGAAATGGGAGAAAAACTCAAAGGTGTTCAAAGTCTTGACTTTCTTTTAAAAGCATCATTTTTGTTAAAGGCTTTTAATAGGAAAGAAACTAATGTCCTATTTTAATAGTCTTTGAGTACTAAAATCAAAAAGTAAAATAAAAACCATGTGCAACACAAGGATAAATGTTTTTTTAATTGTAGGAGACAAAATTCATTTGTAAGTAACAATAGCCTGCTAATCAAATAGCCTTTTATATCCTTTAAATACTATTGTGGTTTAAACATTTCATCTGCTGAACAGAGTATGTGTGTAGAATGTAAACCTACATATAAACATGTATGTGGTCCATCCAGAGAAATGAAATCTTAATACTAGACCACATGATTTTTCTGAACTATTTTTCAGGGGAAAAGATAATTTTATAATTAACTGTCATCATTAAAATTCCAATTTTGGTCTCTTGCTAAAAGGAAAAAAAAGACTAGTGAAAGCAATCATGTATATTTTCAATTAAGTAGAAGCAAGCTGTCTTCATAGAAGACTTCTGAAAATCAGTTATAATATAGTTTTGACAACTTCTCAAATGTTAGGATTAAGTTGTGGTTAGGCAAGGCCCATTGTCACAACATAGGGAAATTTACCTCACCACCCTGTCACATGACAATATCAACAGGATCCTTTACATGATCAAAATATTTTAATGCTGACCATATCATATTTTAGTGCAAACTTTTAAAGGTTATGCAGGTGTAAACAGGATGATTATTAGACAGAAAATTTTCTGTGGAATCTATTTGAAGCACCAAGAACACCTTAACAAAGGAAAAATGAGGCCCCAAATCAATTACTTCTTCTTTAATTACTACCTTTACAAAAAAAAAAAAAAACAAGAAAATCTGATTCCAAATAAAGCAGTTAAATTTGACTTTGAAACCCTAGATTATTTGATATACTTAAAGTATAATCTAAACATATATGTCTTATTAGAAAAACTTTATTAGGGAAATATTATGTTATTAAATAGGAATAACTTCCAAACAATCTGAATTGCTTGACAAATAGTTTTTTTCCTAGAACCAGTTTTTCTTTGGGTTGAAAATTGATCAGTGTCATATACTAGATTCTGGCCTTATTTTCTTATATTTGAACTAGCCAAAAGTGCCAGAAAACTTAGAATTTAAGCACCAAGTCTCAAGCCTATACCATCTCACCAAAGGATTTTTGCCGAATACTGATGAACTGCTCCTAAGCTAATACTATGATTTCTAGAATACAAGTATTATCACAATTAAATGTAAGACTAACTACAATATAGTACTGAAAAATCATCTATTTAGCAACTGGCAAATCTACACTATTTCAGAGTCACTGTCTTGTCAAAGTTTAGTAAGTTGGTAACATGTTGGAGTTATAAGCACTTCTGTTTGCACAGGCTCTAGAAAAAGGAGAGGTTAAGTGTCTTAGAAAACATGAAAGTGTATGTTTTCCTTTCACGTGAAACAATTATTAGAATGAAGTGGGGGAATGTCAAGGAATTAAGACTTTTCTTTCCTTTGCAAATGAATTCCCCCAAGTTATCCGTATGTTGTATTGGTATATCTCTTAACGAATATTTTTTCGAAACAACCCTCCTTTTAAACTTCTTTATTTTATTTACTATACCATCTTAAATTTGTTTTAATTTATTTTAAAGATGTTGGTTAAAATTCATCACTTTTAGACTTTAGCCAATTTTTTTTTTTTTAAAGAAGATGTTGGGGTAGGAGTTTATTAATTTATTTATTTATTTTTGCTGTGTTGGGTCTTCGTTTCTGTGCGAGGGCTTTCTCTAGTTGTGGCAAGCGGGGGCCACTCTTCACCAGGGTGTGCGGGCCTCTTACTATCGCGGCCTCTCTTGCTGCAGAGCACAGGCTCCAGACGCGCAGGCTCAGTAGCTGTGGCTCACGGGCCTAGTTGCCCCGCGTAATGTGGGATCCTCCCAGACCAGGGCTCGAACCCGTGTCCCCTGCATTAGCAGGCAGATTCTCAACCACTGTGCCACCAGGGAAGCCCTCTAGCCAAATTTTTAAAGTTTATTTTTTGGCCATCAGCATTTTTCTGTCAATTCTGTGTGTGTGTATACATATACATATATACACACCTATATATAATTTAATAACTTCCGTTATTAAAATTAATGCCATAACGATGCTCTCTTTCTCTGAATTTATACCTCACAGTATAACTGAAACCATGGACTCTAAATTTTATATTCATCTTTGCCCTGGGCCATAATGACTATGTAAACTCTCAACACCTTATTTGAATATTTAAGTTTCTAGCATTGTTCTAAAGTATCTAGCACTGCTCTAAAGATTAACACTCATTAAACACACAATGAATATTTGCTTAGTGAAAAGCAAGAATAATCCAAGGATTTTTCGGAAATAGTCCCAGCATGTTTTACTATAGGTATAATCATTTGGACGTATTACAGAGATTTATTAATATGGGTCAGATGTTTGTTTACCCTTTCATAATTATTACAATTGTAACCATCAAGGTAACATCTGGTAAGTTAATTTTCTTATTTCTGAATTTTTAAATGAGTGGTGGTCTCTATTATTTTTTAAATGCTGCAAAAGAAATCCTTTTGAATCTGTCATATTTAACTTAATACTTAAAGGAGAAAAATAGACATAATTTATTCTGTATTCTTTTCAACTTCATTTTCATGTCAAAATATTCATCATTCTGTCATATGATGCAAGTTGAGCACTATGTTTAGAATATTTTATAAAAATGAACAGTTTATTAAATGTATATCTTTTTGTGATAGTGCAAATATGTTTGCATCTACTGAATAAAAAACTATAAAGTCTTAGTACACCAATTTGCAAGGTGTCTTGATACCTTCCAAATAAAGCCCTTCTTTAAACACTATACTTAATTATGAAATAATTTTATTTTGCAGAGAGAAAAAGTGTTAACAAAATGAATAATAATCTTGCTATGATTACACACACTGAAACACCATTATATCTCTTGAAAGGGAGATCCTGTCATAAAATATCAAGAAAGCCAATGGAGTTCTCTTTTTGAAACACTGGAATCAAATAATGCAATAAAAATTATTCAACTGAAAAAAAATCATATATAAACTGAAAAATGTATCATTTCAATAACCACAATCCTTAGATATCAACCACATTTTTTAAATTTTTTATTTTTTTATTTTTTTAGCGTTACGCGGGCCTCTCACTGTTGCGGCCTCTCCCGTTGCGGAGCACAGGCTCTGGACGTGCAGGCTCAGCGGCCATGTCTCACGGGCCTAGCCGCTCCGTGGCATGTGGGATCTTCCCGGACCAGGGCACGAACCCGTGTCCCCTGCATCGGCAGAAGGACTCTCAACCACTGCACCACCAGGGAAGCCCTCAACCACATTTTTTAAAACTATAATATTAAGTAATATTCGCAATTTGCCTCTGGTAACCTTAAACACTCCAATTAAAACAACAACGATTCACTTTGTTATAAAGCAGAAACTATCACACCATTGTAAAGCAATTATACTCCAATAAAATCATAAAAAAAACAAAGACAAAAAGATAGACAGTAGGTCTACACACAAAATAATAAAATTATGCACAATATTACAAATTATATATTGTTGCTGAAAAATGCTTAAAATGCAGGTACATTTTAAAGAGTTTTCCAAATTTTAGCAAATTGCCAGATGGGACAGAAAAAAAAGACAAGCTGTTCTTTCATTTCCAAAAGATTATTTCAGGTTTTATATGTGTTTTGAGTCAATAACGTTGTAATAGTGGATTTTTCAAGGGTCCCTCAGAATAATAAAGTGCATACTATAACTCAAAATGTGCTCATCAATAACAATGCACATTCTGGATCATCATTCAAAGATAAATATTAAGGTACCAGTAAAATATTAGTTAACATGTAAGTTTTGCTTCTTTTAATGCCATTGGGGTAAAAGTGTTTTTTGAATAAGTTATTTATTGGTCATGTATCTGCGTTCAAATTTTTTGTTTTGGAAATCATTTAGCATTGGCTTGTTAAAATTTTTCATTACCAAAAGGATAAAAAGAGATTCCGTCTCTTCTTAGGAAAGAATAGGAGGGAGATGCACTCAAATCAAAAGTAATGTACATTAGCTGCAGGCCTTTGGAAGAATAACAATAGCATAAAAAACACTACTGAACTATTAAACAATAGGGTGAAAATATGCATTTTGTTGATACTATAAAATGTAAAGGTGTGCTTTTTCCTTAAACCTTTATAGGGTCATCAAGAATGAAAAATTTGTTGATCTTATTTTCCTGGGGAAAAAACAGAAAAAGGTTTAAGTAAGAAATGTCCATTCTAATACATGAGCTTGGATGTGTGTGTGTGTGTTTCACTCTTATCCTCCATCTACCACTCCTCCAGTGTTTTATATAAAGATGCCAACAGAACGGAAGCTTGAAGTAGCAGGGGAAATATCCTTGGGAAGGAGATCATTCTGCAGGGTAGTAGTGATCGTGATATAGAAACATTTGATTCTACGTTATTATCCTACAAACGCTTATAGTGCCTAAAAGAACAGAAGACATATAGATATGTAACATATTGGATACCATTATATGGATGCTATATAAACAATGAATATTTAATTAGAGGAAACAATCTTAGAGAAACCACAAATCTAAAACGAACAGATGAATCAAATGTGCAGGAGGAATCATTCTAGTCAGCTGAAAACAGAATTTAACACTTTCTCACCTTGCTCTTAGTCTTCTACGTCACCATACAAGTTTATGATTCCCTTCCCTGCCGTAACGATATTAGAAAATCTTGTGTTCTAGGATAATGCAAGATGTCACAAATTATGGAAGGTGGATATTTTTAATGTATAATATTAAAATATAGCTCAGCCCACAGGTGACATTTCCATATGAAACTTGTATTGCAATATGTTTCATCCTAATTCTTTATTTGGCCTTGAATTTTATTTTCAGGTTGATAATAGCATTTATATTCAGCATCAGAACCAACATTAATTAATCTTAACTGTAATAAAATTATCTGTAAGAACCTAAAGATATCCTTTTTAGTTAAACACACACAAGGCAAAACATAATGGTCCTATTTATTCCTTTCTCTTGTGGCACGTTCTTGACGAATATGTAACATCCATTAACATGTCTCACTTCCCACTGGCTATGCAACCTGGCTCTGTAACACTAGATCATCATTTTCAAATCTGATCTGAAAGTTTCAAAAATGGAAATTTCAATGATATTCTGCAGGCCTAGCTTCTTATCCAAGGAGCTGAAGGTTCCTCCAACCCCCATTAATCAGATTGTTACTAGGATATGTCAGCTATAGACTGGTTAAGACTGGACTTCTATAGAAAGTGCATAAAATTTCAGTCTTAACAGCACGTTCATAGCACCCTTTCTTCAGTCATTTGAAAAACGGAGGGGCTTCCCTGGTGGTGCAGTGGTTGGCAGTCCACCTGCCGATGCAGGGGACGCGGGTTCGAGCCCCGGTCCAGGAGGATCCCACATGCCGCGGAGCGGCTGGGCCCGTGAGCCATGGCCGCTGGGCTTGCACGTCCAGAGCCTGTGCTCCGCAACGGGAGAGGCCGCAGCAGTGGGAGGCCCGCGTACCGCAAAAAAAAAAAAAAGAAAAATGGAGACTATATATTTTTTCTTTTTGCAAACAAGAATAATCAAAGATGAGCTGAGAGGAAGAAAGAGTTCCTAATAGGGGCTTTTTCCCTACTCATTTTTGCTACCATGATGCTGGGCATTCCTTCTGGCTGAGATTCTCAAGATGAGTCTGTTCCATAGTGTTTTCAGGAAGCCAAACAATAAGAGGTTAAAAAGAAGAGGATTATCAGTTAGCAGCAGGGTCAGAGGGGCTTTACAACAACGCCATAATTGCTACCCAGATCTGGAGTATGTGGGGGGGGGCGGTGCGTGTGCATGTGTGTGCGTGTGTGTATGTGTGTGTGTGTGTGTGTGTGTGTTTGAGAAGGCTCAGAGGGGATAATTAGGAAAACACACATTTGTCTCAACTAAATCTACTCTGACTAGTACTGTAAACAAGTTTATTTAACCAGTGGAGAAAGTGATTGGAAGAAACATACAAACTCAAAGAGCCCTAGCTAGTAATGCAGATTTTCTAAAGTGAATTATTTCTCTCTCTTACAACTTGGCTGAAAGATATAATTATTTCTTTGCTTAATTATTATTACTACTATCATTATTACTATTATTATTATATTAATTTTGGGTATACAGCATTATAGTTCAACATCTGCAAACACCACAGAGTGATCACCACAAGTCTAGTTATCAACCATGACCATACAGTTGACCCCCTTCACCCACCCCCAAACCGCCTTCCCCTCTGGTAACCACCAATCTGTTCTCTGTATTGATGAGTTTGTTTTCATTTTTTGTTTGTTTTTTTTAATATTCCACAAATGATTGAAATCATATGTCATTTGTCTTTCTTCATTTGACTTATTTCACTTAGCAAAATACCCTAAAGGTCCATCCATGTTGTCACAAATGGCATGATTTCATCTTTTTTTATGGTTGAGTAGTATTCCATCATATATATATATGGAATATATATATATATTCCATCTTCTTTATCCATTCATCCGTGAATGAGCACATAGGTTGCATCCATATCTTGGCAATTGTAAATAATGCTGCCATGAATACTGGGGTGCATGTATCTTTTCAAATTAGTGTTTTCATGTTCTTCAGATATATACCCAGAAGTGGAATAGCTGGGTCATTTGGTAGTTCTGGTCTTAATTTGTTGAGGTATTTACATACTGTTTTCCATGATGGCTGCACCAGTTTACAGTCCCACCAACAGTGCACAATTGTTCCCTTTTCTCCATATCTTCTCCATCATTTGTCATTCCTTGTCTTTTCGATAATAGCCATTCTAACAGGTATGAGGTGACATCTCCTGCTTCTGATTTGCATTTTACTAATAATTAGTGATGTTGAATATCTCTTCATATGTCTGTTGGCCATTTGTATGTCTTCTTTGGAAAAGTGTCTATTGAGATATTCCTTGTCCATTTTTTAATTGTCTTGTTTCTTTGTTGCTGAGTTGTATGAATTCTTTATATATTTTAGATATTAACCCCTTGGATATATGATTTTCAAATACCTTCTATTCAGTAGATTGCATTTTCATTTTGATGAGACTTTCCTTGGCTGTACAGTAGCTTTTTAGTTTGCTGTAGTCCTATTTGTTTACTTTTGCTTTTGTTTCCCTTGCCTATGAAGTCAAATTCACAAAAATATCTCTAAGATTGAAGTCAATATGGTTACCACCTATATTTTCTTCTAAGAACTTTACGGTTTCAGGTCTTACATTCAAGTCTTTAATCCATTTTGAGTTCATTTTTGTGTATGTTGTAAAAGTGTGGCTTGTCCAGTTTTCCGAACACTATTTGTTTAAGTGACTGTCCTTCCTCCATTATATGTTCTTTGCTCCTGTGTCCTAGATTAATTGTACATATATGTGTGGGTTTATTTCTGGACTCCCCATTTGTTCCATTAATCTATCTGTCATTTTTTGTGCCAGTGCCATGCTGTTTTCATTACTGTAGCTTTGTAGTATACTTTGAAATCAGGGAGTGTGATACATCCAGCTTTGTTCTTATTTCTCAAGATTATTTTGGCTATTCAAGGTCTTCTGTGGTTTCATAAAAGTATGAGGATTATTTGTTCTAGTTCTGTGAAATATGCCATTGACATTTTGATAGGGATTGCATTATATCTGTAGATTTCTTCCAATCCATGAGCACAGAGTTTCTTTCCATTTTTTGTCTCTTCTTCAATTCTTTCCATTAAGGTCACACAATTTTTGGCATACAAGCCTTTCACCTCATGGTTAAACTTTTTCCTAGGTATTTCATTCTTTTTTGATGCAATTGCAAATGGGATTGTTTTCTTAATTCCTCTGAGAGTTTGTTATAAGTGTATAGAAATGCTACAGGCTTCTGTGTATTGATTTTCTATTCTGAAACCTTACTGAATTCATTCATTAGTTCTACCAGTCTTCTGGTGGAGTCTTTAGGTTTTCTGTATATAGTATTATGTCACCTGTAAGTAGTGACAGTTTTACTTCTTCTTTTCTAATTTAAATGGCTTTATTTCTTTTTCTTGCCTAACTGCCATGGTTAGGACTTCTAATACTATGTCAAATAAAAGTGGCAAGAGTGGGCACCTTTCTCTTGTTCCTGATCTTAGAGAAAAACATTTTAGTTTTTTGCCACTGAGTAAGATAAGGCCCTTATTATGTTGAGGCATGTTGCCTCTATGACCACTTTGTGGAGAGTTCTTATCAAATATTCGTGTTGAATTTTGTCAAAAGCTTTTTCTGCATCTATTGAGATTATCATATGACTTTTATCCTTCATTTTGTTAATCACACTAATTGATTTGCAGATGTTGAACCATACTTGCATTCCTGGAATAAATCCCACTTCATTGTGGTGTATGATCATTTTAATGTATTTTTGGATTTGGTTTGTTAGTATTTTGCTGAGGATTTTTGCATCTATGTTCATCAAGGATATTTGCCTGTAATTTTCTTTTTTTGTGGTCTCCTTGTCAGCTTTTGGTATCAGGGTAATGCTTCATAAAATGTGTTTGGAAGGTTTCTCTCCTCTTCAATTTTTTGAGTTTGAGAAGGATAGGTATTAAATCTTCTTTGAATGGTTTGTAGAATTCACCAGTGAAGCTATCAGGTCCTTGGCTTTTGTTTGCTGGGAGCTTTTTGACTACTGTTGTAATCTCCTTATTAGTAATCAGTCTATTCAGATTTTCTATTTCATCATGAACAGTCTTGGAAGATTGTATGTTTCTAGAAATTTATCTATTTATTCTAGGTTGTCCAATTTGTTGGTAGAACTATTTCTATATAGAAATATTGGTATTAAGCAAATATTAGACTACACTTGAGTTTATCCAAATTATAATCTGAAACAAAATTCTGGAGGGGAAAAACAGAGGGGTGGGGTGGGAGGTGAGGTGACAGGAAGGTTGAGGAAAGATTAACTAGGGTGTGAGGAGGAGAGCAACCCATAAACCTAGTGCCTTCACTGCCTGTAATTCCTGCCCCCCCAACACACACAGACACACCCACGTGTGTGCACGCACACACACACACACACACACCTTCTCTGCTTAGCCAACTCCTAATCATCCTTAAAAACTCCACTCAGTTATCACCTTCTCTGTCTCTACAGGATTGACCTAAGCCCTTTGTTTTGGAATAAAGGGGAGAAGATTTCTATCAATACTTTTGCCTGATGTATATTCAGAAAAAAAAGAAAACAGAAATACATAAACAGGATCTTTACTGCTATCCTTTAATCAGTTCACTCCATTTAATCAAGTGTACATTGGTGTAGCAATTCAGTTTCTGCCTTTGGATTTCAGGTGAATGTAAGAATGAGTTTAAAAACACAGAGGTAATACCCAAGCACTCCTTATTAAGGTTACATGTTTGGAAAAGCCATGAAAACGCTTAGGAAAAATGGTACTACTCTGTTCTAATTTATTTAAATATATGAAGAATGTTACATCATAGAATTTCACTCTAAGGATAAGAGCATTATTTTTTTTTTGACCTGACCCTATAAGTTGTACTGGTTTCTATAAAGGGAACTTACCTATATGTTTCCTCATAGAGAGCTCAGGTTGCTTCCACTGTGTAAAACGTTGTGTACCCAGGCATTTTAAAACTCTAAAAGGTAGGAAGTATTTTTTGTGCCTATTTCCTAAAACTAAGACACAGAATCAACTGCTAAACAATTCGTAATCCTGTTTGTACAGAATAAAAATAATAAATGCAGTGCTTTAAGAAATATTCATCAAATATAATATAGACATGTTAATATAACTAACAATACACAGAGAAAGTCAACTCAGAGGACCACTGTTCAGCTCAGCTTCCATAGTTCATTAGATCTTGGTTATGTTTCTATAAATGATTATGCTGCATGAGATATAAAAGAACTATGATGAGAAGGTTCATGGAAAAGCAAAGATTACCGTAAAAATGCAGCTTCCCATTCAAACAACACCTTAATCTAAATGAGATCAATTTGATCTGTAAGAATATTTAAGCATTTATCTCAGAAAAGTCAACCTGCTCTTTTCCATTTTAAAAATTAACAGGGGCCAGCGTCCAAAGCTGACTAGAATAGAGCTGTGTTTATAATGACAAAATATTAAAGATGGGAATGCTGTTTTAAACAAAGTCCAAAATTTCAGGTTCACAGAAGCTAATATAAGTTATGCTCACCGTATTAAGAAAACATTTCCTTTATTCTATTTTGAAGAAAACTGTTTTGTTAGATTTCACAAAAAGAAAATGTTACCTCCACCTCAAAAATCTAAAATATACTACAATTTCCCTCGTGTCAAATTTAGCAAACATGAATTTTAGAGCAATGAGTTACAGGGCTAAACAAATAATTCTGTAAAAAATTAAATGTACTAATAATAGTATAGAAGTGGCATAAAAATTGATATACCTTTTTCACCCTATAGGACTGGTACATACTGGAAACAAAAGGCAAAAGCTTTTATAAACAAGGTTTCCTCATAAAACATTTTAAGCAATGCAAAAATCATTGGAACATTTAAGCCTAGTCAGAGCCTTAAAGAAGAGTTCAAACTGAGGTTGTATCCATTTTCACATTTGAATTAAACTCTGGTGATGCCATTCAAATAATGGTTTGATGTCTTTTGCTTATCACCCAATAAATGCACTTCCAATACTAAAGATTAAAAAACCTACACATCCTGAGTCAATAACACAAAGTGTAGATATCTACCATGGTAAGTAAAGAAAACTAAGAAACAGCATCACTCATAAGCCTAATGGCAAAGCATGTCAATTTTAGCAACATTCCAAGATGATAAGGGTCTGAGTAGAAGGTTTGTTCCCAGATTCTGTCTGTACATGAGATAGCCTTCAACTAAGTAAAAGACAGATGGTGAGATGCTGACTTATAAACAATACTTCCACATTAGAATCCATGAGCTTGATTCTATCTAGAAAAATATCTGCATTCATTACAATGGGTGGTCTTATGAGTACAACTACCTGAAGTGCCTTCCTGAATATATGTTTAAAAACTACCTGTGTATTCATAAAAATGAGATTTTAACAGGCTTAAGTATTGATCCCTAATACCTGAAAGCAAAAGTTGGGGAGAAAATAAGACCTTAAACAGAAAGCTTAAGTTGTAAATATTAAGGAACTTTTCCCCTTAACATAAACTGTTTGGCAGGGCATGTGGCGGGGGTGGGGGGAGGCGACGGGAGGGGAATCATGCAGTACTAGTGTCCCAAAGAATTTGATTTGATACTGATTCATGGAATGAAAACCGTCTGTGTATCTGAATCCAAAATGTTGATATCTCAGCTGCAATGGCAACAATTATGTTTCTTTGAAAGATGATGGTGAGTCTTTAATTATTAAAGCAATCGTATTTAACAGATGGTCCAAGAAAAGTACTTTTAAAAAGTTACCCAGAGGGTTATATAAACGAACAAGCTAAAACAGCTGGCAGCTGGTGCATGAAATCAATAATGAGAAAATGAGGTTCTACTGTATCTTTGTTTTCATTGTCTAGTTGAAGACAGAGAAGACAAGAGAAAGAGCGAGAGGGAATCAACTTGTGAACTTCACAAAGGGGCCGAATGGATTATGTGTATCTAATTAGAAAGAGAGAAACCTCCTGGAGTGAGGCTGTAAAACTAAAGAAATGGTGTGTGTGTGTGTGCCCTTGTGTGTATGTGTATGCAAGTGTACCCACGTGCTGAGTGGACAGGAATACAGAGAGGAAATTGTACTTTTTGACTACTTCAGCTATACTGTTGTGGGTAATTCATTGCTTATTTTATGGCCTCGAAAAATCCAAATTGCACTTAATCAGAGGAAAATACTTCAAGAGACAGAATAAGCAATACTAATGGAATAATGATGAATTTGAATATTGCTGGTTTTCCTTCACTTATTCTTTTAAGCAATTTCACCAGTTAGAACTTCTTAAATTAAAAATTCCCACTGAGGAGACCTTCAAGACGGTGGAAGAGTAGGATGTGGAGATCACCTTCCCCACAAATACATCAAAAATACATCTAGGGCTTCCCTGGTGGCACAGTGGTTGAGAGTCTGCCTGCCGATGCAGGGGACATGGATTTGTGCCCCAGTCCGGGAATATCCCACAGGCTGTGGAGCGGCTAGGCCCGTGAGCCATGGCCGCTGAGCCTGCGCATCTGGAGCCTGTGCTCTGCAATGGGAGAGGCCACAACAGTGAGAGGCCCGCACACCGCAAAAAAAAAAAAAAATCTGCATGTGGAACAGCTCCTACAGAACACCTACTAAATGCTGACAGAAGACCTCAGACCTCCCAAAAGGCAAGAAACTCCCCACGTACCTGGGTAGGGCAAAAGAAAAAAGAATAAACAGAGACAAAAGAATAGGGATGGGACCTGCACCAGTGGGAAGGAGCTGTGAAGGAGGAAAGGTTTCCACACGTTAGGAAACCCCTTCACTGGTGGAGGCTTGGGAGGGTAGGCGGAGGGGAAGCTTCAGAGCCACAGAGGAGAATGCAGCAACAGGGGTGCAGAGGACAAAGTAGAGAGACTCCCGCACAAGGATCAGTGCTGACCAGCACTCACCAGCCTGAGTGTGCTCACCCGCTGGGGCGGGTGGGAACTGGGTGTTGAGGCTTGGGCCTCAGAGGTCAGATCGCAGGGGAGGACTGGGGTTGGCTGCGTGAACAAAGCCTGAAGGGGGCTAATGCATTGTGCCACAGCTAGCTGGGAGGGTGTCAGGGAAAAAGTCTGGACCTGCCAGGAAGGCAAGAGACCTTTGTTTCATGGTGCATGAGGAGAGGAGATTCCTGCTCTCTATGCCCACAGAAGGCAAAGCACTGCCTAAATGAGCTCCAGAGACAGGCACAAGCTGTGGCTATCAGCTCAGACACCAGAGACAGGCATGAACGGCTAATGCTGTTGCCGCTGCCACTAAGAATCCTGTGTGCAAGCGCAGGTCACTATCCACACACCCCCAGGAGCCTGTGCAGCACACCACTGCCAGGGTCCTGTGATCCAGGGACAACTTCCCCAGGAGAACACAAGGCACATCTCAGGCTGTCACAACATCATGCTGATTTCTAACGTCACAAGCTTGCCCCACATTCCAATTATGACTACCATACCCCTCCCTACCCCTAGCCTGTGTGAGCCAGAGAGCCCTAATCAGCCGCTGCTTTAACCGCCTCTTGTCTGGGCAGGAAACAGATGCTTGAGGGCGACCTACATGCAGAGACAGGGCGAAAACCAAAGCTGAACCCCAGAAGCTGAGCGAACAAAGAAGAGAAAGGGAAATTTCTCTGTGCAGCCTCAGCAGCAGCAGATTAAATCCCCACAATCAACTTGATAAATACTGCATCTGAAGAATACCTGAAGAGACAACAAATGTTCCCAAAACTGAGGCCATGGACTTTGGGAACAACTAACACCTGGGGTTTGCTTTCTGTGTCTAATTTGTTTCTGGTTTTATGTTTATCTTAGTTTAGTATTTAGTGCTTATTATCATTGGTGAATTTGTTTATTGGTATGGTGGCTCTCTTCCTTTTTTTTATACATATATTTTTTTTCCTCCTTTTTCTCTTTTTGTGAATGTGCATGTGTATGCTTCTTTGTGTAATTTTTGTCTGTATAGCTTTGCTTTTACTATTTGTGCTAAGGTTCTATCTGTCCATTTTTTTGTTTTTGTTTTCATTTTTGTTTTTTTTCTTTCTTCTTTTTCTTCTGAGCCCTGTGGCTCATAGGGTATTTGTGTTCTGGCCAGCTTTTGGGCCTGAGCCTCTGGGGTGGGAGGCACAAGCCTGGGACACTGGACCACCAGGAACCTCCTGGCTCCATGTAATATCAATCAGAGAGAGCTCTCCAACAGACCTTTGTCTCAACACTAAGACCCACCCCTACCCAATGGCCAGCAAGCTCCAGTGCTGTATGCCCCATGCCAAATAACTAGCAAGACAGGAACACAAACCCATGCATTAGCAGAAAGGCTGCCTAAAATCATACTAAGTTCACAGACACTCCAAAACACACCACTGGATGCGGCCCTGCCACCAGAAGGACAAAATACAGCCTCACCCACCAGAACACAGGCACAAGTCCACTCCAACAGGAAGCCTACACAGCCCATTAAACCAACCTCACTCACTGGGGGCAGACACCAAAAATAATGGGAATTATGAACCTGCAACCTGTGAAAAGGAGACCCCAAACCCAGTAAGTTAAACAAAATGAGAAAACAGATACATATGCAGCAGATGAAGGAGCAAGGTAAAAACCTACCAGACCAAACAAATGAAGAGGAAATAGGCAGTCTAACTGAAAAAGAATTCAGAGTAATGATAGGAAAGATATCCAAAATCTTGGAAATAGAATGGAGAAAATACAAGAAACATCTAACAAAGACATACAAGAACTAAAGAACAAACAAACAATGATGACCAACAGGATAAATGAAATTAAAAATACTCTAGAAGAAATCAATAGCAGAATAACTGAGGCAGAAGAATGGGTAAGTGACCTGGAGGATAAAATAGTGCAAATAACAGCCACAGAGCAGAATAAAGAAAAAAGAATGAAAAGAATTGAGGACAGTCTCAGAGACTTCTGCGACAACATTAAACTCACCAACATTTGAAATACAGGGGACCCAGAAGAAGAAGAGGAAAAGAAAGGGCCTGAGAAAATATTTGAATAGATAATAGTTGAAAACTTCCCTAACATGGGAAAGGAAATAATCAGTCAAGTCCAGGAAGCACAGAGAGTCCTGTACAGGATAAATCCAAGAAGAAACATAACAAGACACATATTAAACAAACTACCAAAAATTAAACACAAAGAAAAAAAATATTAAAAGCAGCAAGGGAGGGCTTCCCAGGTGGCACAGTGGTTGAAAGACTGCCTGCTAGTGGAGGGGACACGGGTTCGAGCCCTGGTCTGGGAGGATCCCACATGCGGCAGAGCAACTGGGCCCGTGAGCCACAATTGCTGAGCCTGCGCGTCTGGAGCCTGTGCCCTGCAACAGGAGAGACCACTGTGGTGAGAGGCCCATGCACTGTGATGAAGACTGACCCCCACTTGCCACAAATAGAGAAAGCCCTCACACAGAAACAAGGACGCAACACAGCAAAAATTAATTAATTAATTAATTAATTCCATAAAGACAGGAACCATATCTATGCATTGTTCACAGTGGTATCTTTGTTAAAAAAAAAAAGAAAGGAAAAGCAGCAAGGGAAAAGCAGCAAATAAAATCCAAGGGAATCCCCATAAAGTTAACAGCTGATCTTTCAGCAGAAACCACAAGCCAGAAAGGAGTGGCAGGACATATTTAAACTGATGAAGGAGAAAAACCAACAACCAAGATTACTCTACCAAGCAAGAATCTCATTCAGATTTGACAGAGAAATTAAAACGTTTACAGACAAGCAAAAACTAAGAGAATTCAGAACCACCAAACCAGCTTTACAACAAATGCTAAAGGAACTTCTCTAGGCAAGAAACACAAGAGAAGGAAAAGACCTACAATAACAAACCCAAATGAATTAAGAACATGATAATAGTGACATACATATTGATAATTACCTTAAATGTAAATGCATTAAATGGTCCAACAAAAAGACAAAGACTGGCTGAATGGATACAAAAATAAAACCCATATATATGCTGTTTATAAGAGACCCACTTCAGACCTAGGGAAACATACAGACTGAAAGTGAGGGGATGGAAAAAGATATTTCATGCAAATGGAAATCAAAATAAAGCTGGAGTAGCAATTTTCATATCAGAAAAAATAGACTTTAAAATAAAGACTATTACAAGAGACAAAGAAAGACACTACATAATGATCAAGGGATCATCCAAGAAGTTATAACAATTGTAAATATTTATGCACCCAAAAAAGGAGCACCTCAATACATAAGGCAAATGCTAACAGCCATAAAAAGGGAAATCAACAGTAACACAATCATAGAAAAGGACTTTCACACCCCACTTTCACCAATGGACAGATCATCCAATATGAAAATAAATAAGGAAACACAAGCTTTAAATGACACATTAAACAAGATGGACTTAATTGATATTTATAGGACATTCCATCCAAAAACAACAGAATATACTTTCTTCTCAAGTGCTCATGGAACATTCTCCAGCATAGATCATATCTTCAGTCACAAATCAAGGCTTTGTAAATTTCAGAAAATTGAAATCTTATCAAGTATCTTTTCTGACCCCAACACTATGAGAATACATATCAATTACAGGAAAAATTCTGTAGAAAATAAAAACACATGGAGGCTAAACAATACACTACTAAATAACCAAGAGATCACTGAAGAAATCAAAGAATAAATCAAAAAATACCAAGAAACAAATGACAATGAAAACATGACGACCCAAAACCTATGGGATGCAGCAAAAGCAGTTCTAAGAGGGAAGTTTATAGCAGTACAATCCTACCTCAAGAAACAAGAAACAGCTCAAATAAACAACCTAACCTTACACCTAAAGCAATTAGAGAAAGAAGAACAAAAGAAACCCCAAAGTTAGCAGAAGGAAAGAAATCATAAATATCAGACCAGAAATAAATGAAAAAGAAATGAGGGAAACAACAGCAAGCATCAATAAAACTAAAAGCTAGTTCTTTGAGGAGAAGATAAAGAAGATTGATAAACCGTTAGGCAGACTCATCAAGGAAAAAGGGGGGAAGACTCAAATCAATAGAATTAGGAGAAGTAACAACTGACACTGCAGAAATACAAAGGATCATGAGAGATTACTATAAGCAACTATATGCCAATAAAATGGACAACCTGAAAGAAATAGACAAATTCTTAGAAAAGCACAACCTTCCGAGGCTGAACCATGAAGAAATAGAAAATATAAAAAGACCAATGTCAAGCACTGAAATTGAAACTGTGATTAGAAATGTTCCAACAAACAAAAGCCCAGGACCAACCAGACAGCATCACAGGCGAATTCTATCAAACATTTACAGAAGAGTTAACATATATTCTTCTCAAACTCTTCCAAAATATAGCAGAGGGAGGAACACTCCCAAACTAATTCTACGAGGCCACCATCACCCTGATACCAAAAGCAGGCAAAGATGTCACACAAAAAAGAAAACTACAGGCCAACAGCACTGATGAACATAGATGCAAAAATCCTCAAAAATATTCTAGCAAACAGAATCCAAGAGCACATTAAAAGGATCATACACCATGATCAAGTGGGGTTTATCCCAGGAATGAAAAGATTCTTCAATATACGCAAATCAATATGACACACCACACTAACAAACTGAAGGATAAAAACATATGATAATGTCAGTAGATGCAGAAAAAGCTTTCAACAAAATTCAACACATGTTTATGATAAAAACTCTCCAGAAAGTGGGCAGAAAGGGAACCTACCTCAATATAACAAAGGCTATATATGACAAACCCACAGCCAACATCGCTCTCAATGGTGAAAAACTGAAACTATTCTCTCTAAGATCAGGAACAAAACAAGGTTGCCCACTCTCAACTCTATTATTCAAAATAGTTTTGGAAGTTTTAGCCACAGCAATCATAGAAGAAGAAGATATAAAAGGAATTGAAATCGGAAAAGAAGAAGTAAGGCTGTAACTTTTTGCAGATGACATTATACTATACATAGAGAATCCTAAGATGCTACCAGAAAACTACGAGAGCTAGTCAATGAATTTCGTAAAGTAGCAGGATACAAAATTAATGCACAGGAATCTCTTGCATTCCTATCAACTAATGACAAGAAATCTGAAAGAGGAATTAAGGAAACACTCCCATTTTACCATTGCAACAAAAAGAATAAAATACCTAGGAATAAACATACCTAAGGAGACAAAAGTCCAGTGTGCAGAAAACTATAAGACACTGATGAAAGAAATTAAGAGACAATACCAACAAATGGAGAGACATACCATGTTCTTGGATTGGAAGAATCAACACTGTGAAAATGACTATAGTACCCATAGCAATATACGGATTCAATGCAATCACTATCAAGCTACCAATGGCATTTTCCACCAAACTAGAACAAAAAATTTTACAGTTTGTATGGAAACAAAAAAGACCCCGAATAGTCAATGCAATCATAAGAAAGAAAAAACGGAGCTGGAGGAATCAGGCTCCCAGAATTCAGACTATAATACAAAGCTACAGTAATCAAGAAAATATGGTACTGGCACAAAAACAGAACTATAGATCAATGGAACAGGATAGAAGCCCAGAGATAAACCTATGCACCTATGGTCACCTAATCTCTGACAAAGGAGGCAAGAATGTATAATAGAGAAGAGTCAGTCTCTTCAATAAGTGGTTCTGGCAAAACTGGACAGCTACATGTAAACGAATAAAATTAGAACACTCCCTAACACCATACACAAAAATAAACTCAAAATGGATTAAAGACCTAAATCTAAGGACAGACAATATAAAACACTTAGGGGAAAACAGGCAGAACACTCTATGATATAAATCACAGAAGGATCCTTTTTGACCCATCGCCTAGAGAAATGGAAATAAGAACAAAAATAAATAAATGGGACCTAATGAGACCTAAAATCTTTGCACAGCAAAGGAAACCATAAACAAGAAAAGACAACCTGCAGAATGGGAGAAAATATTTGCAAACGATGCAACTGACAAAGGATTAATCTCCAAAATATACAAGCAGCTCATGCAGCTCAATATCAAAAACACAAACAACCGAAACCAAAAATGGGCAGAAGACCTAAAGAGACATTTCTCCAAAGAAGATATACAGATTCCCAACAAACACATGAAAGGATGCTCAACATCACTAATCATTAGAGAAATGCAAATAAAACCACAGTGAGGTATCACCTCACACCGGTCAGAATGGCCATCATCAAAAAACCTACAAATAGTAAATGCTGGAAAGGGTATGGAGAAAGGGAACCCTCTTGCACTGTTGGTGGGAATGTAAATTGATACCTCCACTATGGAGAACAGTATGGAGGTTCCTTAAAAATCTAAAAATAGAACAATCATATGACCCATCAATTCCACTATTGGGCATTTACCCTGAGAAAAGCATCATTCAAAAAGAGACATGTGGAGGGAGGGGAAGATGGCGGAAGAGTAAGACGCGGAGATCACCTTTCTCCCCACAGATACAGCAAAAATACATCTACACGTGGAACAACCCCTACAGAACACCTACTGAATGCTGGCAGAAGACCTCAGACCTTCCAAAAGGCAAGAAACTCCCCATGTACCTGGGTAGGGCAAAAGAAAAAAAGTAAAAACAGAGACAAAAGAATAGGGACAGGACCTGCACCAGTGGGAGGGAGCAGTGAAGGAGCAAAGGTTTCCACACACTAGGAAGCCCCTTTGCGGGCGGAGACTGCGGGTGGTGGACGAGGGAGCTTCGGTGCCGCAGAGGAGAGCACAGCAACAGGGGTGGGGAGGAAAAAGCGTGGAGATTTCCGCACAGAGGATCGGTGCCGACCGGCACTCTCCAGCCTGAGAGGCTTGTCTGCTCACCCGCTGGGGCGGGCGGGGCTGGGAGTTGAGGCTCAGGCTTTGGTCGGAGCACAGGGAGAGGACTGGGGTTGGCGGCTTGAACATAGCCTGAAGGGGTTAGTGCACCACGGCTAGCCAGGAGGGAGTCCGGGAAAAGGTCTGGCGCTGCCGAAGAGGCAAGAGACCTTTTCTTCCCTCTGTTTCCTGGTGCGCGAGGAGAGGGGATTAAGAGCACTGCTTAAAGGAACTCCAGAGACGGGCGCAAGCCGTGGCTAAAAGCGCAGACCCCAGAGACGGGCGGAAGACGCTAAGGCTGCTGCTGCCGCCACCAAGGGGCCTGTGTGCGAGCACAGGTCACTACCCACGCCCCTCTTCCGGGGAGCCTGTGCAGCCCGCCACTGCCGGGTTCCCGGGATCCAGGGACAACTTCCCCAGGTGAACACACGGCGGGCCTCAGGCTGGTGCAACGTCATGCTGGCCTCTGCTGCCGCAGGCTCACCATGCACTCTGCGCCCCTCCCTCCCCCCGGCCTGAGTGAGCCAGAGTCCCCGAATCAGCGGCTCCTTTAACCCCGTCCTGTGTGAGCAAAAACAGACGCCCTCCAGCGACCTACACGCAGAGGCGGGACCAAATCCAAAGCTGAGCCCCTGGGAGCTGTGAGAACTAAGAAGAGAAAGGGAAATCTCTCCCAGCATCCTCAGAAGCAGTGGATTAAAGCTCCACAATCAACTTGATGTACCCTGCATCTGTGGAATACATGAATAGACAACGAATCATCCCACATTGAGGAGGTGATCTTTGAGAGGAAGATTTATGATTTTTTCCCCTTTTCCTCTTTTTGTGAGTGTGTATGTGTATGCTTCTGTGTGAGATTTTCTCTGTATAGCTTTGCTTCCACCATTTGTCCGAGGGTTCTATCGATCCGTTTTTTTTAAATTTTTTTTCTTAATATTTAATTTTAAAAACTTTATTTTATTTTACTTTACCTTCTTTCTTTCTTTCTTTCTTTCTTTCTTTCTTTCTTTCTTTCTTTCTTTCTTTTTCTTTCTTTCTTTCTTTCTTTCCTTCCTTCCTTCCTTCCTTCCCTCCTTTAGACAACAAATCATCCCAAATTGAGGAGGTGGACTTTGAGACCAAGATTCATGATTTTTTCCCCTTTTCCTCTCTTTGTGAGTCTGTATGTGTATGTTTGTGTGTGAGATTTTGTCTGCATAGCTTTGTTTCCACCATTTGTCCTAAGGTTCTATCCGTCTGTTTTTTTTAAAAAAATTTTTTTCTTAATAATTATTTTTTAATTTAATAACTTTATTATATTTTACTTTATTTTATTTTACTTTATCTTCTTTCTTTCTTTCTTTTTTCCTTCCTTCCCTCCTTCCTTCCTTCCTTCCTTGCTCCCACTGTCCCTCCCTCCCTCCCTCCTTTCTTTCCTTCTTTCCTTCTTTCTTTATTTCTTCCTTCCCTCTTTTCTTCCTTCCTTTCTTTCTTTCTTTCTTTCTTTCTTCGTACTTCTAATTCTTTCTCTCTACTTTTCCTCCCTTTTACTCTGAGCCATGTGTATGAAAGGCTCTTGGTGCTGCAGCCAGGAGTCAGTGCTGTGCCTCTGAGGTAGGAGAGCCAACTTCAGGACACTGGTCAACAAGAGACCTCCCAGCTCCACATAATATCAAATGGCAAAAATCTCCCAGAGATCTCCATCTCAACACCAGCACCCAGCTTCACTCAATGACCAGCAAGCTACAGTGCTGGGCACCCTATGACAAACAACTAGCAAAACAGGAACACAACCCCACCCATTAGAATAGAGGCTGCCTAAAATCATAGTAAGTCCACAGACACCCTAAAACACACCACCAGATGTGTACCTTCCCACCAGAGAGACAAGATCCAGCCTCATCCACCAGAACACAGGCACTAGTCCCCTCCACCAGGAAGCCTACACAACCCACTGAACCAACCTTAGCCACTGGGGACAGACATCAAAAACAACGGGAACTACGAACGTGCAGCCTGCAAAAAGGAGACCCCAAACACAGTAAGATAAGCAAAATGAGAAGACAGAAAAACACACAGCAGATGAAGGAGCAAGATAAAAACACACCAGACCTAACAAATGAAGAAGAAATAGGCAGTCTACCTGAAAAAGAATTCAGAATAATGATAGTAAAGATGATCCAAAATCTTGGAAATAGAATCGACAAAATGCAAGAAAAGTTTAACAAGGACATAGAAAAACTAAAGATGAAACAAACAATGATGAACAACACAATAAATGAAATGAAAAATACTCTAGATGGGATCAATAGCAGAATAACTGAGGCAGAAGAACGGATAAGTGACCTGGAAGATAAAATAGTGGAAATAACTACTGCAGAGCAGAATAAAGAAAAAAGAATGAAAAGAACTGAGGACAGTCTCAGAGACCTCTGGGACAACATTAAACGCACGAACATTTGAATTATAGGCGTTCCAGAAGAAGAAGAGAAAAAGAAAGGGACTGAGAAAATATTTGAAGAGATTATAGTTGAAAACTTCCCTAATATGGGAAAGGAAATAATTAATCAAGTCCAGGAAGCATAGAGAGTCCCATACAGGATAAATCCAAGGAGAAACATGCCAAGACACATATTAATCAAACTGTCAAAAATTAAATACAAAGAAAGCATATTAAAAGCAGCAAGGGAAAAACAACAAGTAACACACAAGGGAATCCCCGTAAGGTTAACAGATGATCTGTCAGCAGAAACTCTGCAAGCCAGAAGGGAGTGGCAGGACATACTGAAAGTGATGAAGTAGAAAAACCTGCAACCAAGACTACTCTACCCAGCGAGGATCTCATTCAGATTTGATGGAGAAATTAAAACCTTTACAGACAAGCAAAAGCTGAGAGAGATCAGCACCACCAAACCAGCTTTACAACAAATGCTAAAGGAACTTCTCTAGGCAAGAAACACAAGAGAAGGAAAAGACCTACAATAACGAACCCAAAACAATTTAGAAAATGGGAATAGGAACATACATATCGATAATTACCTTAAATGTAAATGGACTAAATGCTCCCACCAAAAGACACAGATTGGCTGAATGGATACAAAAACAAGACCCATATATATGCTGTCTACAAGAGACCACTTCAGACCTAGAGACACATACAGACTGAAAGTAAGGGGATGGAAAATGATACTCCACACAAATGGAAACCCAAAGAAAGCTGGAGTAGCAATTTTCATATCAGACAAATAGACTTTAAAATAAAGACTATTAGAAGAGACAAAGAAGGACACTACATAATGATCAAGGGATCGGTCCAAGAAGAGGATATAACAATTGTAAATATTTATGCACCCAACATAGGAGCACCTCAATACATAAGGCGAATACTAACAGCCATAAAAGGGGAAATCGATAGTAACACATTCATATAGGGGACTTTAACACCCCACTTTCACCAATGGACAGATCATCCAAAATGAAAATAAATAAGGAAACACAAGCTTTAAATGATACATTAAAAAAGATGGACTTAATTGATATTTATAGGACACTCCATCCAAAAACAACAAAATACACATTTTTCTCAAGTGCTCATGGAACATTCTACAGGATAGATCATATCTTGGGTCACAAATCAAGCCTTGGTAAATTTAAGAATACTGAAATTGTATCAAGTAACTTTTCTGACCACAATGCCATAAGACTAGATATCAATTACAGGAAAAGATCTGTAAAAAATATGAACACATGGAGGCGAAACAATACACTACTTAATTACGAAGTGATCACTGAAGAAATCAAAGAGGAAATTTAAAAAATACCTAGAAACAAATGACAGTGGAGACACGACGACCCAAAACCTATGGGACGCAGCAAAAGCAGTTCTAAGAGGGAAGTTTATAGCAATACAAGCCCACCTTAAGAAACAGGAAACATCTCGAAAAAACAACCTAACCTTGCACCTAAAGCAATTAGAGAAAGAAGAACAAAAAAAGCCCAAAGTTAGCAGAAGGAAAGAAATTATAAAATTCCGATGAGAAATAAATGAAAAAGAAATGAAGGAAACAATAGCAAAGATCATTAAAACTAAAAGCTGGTTCTTTGAGAACGTAAACAAAATTGATAAACCATTAGCCAGGCTCATCCAGAAAAAGAGGGAGAAGACTCAAATCAATAGAATTAGAAACGAAAAAGGAGAAATAACAACTGAAACTGCAGAAATACAAATGATCATGAGAGATTACTACAAGCAACTCTATGCCAATAAAATGGACAACCTGAAAGAAATAGACAAATTCTTAGAAATGCACAGCCTGCCAAGAGTGAATCAGGAAAAAGTAGAAAATATGAACAGACCAATCACAAGCACTGAAATTGAAACTGTGATTAAAAATCTTCCAACAAACAAAAGCC
>NW_021703779.1:72692462-72857169 GCF_005190385.1 Monodon monoceros | reverse complement strand
GACCCACCTCCTAGAGAAATGGAAATAAAAACAAAAATAAACAAATGGGACCTAATGAAACTTCAAAGCTTTTGCACAGCAAAGGAAACCATAAACAAGACCAAAAGACAACCCTCAGAATGGGAGAAAATATTTTCAAATGAAGCAACTGACAAAGGATTAATTTCCAAAATTTACAAGCAGCACATGCAGCTCAATAACAGAAAAACAAACAATCCAATCCAAAAATGGGCCGAAGACCTAAATAGACATTTCTCCAAAGTAGATATACAGACTGCCAACAAACAGATGAAAGAATGCTCAACATCATTAATCATTAGGGAAATGCAAATCAAAACTACAATGAGATATCATCTCACACAAGTTCGAATGGCTATCATCAAAAAATCTAGAAGCAATAAATGCTGGAGAGGGTGTGGAGAAAAGGGAACACTCCTGCACTTCTGGTGGGAATGTGAATTGGTACAGCCACTATGGAGAAAAGTATGGAGGTGCCTTAAAAAACTACAAATAGAACTACCATATGACCCAGCAATCCCACTACTGGGCATATACCCTGAGAAAACCATAATTCGAAAAGAGTCATGTACCAAAATGTTCATTGAAGCTCTATTTACAATAGCCCAGAGATGGAAACAACCTAAGTGCCCATCGTCGGATGAATGGATAAAGAAGATGTGGCACATATATACAATGGAATATTACTCAGCCATAAAACGAAACGAAATTGAGCTATTTTTAATGAGGTAGATAGACATAGAGTCTGTCATACAGAGTGAAGTATTAATGAGGTAGATAGACATAGAGTCTGTCATACATAGTGAAGTAAGTCAGAAAGAGAAAGACAAACACCATATGCTAACACATATATATGGAATTTACGGGAAAAAAATGTCATGAAGAACCTAGGGATAAGACAGGAATAAAGACACAGACCTAGTAGGGAACGGACTTGAGGATATGGGGAGGAAGAAGGGTGAGCTGTGACAAATCGAGAGAGAAGCATGGACATATATACACTACCAAATGTAAGGTAGATAGCTAGTGGGAAGCAGCCGCATAGCACAGGGATATCAGCTCGGTGCTTTGTGACCGCCTGAAGGGGTGGGATAGGGAGTGTGGGAGGGAGATGCAAGAGGGAAGAGATATGGGAACACATGTATATGTATAACTGATTCACTCTGTTATAAAGCAGAAACTAACACACCATTGTAAAGCAATTATACCCCAATAAAGATGTTAAAAAAAAAAAGAGACATGTACCACAATGTTCATTGCAGCACTATTTACAATAGCCAGGACATGGAAGCAACCTAAGTGTCCACTGACAGATGAATGGATAAAGGATGATGTGGCACATATATACAATGGAATATTACTCGGCCATAAAAGGAAATGAAATTGAGTTATTTGTAGTGAGGTGGATGGACCTAGAGGCTGTCTTACAGAGTGAAGTAAGTCCGAAAGAGAAAAACAAATACCATATGGTAACACATATATATGGAAGCTAAAAAAAAAAAAACAAGTTTCTGGTGAACCTAAGGGCAGGACAGGAATAAAGACGCAGATGTAGAGAATGGACTTGAGGACACAGCAAGGGGGAAGGGTAAGTTGGCACAAAGTGAAAGAGTGGCATGGGTATATATACACCACCAAATGTAGAATAGATAGCTAGTGGGAAGCAGCTGCATAGCACAGGGAGATCAGTTTGGTGCTTTGTGACCACCTAGACGTGTTGGATAAGGAGCGTGGGAGGGAGGCGCAAGAAGGAGGGGACATGGGGATATATGTATACATATAACTGATTCACTTTGTTATACTGCAGAAACTAACACAGCATTGTAAAGTAATTGTACTCCAATAAAGATGTTAAAAAGTAAAAATAAATAAATTAATGAGATGATAGATGTTCACTAAACTTATTCTGATAATCATTTCATGATGTAAGTCAAATCATTCTGTACAGCTTAACCTTATGCAGTGCTGTATGTCAATTATATCTCAAACTGGTAGAAAAAATTAGATGTATAGACATTTTTGCAAAAATTGATGACACTTGAATATGGGATGGGAAAAGATAATATTATTATATAAAAATTAAATTCCTTGGTATTTATAAAAATAAAATTCCCACTGAGCATCATAGAATCCGAGACTGACTAGTAACTACTTCTACCAGAAGAATCACGATCCAAGATTTTCTATTATTCTTTTTACACTGATAATTCTTTATTACTTAAGGGAGATTGCAAATGCATCTGTGTGCTTGAAATTACGAACAACTTCTCCCTGAAAATGTTATCCTAAAGAGCACTTAGGACACGAATTTAAAATATGAAATAAAATAAATAAAAGTATATTAATTTTTAAAACTGAAAATTATACTGAAATGCTACTTAAATAATTATTTGTTGAGGCCCCAAACATCCTGAATTCTAAAATGTAAGTCTATGTTCCCAGTGATTGTATGCAGTCAAATTTCTCCCATAACGTCTCAGGGTGTAAAACTAACACCAAAAAGGAAAACTCAATAGGGAATCTAAATTTTAATTCACCTTTACTAAGGAAATGTGTTATTTGAATGGAGGAAAGGGAGAAATACTGTAAAAACTTTACAACTGATGTTTCAGTTTTATAGACAGAAAATAAGAAACAGATTTGTAGTATAGAGATAGCACACCCTGTTCCAGATCAAGTCAGCTGTTTTATTTTATTGGGTTTTATCTTAAGATGAAAGCAACACATACTGCTTCAACCCATGCTGAACTGTTTCATTTCACAGGATTTTATCTTCAGAAGCCAGTAATAGTCTCAGGTCTAACTTACATAATTTTTATGACATGTAATGGATAGTTTTCTATGAACACAGAGACTCTAAATTTTTCCTGAAATATGGAAATGACACTTTCTGTGGGTATCAGGGTAAGGCAATGTAATTAACATTAGATTACTTGGCTTTCGCCAAGGAAGGTTTGCCAGAGCAAATAAAACTCTGGTCTTCAACCTGCACAGAAAGAGAGATGGGAAAAAGATGAATTTATGTCCTGACTAGAGGTTAGGCAGATTATTGTGCACTGCGTACTAGTACTCAAGTAAAAATATTTTACCATAACAGCAATTTTGACATAGATTAAAAGACATAGGAATGTCTTCTTTGATGCTCCTAGTACTTGAGTTTCAAAGTCATCACAATCTGGCTAACATTTTTTTTTAGAAAATACAAAGATTTTTCAGCAGCTCAATTTACCTTCCATTATTCACACAGATTCTACTAAATAAAGCACAACTATCATTTTTTAATTATTTTTCTGTTATCCAGATATACCTTTTTTCAATCATACAATATATGATATGTAGATTACCACCACTGAGCATTATTTTTTCCTGTTCATTTATTTAGGAATCTTGAAGTAAGCTTCTGAAATATTGTTTACAGCAAAACTGTAAACTAAAATGAACTAGAATAATAAAGATAAGGCTGCCTCATTTCGTAAGGGAAATGTCTGCATTCTTGGGTAAACAGGAGACTTGCATAAGTCCAGCTTTGCCTTGTCAGACAGTTGGTGTAACTTGAGGTTGCATGGTCCATTATATTTTCTAAGAAACTTGATTAATTTATTGAATAAAACTTGAATAATACTTTTACCTCTAGAAAGTGACAATATTGATTCAAATAATTTTTATTCTTCTTTCTGTTACTTACATGACTGTTTTTTCTTTCTTTTCCTTCCTTCTTTACCTCACTCCTTGCTCCCTCCCTTCCTCTATCTTTTCTTTCCATTTTTTTTATTTCCTCTTCCTTCCTTTTATATTTTTTCTGCGATGAATTTAAAAACACAATCTAATCCTTGTCAGGAAATCTATCTATAAACGAAAAGAGCTTGCATTCTTACCTCTCATCATTTCATGTGTGAAACAGTAAACTCATGAGGCTATTAAAATGTGGTTTATTGGCTTTGGAAAAGAAGGTGTGACACAACCTCAACACTTCCCATTTCCTGAGACCATAAGGATAAAGAAGCCATAGCTGAACTATCAACTTCATCAGGATAAGAACATTGATCCCCAGCAACCCTGACTGATTAGTTAAAGTTAAATTTAGCTCTGAATTACCTCTTTTTCACAGAAAGAGGAGAGAAACTTCATAGGAATACAGAAAATATCTTGAAAAGTTTAATGATTTAAAATGAAAGGAAACGTAATATCATTGTTAATACTGCTCATCCAAATACGTCTCTGGAATTCCTGGTTATAACTACACTAGAGTATCCAAAGGATATCATCAGTAACTTAAAATCCAGAAGACAAATAAAACCACAAGTATTTTAAATGCAATACTCATTGAAGGTGGTTGAGTTTAATTAGGATTTATGGATCCAGAAATGAAAGCCCATAAAAGCTAACCAGAAAAGAAGTTGGTCAGATGTGTGTGTGCTCTCTTGCAGCAATTAGACAAGGGGAAAGACACCTGTCAGAAAGTCCTGAACGTCAGGCAGGAGCCTACGGACTTGTCACCACAGATACTTGAGCATAGAAACAATATGGAAGAAATTAAGTGTAGGCAAGAGTATCTTTCAATAGGATTAGAAAGGAAAAATGACTGTGGACTGACACAAATATGACTAAAAGATGATAAAAGAAGTTCCAGATGTGAAGTGAAAACAGCCTGAGTCAGTATGAAAAATAAGAAAATAAAACTAAAAGATAAGATTTTTCTAAAATACAATGCAGAAAAAAAAAGTTGGTAGGTCTTGTTGATATACTGCCTGAGACCAAAGACAAAAACGTAAAGATATGGTTTCGAGCCTAGAGAACTAGAAAATTAATGATGTAAAAGAAATGGGCAAGGGGTCCAAAGAGGATCTCAATTTTCAACAGGATGTATATTTCTATATACATTCACACTTCCAGTTACTTTTTGATTGGGGCTATATCATTAAACCCTTGGTATTTGCTGTTTCTTTCTAGAATTCTAGAATTTTGAAAATAGTAATATAAGCTTCCACTATCTATCCAATATATAATAGATTGTAGAATATTTTAAATTATATCTTCCAAGGGCATCAATATAATGAACACTATTTCACAAGTAATTTCACTTGCTAATCTTTGTGATGTACTCTTAATCTCCAGCTAAATCCTTAAAGACCTTACCCTTATTCTCGAATTCTCTAAGTCCAAACTCTAATGCCTAAAATGCCAAGGGTGTTATTATCACTTTAGTTGGTATTCTTGACCTTTACTACTTCGGCTACATTCTCTCTTGTCCTCTAGACAATAGGTGACTGCAGCAGAATTCTGCCTTTTAAAAAAATGGATACTTCTTCCATTGGATATGATTAGAAGCCTCTATGGTTGTAATTTTCTAGGCTCTACGTCACCCTACAGTTTTCAGCACAGATGATGCAAAATGGAATTGAGGCTATAAACATACTCAGATCAGCAGCTGACAGGATTAAGTCTCCAATTTCCTGGTCAAGAATTGTTAGAAACTTACTATCTGAAGTACCAAGAAAGCTGTCAAATAGTACCCCCACACACAACCACTTTCAATTACTTACAAATAGCTCTCCAACAGAAGTAGACTCTTTTTCCATTCAGTAATGTATACTTGATTGATATTTATCTTCCTGGATAAAGAATAAGCCAGTACCCAAATCCCACAGTAGTCTAAGGCATCCTAGGAAAATCACTCAAGTCAAAAACATTTGCCATGTAAAAGGTAAAAAACAATGTTTTTACTTATTTTTATTAACTGTGCAGGTGATAAGGTGATGAAAATATTTCAAATCCTTTTTAAAAGGCTTTCAAAAAGGTTGACAATTATTTAAAGATAATTTACAAAGTTTATTAATGTACTTTATGTAGCCAACAATTCTTAACATATTTTTCTGTGAAAAAATTTCAATGTTGCAGTACCAGGGTATTTCATTTCCTATCTTCTAGAGCTTCATTTAACCTCATGAAGGAAAGAAACACAGTACACATAGTGAATCTGCTTCTCATTTTTCATAGAATCTTTCAGAAAGAAGTTTTTAAAACTATTGCAGACCTTCAGACTCTTTCCTTCCCTTTTCCTGATTTCTTGGCAAATTTGCACAAAACCTAAGAGGCACTGTGGTGCAGAAATAAAGAGCATGGAATTTGAAGCCAGGATTAGGAACTTCATTCAAAAAAATCCCACCACTTATTAGCTGTGTGACTTTGACCAAGTAATTCAACTTTCTGTGCCTCAGTTTCCTCATCTGTAAAATAGGAATAATGACAGCATTTATTTCATAGGGGTTTTGCCTATGTTCAATGAGTTCAAAATATATTAAGGCATTCATGTTAATGCCTGGCAAATAGTAAGGGATATAAATGTCTGCTATAATTATTATTCTGGTAAACCAAGTATCATTACCATAAGAGTAAAGGGAGTTTGTTTTATTTGATATATGGGAATAGAAAGTCTATAAAATCTACTGTACTTACTAAATGAAACTTCAAAATGTAGAAATCTGGACTGGTGAGTTCCCTTGCTCTGATTTCTTATGAAACAATGTTATAAGGAATAAGTTCTTCTTCCACCAGGTATTGCAATTGCTCTTTGAGAGAGAGTACCAGATTTAAAGATATATCCTGTTTCATATTGTGTCAGCTAATGAAATTCATATTTATAGTCATTTCAATTTAATGTTGAAATAATTATCAAAGACTAACATTTCAATCAAGATTAACCTTACAGAACTGTACATCTCATTATTTTTTCCCAAATATCTACCACTCTTTGACCAGTATCAAGAAAAACCTGGTACATAAAGGAGTGTCAGGCTCCTTTGATCTAAGTCAACAAGGGCACATTTTGCCTATGTTTAGACTTGTCCACTAGTTACTAATTCTCATTGTTAGCTTTCAAGCTTTGTTCACCATCCTCTTGCTTCAAGTTCAGACTAAATGACCACACTTGCTACTGCTAAGAGTGTGAGAAGATCAGCAAAGGTCATTCCTTCCCACAGACTCACTGGAGAATTCACACAAGGATGGGGAGTAAGCCTCTATTGCATCTTCCCTTCAACAAAATGCAGGCTTTTGGTGACACAGCCTTTTGAAATTATCCAGCAAGCTCACCTTTTTTTAAGTGTGCATGATTTTTAAATATGTAATTACTTCACCTTTTAAGTTTTCTTTCATTTGAAGAATGAGGAAATGAAATTAACTGGTCCTTGCTAAATATAAAAACTTCAAAAATTGGAAATCAACAGAATAAAAGAAGAAAACTTCTGAAAATATAAGAAGTCTACATCTGGAGGCATTAAATCATAGAGTGGTATAGCTCTGGATTTTGAATATTCTAAATCACAAGGTACTTTCCGTATGTTGTTTTCTTTTCTTTGCAAAAGACAGTATAATATCAATTTATAAAGTACTAGTCATAGGAACAAATCAATGAGAAACTAATAAGTGTAAATTACTTAACGCTTGTTTAAAATGGTAGCATTAAGCAAAATACAACACATGCACAAATATACACATGCTTTTCTTACTCTCAATGTATTTTTTTCCTGTAATATAATCTTATAAATTTGATGGGATAAAACAAATAGGTTATAGTATGTTGCATTAATGAAATTCTTTAGCTTGCCATTATGGAATTTTAGTCTTCTAATCCTAAACAAACACAAAAGATAGATAAATATTCAGAATTTAAATCTATCTTTTAAAAATTGTTCAGTTCAGCATAATTGTTACTATCATAGCTAATCCTCTGATAATAACAAACAGCATTTTGTCAGATCCCTGTATTTTAGACATGCTAGTGTTATGGTCTATAATAACATTTCTTTAAAGAACTCAAAATGATTTTAATATATTATCTCAATACACATATATAAAAATAGTACCTGAAGACAGATACTATAATCATTAATTACAGATTGACTAACTCTCATTAAGAAGTTGAGTTCAGTACTAAAGGTGGAACTGCAGTCAAAGTTTTCCTCATTTTACTTTTCAGGGATTAAAGTACTTATTGAAATACACTGCTTAGTACTAGATCTGATCATACACAAATAGAACTAATAGATAGAAATCTGAGGCCATACCAACAATATGATCCTTATATACAATTTAGTATCATGGAAAATAGTATTTATTAATTAGACAGTACTGATCTTGAAGAATCAAAGTGTTTGCAAAATAAAATCATTTCATTTATCACAAAAACAATGGTAAGAAATAAGTAGCACAGAGTACTAAGACATATATACCAATATGTCATAAAAAATTTACCCACCACTTGCATAGTTTTCTAGATATTAGCTCAGTGACTATAGAGTCATACATTTATGACACTTTATCAACATTTTACAATGAAACCTTAGTTACCATACTTTTCAGGCAAATGTGAGTTTTCACTTAAGCTTAATTTTCAGGTTAACTGAGCGTTACACAAAAAACTCCTAGTTGGTGAAAATCTTTTCAAACAGAGCCTATAAGCTCAGAATGGGAATGTATTTCAATCCTATTTTTCCTGATGGCTCAGGACCTCTCAGGGTCTTACTCAGTACATGTATCATCACTAACATAAGCACCAGCAGGTTTGAGAAGGGTTAGATCCTGGAATTGTGTAATGTCTCCCCTTCCTCCAAACCACACCCATCACATCCACTGCAAGTTGAAAGATTTGACACCTATATTAGTCAAATCTTATTTTTAATATTAATCTATGATTTTTAACTGTGAAAGACATTTGATAGTAAAAAATCACCTACAATCAAGCGTTGATAGTTTCCATAATAATTCTCTGACATGCACATTTTCCTGTCAATTTACCTTTTATGTAAAAGTAGAGGGCAGATAAAATCCCCTATATGATAGCAATGTCAACATGGAGGACAGGCACCAGTCAGTGACGATTAGACTGCAGACAGACTTGCTTCCGTTTTTTTCTTCAGGGACTTACATTGTAATTTAGAGTATTTAATATTCTATAGCTAGATGTAATATCAAGGTTCTAGGAAAGAGCTCTTGTCTGGAATATTATGCAAGTGACCTTGCTGTTATTTTAAAGCCCTGTTGTCATCAAGCAGTATAATTGACCACATTTGGTTAGCTTTTGTTGATGAAACCTACATTTACTGACATCAACAGCCTCGCCTCTTGTAACTATCCCAACAGTAGCAACTTGATGACCTTTCATCCGATGATGTATGAAGCAAAAACCGTTTGCTGTGACATGTGCAAACTCCATGGTGAATGGACAAGCATTGGAAGTAGCTTTCCATGTTCAAATACAAAGCTAGTTTTATTTTTTACAGTACACCAGTTTGAATCATAATTCTGTAGTGAAAAATACACTCCCCCATTCTCAGAGTAATGGTGAAATTGTGGGTTTGTAAGTAAAAATTCATGTATATGTATACTAAGTTCAAATGATCTCTGTACATTTGAAATCATGTTCTCCATAGATGTTCAAATCATGAAGTAGGGACTAAATCCACATGGCCATGGTCTAAGCAATCTAAATGATTCACCTCAAGTCACTAAATTAATACTTTTACGTCAAAGGAGTGATGCTTTCCATGTCTGTATTTCTTAAGGTCCCATATGTTTATTGTCAAAAGTATTGTAACAAGTCTACTTACTTCACAAAAAAACATGTAAACATAACTTCCATCACTGCCATCCAAGGAAAACCCAAATTAAATACCTTGATTATCTAAAATTCAATTAGCTAGAGTAATTAATACCATTTATTTAATTATATACTATAATTAGGAGAAAATATTAAGAAGTGATATTTTAAAATTATTATTGTTTTATAAAGCATCACTAACTTACAAGCATATTGCAAGACACAGAAAAACCAAACTTCTATCTATCCACATTGCTGCACAATCAAAATGGTGAGAGAATAATGATTCTGAGGTCCTAAGAGCTTAATCACCCAAATAAAGTTATATTTATGTTCACTGTACTATGCTACACAAGGCAGGCGATAAAATGGGCCAATATTATTAAAAAGATTTTCAACAAGGATTAGCAACAAAATATTTGATTAACTTCAATTAGCTGGACCTCCTTACCTGATCCATCTTGTTAATAAAGCTTTTTGATGTAAGTCCACACTCCACAAAAGAATTCTTATTTGGAACAAGTAAGATTTTGATGATCTAAAATCAGTTTTACACTCTGCTAAGCCAATTCCTGTGAGGGAAATATCTATCTAGTTATACCAAATTTGTTCTCTTTCCTAAAACAAGGATGAATAACAAACCTCTCACCTGAAGCAAATATTCTGCTTATTATACATGCCTGCTCAGGAAAGTTCCATTTTTCTTGCTTTTATCTGAGTCACCAATGACCACAATTCTAGTTATTCTGTCACCAAACATGTATATTTCTCTATTTTCCAAGAAAAATCACTTCCAATGAGTTTTCAAACACTAGCCCAAAATAAAAGCATTCCCAGAGAGTTTCTGAACACTGGAATCCCACACCAACTACAATGCTATAAATATCTTCTAAACACTCAGATCAATGTCAACAGTGGTTTGCAATAAATGAGTCCTAGTGAATTCTAATGGAGCTCCAAATCCCACTGGCTGTTGATAGGCTATTATGAAATGAAAGTCCCTTAACATGATATAAAATAATGTTATATTTTTCTGTTGTCCTTGAAGACAGCTTCCTCTTCCATTTTTTTATCTGTAAACAGAATGCTCACACAGACTTACACAGCCCCCTATTCAACCACAACCAAATCCAAAGCTCACTAATACTCATATACAGCAAGGTCAGAATTTTTTAAGTAAGAAAAAATTTCTTTGATTAATGCTGAGAGCTGCACCATGTTTAGACAGGGTCATGACTCCAGGCATCCATTTAATCAAATTTCTCTGCTGCCTGTCCCAGTGGAGCCATTTCAACAAGAAACTCTCTCAATGAAAAAGGGGGGTAAAAGGGGGGAAAGCGTACTTCACATCTCACATTGTTTACATGCTGTTAAGTAATTATTTCACTGGTCCACCCCCACTGGCCATCAACAGACAAGTCACCTCCTTAGAGACTCTGAAAAGCCTATTCAGCTGTATATAGCTCATTTTTTTTTCTCTTCATAGTGAAGCTAACTACTTAGCTTAAAGACTTCTTTGTGGATGCTAAAGTATACTTTGTCCATGCTAATGATCTCACTAATTACAAGGGTATTTATCATATAGATGTTCTCAGTTTCTCTTTATGAATACCACTGTTTCTCAACTACTCTAGAGTAATAATTTCTCCACCCCCATCACATCACTTAAGTACTTCAAGATGAATACCCCTTCCCATCCACACATACACAATAAACCTGTTTTCCCAAGGAATTGTCATTGCTTGAGTGGCCAAACAAGTTATTATTTTTCAGGAGTTTTCAATAATACTCTGATCTTTAACCAGCTCTTCTCAAGGGCAAAGAGCAGAATGAGGCAGGCAGATAATAAAGAATTACAGTTTGCCTTTACTTAATAGCTCTATCAGTCAGAGTAATAGAGACAGATAAAATGGTAACCTACCCACCCAACCCTTCCAAATTGCTGTCCTAAAAAGCAAGAAGGGAAGTGGGGGCAAGAAAAAATGTTTATTTCTAATTGAATTTCAAGAATTAAAGGCAAATGACTTGAAAGCTAAGTATAAGAAGAATCTTCCCAAACCCAAATGGAAACAGTCTACAAAACACACTACTTTTAGAGACTGAAGAGAAAGCTGAAAAGTAGAAGTCTCAGGCCTCAAAATCAGAGGCCATTTTTCTTTCTGAATTTTCTTCTTTTTCTGCAACTTCTGCTGAAGTAAACATTTCACACAATTTGGTTCATATTGGCAGATAAAGAGAAAAAAATCAAAGATTTTTCTGATTAAAAAATAAAGCTGCAAGGAAATTAATACATTTCTTATAATTCTTACTTGGAAATTCAATTTTAAGTGAACACTTATCCTTATTTTACCTCCAATATTCACTTTCTGGTTAATGGTCACCTATGAAAGTGAAATCCTTCAAGTGAATACCTTTCCCAATGAGATGCTCCTAATACCTTATTAGATTATAATCTCACAAATACAATACATGCTTCTTTCCTAAGAAACTTAATACACAGGATATAATTAGACCAGGATTTCTACCCTTTCAGTCCTTGTACAGTGTCCATTACCAAAAGGAAAAGAGTACCCTTCTTGATCCATAGAGAGATCAAAACCACAAAGTTAACATGGTGGGTGTGAATGAAATTGTTTTTGTGTTTTTATATGTAGCTATAGTAAACATTTCCAATGAAGAACAAAAAAAAGAAAACCAGCTGAGAAAGAAAGTTACCAAGGAAGAAGAAAAAAAACATGTATTGTAGGAATGGGGAAAAGCTACTAATTATAAGGAAGATTGGGAAATATACAAATGCAGAAAGGAAAGTAAAAAATACTGAAATAAAAATTTAATGTGGATTGAAAAGAAAGATTTTTTCTAGTTATCCCTTATAGTCCTGAAGATAAATGAAATAATAAGGGAAAATTGAGGAGAATAAGCTTGATGTGCCAGAAAGTACACTGGGCTGAGTCTCAAAAACTAAGCTCCAGTGGCTATTACTAAACATCTGAGCTATGAGAGGCAAGCCATATCATTTTTTTTTTTAGATTTTGTTTCCTCATCTATAAAATAAGACATCAAACTAAATGATCTCTAATGTCCCTTCAGTCTCTTAATCAGTGAAAATTCTAAGGCAACTGAAATCACTGAAAAGCTTTAAGGTATACATTACTGACTTTTTCCAATCTTTTCTCTTACACTCATAATAGCTTCATTTTGTAATGGGAACAGAGGAAAAATAATCTATTCTTCACTTCACTACTATTTGATATTGGCATTTAGTAAAGAATATTGATTCACCAGGAATAACCAACCATTGGAAAGCTAATAGGAATCTCAATCTAACATCTATTTTTCTCTCAAAGCCTAGGGTGTAAGACTGGTTTAAGAATGATATATGTTTCTTGGTGAAAAGGAAAGCCAGAGGTGGGGAAATCACAAGAATCTGCAAGTGATTAGAAAGAGAGTATTTATATTAGCATTTCCTTTCCTTTCAAGTTTCACCATCCATTTAAAAATGCCCAGTATTTCACAGTGACAGCCGAAGGAATATTGGGCAGATGTTCTAAGTGAAGGGAAAATACAAAGATTTCCAGGTCTCTTACCTAGTTTTATCTAACAGCAGAGAGCCCTTATTTTAAAAAAGTAGTTGTGTCATTTTATCCCTCAAGGTGTTTACTTACTCAAGTTCAAACACATATTTTATTTTCATCCACTTACACAGATTTGAGTGAATATGATGGTGCCTGGCACACAGCCAACTCTTGAAAAATATCAACGTAATGGAATAATGGATTGATGGGTGGGTAGATGGGTAGATGGATGAACAAATCATTATTTCCTTCACTTGGCTTCTTCACTACTCACAGAAGATAGGGTCATTAGAATTGTTCTGAACACATCCAACTTAAAATTTACCTCTTTAAAATCTAGAAAGTAAAGGTCCCTTAAGAAAGAAAATTTAAACATGTAAATAAGGGCCGAAGATTGCACAACTCCAAGGTGTGCCATTCACATTGTATTTTGTGCAAATGGTGACCACTGGAGAAATTTAAGGGAGCAGCCTGACAAGGTGGGAAATTTAAATTCTTCAGAAATAGTCATTCACATACAAGTATTCAACAGAAGTTTTACATACATTATTTAATGAAGTTCTCCAGCTCTGTCCATCAGATATTACTAACACAAATTAAAAATGAAAAAACTGAGACTCAGTAAAACTAAGTAATTTACCCAAAATCACATCTAGTGAGTGTCCAAGCAAGGATTAGAACCACATCTATCTACTCAAATCTTCCACTTTTCCATTATACTGTAATAGTCTCTCTATAAGGCAAAAAAGTCTGTTCACCTTGTTTTAGTTAAAGAATTTAGCTAAATTCAACAATATTCTATTTCTTTAAACCTAGGATTACCCCCCCATCAGTTCAAAATAATGACACTTCTTCTAAAGTTGGAAAAGTTATTGTGAAAGATTTTACTCCCAGCTTCCAGCTTTGCAAAGAACAAAATTACTACTGATAAGTAGTAATGGCTTCATTAAAATGGCACCAAGTTGATTGTATAATATCCTTACAATACCAATGGCAACAATGAAAATTAAACTAAAATAATAAAAATAAAAAATCAAGTTACAAGAAAATAGTTACATTAAATAGTTACATTAAAAATAGATTCAAGCTTATTGTTCATTTGACTAAAATTTAATTCAATACTCAATAAAAGTACAGCCCGAAATATTAAATCACAATTCAGTAAGAGCATTTGCAAGAACAATCAGTTACTACATTACAGATACACTTTTGAGTCATCCAACTTGATTTAAAAACATGGCACTGAAATAACCTAGTTAATTCATCCTTCTCTCTCTCTTTCTCTCTCTATCTCTCTTTCCCTCCCTCCCTCTCTTCACTTCACTCATTTCACTCATCTCTCTTGAACTTTTGGTGGAAGCTGTGAACTACTCAATTATGTAGGAGCTCTATGACAAGTGCCTAGAGTGCAGATAGCTAGCGTATATTGACATGAAAGCCATATGCTTTAGATACCAGGTATTCACGTAGCAATACTGACATTATATGACCCTTAAACATACCATCAATCTTCTACCACAATCTTTAAGTCAATATTGGATCACATTAAAAAATAAAACACAAACATCAAGTTGCACACCTTAAATATATGCAATTCATATTTTTAAATTATACCTCAATAAAGTTGAAAAAATAAAACAGAAAAAACATAGATATAAAATAATGGCTAAAAGACCCACATATTAAATAATTTAATTCTAACAATAACCCTAGGGGCCAGGCCTCTTATTACCCCCAGTTTACAAATGAGGAAAGTGAGATTTGAAAGCGTTAAATTACTTCCCAAATTTCACAGGTAGTAATGGTACAGCCTTCATTTAAATCTAGACAATGCTTTCTCTAGGGCCCATACTTACAACCATTCTGTTGTTTATAATTAAGGTATAAGGAAGGAAGTTTCAAGGGAGCACAGCTTATCTCCAATGCCATTCTTTATGTAGTTTCACCTACTTAGAGTATGCTCGATTACAAAATATCTGCTTAATAGATAGCTGAAGCCTTCTGTATAATGCCATATTAAGCTATAAATCAATATTCTTAAACATTCTATCTTTCTTAAATAAGCAACATTGCCACTTACATTTTAGCTTATTTAGAACTAGAACATCTACAAGCTTTTTAAATAGATGAAATTCATGCAAGATCCATTCTATAAGCCAGATTCTTAAAGAAAAATGTATACAGTATATTCACATAATCATATATATGTACCTATAGTTGTAGATAGATTGCTCTTTTTAAATGAATGAATAAGATGTTGATGGGATTTACAGAATCATAAAACTTCAGAGTAGAAAAGAACATTAAAAGTCAATGTATATATCATCACATTACACACTTTAAAAATCACATCGTACAAACTAAATATATACAATTTTTATTTGTCAATCATACTTTAATAAAGCTGAGTGGATGTCATCCAGTCTACCCTACTGCATAATTGGTACTTGAGTCCTCTCTTAAGCACCCTATCATATTGTCCTCCAAACCTCTGCCTGAAAATTTCCACTGATGGTGAATGCACTATATGCTTAAATCAGCCTATTCCATCTTTGGACAGCTTAGACTAATAAGGTCTATTTCACATTTGAACCAAAACCTCTTTTCCTTTAAGTTCACCCTCTCTAGACAATACAACAAATGTTAAGCATTGAAGCAGAAGTTCAGTGGGCAAGGCATGGATGCCAAAATAATTAGTCTGCTTTTGAAGCTCTCATAACCCCAGATTAGAGACCCCTGCACTTTTCAATTTTGCATGTGAGGAGACTTGGGACCAGTGAATAATCTTATGCAGATCATAGGACTACTTACTAACCGTAAAAAAATAAAATTAGGATCCAGGTCTCTTGATTCCCACTCCAGACTTCTTTACAGTATATTGTCCTATGATATCCTTAGTGGCTTAAGAACATGTACTCTGGAGACAGACTGCCTGGGTTTGAACCCACCTTTACAACATACTAGTTGTACATATTCTCTCTGCGCCTCAGTTTCTTCACCTGAAAAATGTCAATAATAGTAGTACCTCCCCCATACAATTTTGGGTGGATTATGTGTGTTTATATATGTGATGTTCTTAAAATAGTGCCAGAACATAGTCAACTTTATTCAGTAAATACTGGTTATTATTATTATCATTAGTATTTTGACTATAAGCATTCCTTCTCTCCACTGAGGAAAGAAAAATGATATGAGCTTCTTTGTTTATATATAGCTATTGTGCACTACTTTCAAATTTATCTTAAAGAAATTAGATCTTTAACAGTTTATTAATCTTCTGGCCTGGGCAGTGACTTGGGTAAACTTTCTGAGTTTGGGTACCAAAGAGGAAAACTTTTCTCCTTGGCACACCCAGGAGTGTTTAAGCACACTCAAGAGAAGATATAAAGAAAAAGTTGCAAGAAAATATTTTAAAAAGGAACAACTCACCATTATAAAAGGTCCTTTCCAATCCCAGGAGAAAGTTTGCAAAAACACACAATTAATTCTCTGTAATTCAGGCCAATGGAAGCAGTAGCCATCTAAACCTTTTTTCAGAGGCTTTCTGTATGAATAAATGTCAACCACCAAGAGCAAACTCATGGCTAGATCACTTCACGCATAAATCTATTATTAATCTACTCATAGAGAAATTTATCCTTTCTTAAATTAGATTAACTGGAAGATTTCACAGCAGAAAGAAATCAGATACTAAAGAGATCTATTTCCTAGAGTTATGCAAAGTTAGGAAATAAAAGATTTTGTCTACAGCTATTTAGACTAATCTAAATACTAAAATTGTATCTCTGGCTATTTAGAAGTAATTACTGACATTATCATTCATTTTAACATAAAAAATGGATCTACTTTATAAAATATTTGTGCAAAATATTTGGTAAATACAATGTATTCTTCCCGAGAGTGAGGAGAGTTATAGAATAAAAGAAAAGAGAAAAATGTCAAACCAGGTCCTTTTCCCTTCATTTATCTGAATGCATGAAGTAGAAGACATTTAAGCCAAAAAACCTTAAGAAGACAGAAGATAAAACTTGGTGAAGTAATAAGGATGTTAACTACATATTTACACTGGGTCAGGTGGTAATTACTAATTCTCCATATTTATTTTAAGGCTTTGTAAAATAGAAGAGGAGAGAGAGGAGGAAAGAAAATAAGTGGGATCAAAAATATAGATACACTGGCCTCCCATAAGTATAGACATGGCTTTGGAAATTTTTCAGAAATTTTTGTCTATGCCATATTGAGAACAATTAACATAGTGCAGATATACTTATAAAAATTCCGACCATGTAAAAAAATGCAGTTGACAACTTGTATATTATGCAATTATGACTGTCATTTTATTACTGTTATTAATTTATTAGTATAATTGCAATGTTTTTCAATGTCATTATGTGATAATAAAGGACTTGTCATTACTAAGTTAACCTCCAAACATCTCTGACCTCAGGGGAGGTAGTTGTATGCTTTTAGTCCAAAATGAGCTGTCAGTTACCACAACGACATTTTGATGACTACATTATCTTGTAATTAAATGTCTCAACAAACTTCTGCTTTTGATTGACAAGTAGTTAAGACTATCATTGACCACAGGGCAGTTTCTTTATATTTCAAGAATAATTTTCTATATATTTCAAGGATAATTTGTTATCACTGAAGCAGTAAGACAAGGTTTTAAAAATTAAATGCTTTCAATAAAATATTTATTAATCTATATTTGGTTCTGGTAAATACAAAGAAAATTATGCTGTTATGTTGATCTGTTCCCCAATCCATTGTAATACAGTGAAAACTTTAAGACATTTCTATAATGTTCTTTGTTAACATTACAGAACATATAGAATAATCTCATTACACTTCTCTCTCATGTCCAATTTTTCCATGACTGAAATAATTGAAAGTCACAGGTAATGGATGCTTGTATATGTTTTATGATCGTTATTCCTCTTACCTTGCTTGAGTCCAATGTGTTAGCTCAATATTCTAAGGGCAAGGTAGATTACATATAACACAGACATTGTATTCCTTCTCCTTTTTCCTGTTACCTTTCTTAACATACGGACCACTAAAGAAATCCATTTCATATTACTTTGCTCACAATACTGACATTAACATTTGCATTGTTTCAGACTGAAAGAAATTTTTTCTTAGATGAGGGTAAATATTTGTTCCATTTTAATAATTTTTAAATTGTAGGAAACTGAATGAGCAGAAAAGCCAGCAAAATAGAATTTTCATGTACCACACCCTAAGATTACTATGAATTGTATAGTCAGGTATTCAAGGGTAAAGCCACTGGGAAGTTAAATTAAGATGAGCCTCTTGGATTTTATTTTGTTTTTTTATTATACTAGTTTAAAAATGTTTTATTTTAAAAACTGGTATATTTATACAGGAAACTTTTTTAAAAATAAAGATCTCTCATGGTTAAAATAAAAGTAACATAACCGGGCTTCCCTGGTGGTGCAGTGGTTGAGAGTCCGCCTGCCGATGCAGGGGACACGGGTTTGTGCCCTGGTCCAGGAAGATCCCACATGCCGCAGAGCGGCTGGGCTCGTGAGCCATGGCCACGGAGCCTGTGCGTCCGGAGCCTGTGGTCTGCAACGGGAGAGGCTACAACAGTGAGAGGCCTGTGTATCGCAAAAAAAAAAAAGAAAGAAAAAAAGAAAAAGTAACATAACCTGAGAAATTCTACCAGTAACGTGAAATCCCATTAAAACCTAACATTATCAGCACTGAATTAGAGAAACCTTTTTCTCAATCACCATGGTGCAATTTTCTTTCACAAAGAAGTAAAGTGTAGTAGTTCCTTAAAGTTTCTTCATTAGGTGTTTTATCTGGGATGACTGTATACTAAAAAAATATAGAATGAGAATATCTAAAATAGGTTTTATGTTGTTACTGTCAGCAACCTGCAAATTTTATGGAAAGGCTACTTGCTTGCAAATGCATACACCCTTCTCAAAATGCTGACAGATGGAAGAGGCCAAATGGGGAGAAATGCTACAAATAGCCCTGATTTTAAGCTGAGCTCTATGAGGATGCACATTATTTGGAAACCTTTGCTTCTTCATTTGAATGAGCAATGACATCTTTTTCAAGTTATGGAATAACCTGACTTCTCAGAATATGAAACAGATTTGGAGGAGGTATTCACCTTTTTCTGTTACTATAGGTAAAACCTAGACTAAAGCAACCATCACAACTCCCAGTAGTCCTGAATATTCCTTAGGTAATCATATCTCAGCATACAAATCTTTATGAGTTACAGAACTAAATTTTATGGCCAAATCATATTCAGCAAAGAAGCACCTACTTTGTGCTGAGCACTTTCACAGTCACTGCATAGTTAAACATAATCATTATATTCACATGTCACTGGATATAAAAAGGCAGAAGTAGAATGAAAATCCTCATTTAGGGTACAGGAGTGAGGTAAAGAAAGGTGAACTCAACTGCATGTAACATAGGAATCATGATAAAACTGCTTCTTACTTATTGTGCAAAGGTTGACCCAGAGTAACTTAATTACAAAATGCAACTGGCATTACCTAGTCTCCTTCAAAAAAAAAAGATACTATATATTCATGAAAAGTGGTTGTGTAGCTTACAAAAGTAAAGTTTGAGGCTACTAAAATATGTGCGTTAAAAAGTGGAAAATTATTTTAAAAGAAACAAAGATGTTGACAGAGTAAAGAGGAACTTTCCAAACTCAACATATGTCAGAATCTAAAGATACAAATTAAGAAATAATGCAACTTGACAATGGACTGAACTAAGAGAATACATTGATGATTATATTTCCTCTTAGCCAATGAAGAGGGTGGCGTGAGTCTCCTTATCTTTCAACAGCACAGTTACACAGTCACAAAAAAATTTTAAACTGAATTGTTTTTTTCTCAAAATATTATGAAAATTAAATAGATCTAGTTATACATCAAAGGTGCAGAAGTACAGAAACAAATATGAACTAGCCAAGCAGCTCACAGCTAAAATAATTTTTGCCATCAGCTACAAGTTGCACCTGAACTTTGAAACCTTTTTCTATGAAAATAATTCAGACACATTGGAACAATTGATCTAATTCAGCCTTTTCAAAATTAGAAAAATCTTCTTTTCAACAGCATTTTGAACAGTGAATTAAAGACTTGTGGATGACTATTACACCTATAAAGCACTTAGCTTGTGGTTCTATTGACATAATAATACTCCATGTGGCTATATCATCTTTCAGCTGAAAAACCTAAGGAAGTTGCATAAAATATATTCACAGTTTATTATAAAACTTCATAAAGATGTTAACAAAACCACTTGGTCATTTGTCTAAGAGGCCACAGTGAGAAAGCATCAGAGCAAACAAGAGAATTAAGACTGTTTTTCTCAAGCCTCTCTTTTAACTAGAATATCCATATTAGTCAGATGTGCAGAAAAAATAGGGTTCAAAGGGGAAGCAAATAAAACATACTACATTTTGTTAGATTGTAAATCAGTCTCAAACAAAAATTCTAAGAAGGAAATAGAAACTGGAAATAGGCCAAAAAGCTCAAAACACTAGTAGAAATTACAGAATTATATCACTTTTGATGGCAGCCATTGTATGAGTCATTTCCATCCAATGATATTGCAACACCCTACCACATTCAAACTTCTTTAGGTCTCAGAAGAAAAATCCATAGACTCAACAGGCTCAGGAACTATATTATATCCTCATGTTATAAAGTGAATACATATTATACAGAAATTGATTCATTTATACAAATGTCACTTCAGTACTAGGCAGATGACAATGAGTTTCACTATTGGCCGGTCCTGAGTCACCTGTGGAACTACCTTGTAAAGTTTTCCAACTCATTCTTTTTTTTTTTTTTTTTTTTGTGGTATGCAGGCCTCTCCCGCTGCGGAGCACAAGCTCCAGACACGCAGGCTCAGCGGCTATGGCTCACGGGCCTAGCCACTCCACGGCACGTGTGATCCTCCCAGACCAAGGCATGAACCTGCATCCCCTGCATCGGCAGGCAGACCCTCAACCACTGCACCACCAGGGAAGCCCTCCATCTCATTCTTAAGGTATTTATACATCCCAATTTGTCTAAAACAGTCCTTCCTAGTTTATGCCCATTGAATTGATGTAATTATTAATGGCACTCCCAGTTTCACCCTCAATAATGTTCCAGTATGGAAGATAAATTATATGGCCTCCCTATTAATATCCCATTGACCATATATAAATAGGTAGAATTATCTACTAGAGGAAATATCTTTACTTTTCCTTTTATCCAGCTATTATTCTTCTGACAGCAGTATGAGTAGAGCATGAAACATTTTCTAAGCCAACATAATTTGGTGTGACCACTGAGTATTATCACCACTCACAATTCAGCTACCTCAAATTTCACACACTTAGCTCCTGATTCACTTGCAGTAGAGTAATTTAACAGTCTCATACATTCTGACTGAATTCCAATAAATTCTCCTTTTGTCATTACTCTTGTCAGAAAGCGATTTCATTAAGAAGGCAGAAATTCTGAAATGTTCTACATAAAATGAAATCATATGATCACAGGACCACCTATTCCTAGTACAACTAACCTCCTATGATGGGGTTGCTGTATGCTTTAGTGTCCAGACAGCTGCTCACAGACCAATACAACTGACAAATTAATTTTTTACACCAAAAGCAGAAAGGCACTTTCTATCATTGGGTAGTGATACAGGTTGTAACAAACCATAATGAGAGCCAGCTGTGACCATGGACTGTTAACTTGGTCTCATTTGTCCCTTGGTCATTGGAAAGAACATATCTAGGAAGGTCAAAGCTCTTTTTTTTTCTTTAACCCTATGATATGTGAATATTGAGCTACTTGTCACGCTTTATAAGGTTACAAGATTGACACCTTGTATTGGTAGAAATGGAGAGTTTTCATTGCCTTAACTACTCAGATTTTGCTTCTGTATATAATTTTATGTTTCTGTATATGACTTTGAAACCAGAAAAAGTATGTTTGTGAATGGGTGTATTATGGAATGTGTGTATATATGTGTTGCATCCCTGTTTCTGGGCTCCCTATCTTCAAACAAGATACTGCCAGTAACATCTATTATTTTATCTTCTGTGTGCAGTCTCTACATATCCCCCACAACCTGATTTCTCAAGAATAATCCTGTATAATAAAATTACTAAACCCTATAAAATATAATAACACAAGTACATACATAATCAGTTTCACCAGAGCCCTTTATAATCAACATGTAAATCTCAAAATCTCTATTTGAAATCAAAATGTATTTGAAATCAAAAGGATTCCATTTTCATTCAGCTTATAGACAAATTAAAAGAAAGCAAAATAACAAGGAGGGTCTAATACTAAAAAGATTAACGATAGAAAAGAGATTATTCCTCTGATATAAATTTATGGAAGATACGGCCATTGATTCTTATATTTTATAGGAAAATTTGAACATATGCTCTACTAATAGTAAAGATTAAATTTTATATATAATTGAGGTGATACATTTGTCACAAATTATACCAATAGGTTGTATTAAGATATTTCATATATGACTTTCACAAATAATTTTTGTTTAAAAAAGTTATCTTGGAATTACCTCAAGATGGTAGAGTAGAAGGACATGCGCTCACCCCTTCTTATGAGAACACTGGAATCACAACTAACTGCTGAACAACCACTGACAAAAAAAGTGCTGGAACCTACCAAAAATGATATCCTACATCCAAAGACAAAGTAGAAGCCACAACAAGAAGGTAGGAGGGGTACAATCACAATAAAATCAAATCCCATACCTGCTGGGTGGGTGACCCACAAAATGGAAAACAATTGTACCACAGAAGTTCTCTCACTGAAGTGAAATTTCTGAGTCCCACACCATGCTTCCCAGCTTGAGGGTCTGGAAATGGGAGGAGGAGTCCCCAGAGAACCTGGCTTTGAGGCCAGCAGGATTTGATTTCAGGACTTCCACAGGACTGGGGGAAACAGAAACTCCACTCTTGGAGGGCATACACAAAGTCTTGTGTGCACCAGGACCCAGGGGAAAAAATAAGTGACCCCATAAGAGACTGGGCCAGACCAACCTGCCAGTATTGTGGGTCTCTTGCAGAGGCAGGAGGCAGCTGTGGCTCACTGCAGGAACAATGAAACTGGCAGCAGCAGTTCTGAGAAGTACTCATTGGTGTGAGCGTTCCCACAGGCCGCCATTAGCCCCACCAAACAGCCTGTAGGCTGCAGTGCTGGGTCACATCAGGCCAAACAACCAACAGGGAGGGAACACAGCCCCACCCTTCAATAGACAAGTAGATTAAAGTTTTACTGAGCACAGCCCTGCCCACCAGAGGGACAAGACCTAACTTTACCCAGAACCAGTCCCTCCCATCAGGAATCTTGCAGAAGCATCTAAGATAGCCTCATCTACCACAGGGCAGATAGCAGAAGCAAGAAGAACTATAATCCTGTAGCCTGTGGAACGAAAATGACAATCACAGAAATTTAGACAAAATGAAAAGGCAGAAGATTATGTCCCAGATGAAAGAACAAGATAAAACCCCAGGAAAACAACTAAGTGAAGTGGAGATAGGCAACCTTCAGGAAAAGGAATTCAGAATAATGATAGTGAAGATGATCCAGGATCACAGAAAAAGAATGGAGGCAAAGATCGAGAAGTTGCAAGATGTGTTTAAGAAAAACCTTCAGAACTAAAGAACAAACAAACAGAGATGAACAATAAAATAACTGAAATAAAAAATACACTAGAAGGAATCAGTAGCAGAATAACTACAGAGAATGGATTAGTGACCTGGAAGACAGCAGAGAATGGATTAGTGACCTGGAAGACAGCAGAGAATGGATTAGTGACCTGGAAGACAGAATAGAGGAAAACACTGCCACAGAAAAGAATAAAGAAAAAAGAACGAAAAGAAATGAGGACAGTCTAAGTGACTTCTGGGACAACATTAAATGCAACAACATTTGCATTATAGGGGTCCCAGAAGAAGAGACAGAGAAAGGACCTGAGAAAATATTTGAAGAGATAATAGCTGAAAACTTCCCTAACATGGGAAAGGAAATAGTCACCTAAGTCCAGGACGTGCTGAGAGTCCCATGCAGGATAAATCCAAGGAGGAACACACCGAAACACATAGTAATCAAACTGACAAAAATTAAAGACAAAGAAAAATATTAAAAGCAACAAGGGAAAAATGACAAATAACATACAAGGGAACTCCCATAAGGTTATAAACTGATTTCTCAGCAGACACTCTGCAGGCTGGAAGGGAGGGACATGATATATTTAAAGTGATGAAAAGGAAGAACCTAAACCCACAAATACTCTAACCAGCAAGGCTCTCATTCAGACTTGATAAAGATATCAAAAGCTTTATAGACAAGTAAAAGCTAAGAGAATTCAGCACCACCAGACAAACTTTGCAATAAATACTAAAGGAACTCCTCTAGATGGGAAAGAAACCAACAACTTCAAACAACACTGTACATATATAGACTGCTATATCAAAACCTCATGGGAGGGCTTCCCTGGTGGCGCAGTGGTTGAGAGTCCGCCTGCCAATGCAGGGGACATGGGTTTGTGCCCCGGTCCGGAAAGATCCCACATGCCGTGGAGCGGCTGGGCCCGTGAGCCATGGCCGCTAAGCCTGCAAATCCGGAGCCTGTGTTCCGCAACGGGAGAGGCCACAACAGTGAGAGGCCTGCGTACCGCCAGAAAAAAAAAAAACCTCATGGGAATAGCAAACCCCAAAACTACAGTAGATACACAAACAAAAAAGAAAAAGCAACCCAAACACAACACTAAAGATGGTCATCAAACCACAAGAGAAGAGAACAAGAGACAAATGGAAGAAAAAAGACCTGCAAAAACAAACCTAAAACAATTAAGAAAATAGTAATAGGAACATACATATAGATAATTACCTTAAATGTAAATGGATTAAATGCACCAACCAAAAGACATAGACTAGCTGAATGGATAAAAAAACAAGACCCATATATATGCAGTCTACAACAGACCCACTTCAGACCTACGGACACATACAGACTGAAAGTGAGGGGATGGAAGAAGATATTCCATGCAAATGGAAATCAAAAGAAAGCTGGAGTAGCAATACTCATATCAGACAAAATAGACTTTAAAGTAAAGACTATTACAAGAGACAAAAAAGGACACTGCACAGTGATCAAGGGATCAATCCAAGAAGAAGATATAACAATTGTAAATATTTATGCATCCAAGAGAGAAGCACCTCAATATATAAAGCAAATACTAACAGCCATAAAGGGAGAAATCAAGAATAACACAATAATAGTGGGGGACATCAACACCCTACATTCATCAATGAACAGATCATACAGGCAGAAAATCAATAAGGAAACACAGCCCTTAAATGACACATTAGACCAGATGGACTTAATTGATATTTATTGAACATTCCACTCAAAAGCAGCAGAATACACATTCTTCTCAAGTGCACACGGAATATTCTCCAGGATTGACCACATGCTGGGCCAAAAAGTGAGACTTGGTAAATTTAAGAAAATTGAAAGTATGTCAAGCATCTTTTCTGACCACGATGCTAGTAGATTAGAAATAAACTACAATAAAAAAAACTGTAAAAAAACACAAACACATGGAGGCTAAACAATATGCTACTAAACAATCAATGGATCAGTGAAGAAATCAAATAGGAAATCAAAAAATACCTAGAGACAAATGAGAATGAAAGCACAATGATCCAAACCCTATGGGATGTAGTAAAAGCAGTTCTAACAGGGAACTTTGTAGCAATACAATCTTAACTCAGGAAACATTAAAAACCTCAAATTATCAACCTAACCTTACACCTAAAGCAAATAGAGAAAAGAGAACACACAAATCCTAAAGTTACTAGAAGGAAAGAATTCATAAAACCCAGAGCAGAAATAAGTGAAATAAGACAAAGAAAACAATAGCAAAGATCAATGAAACTCAAAGCTGCTTCTTTGAAAAGATAAACAAAATTGATAAACCCTTAGCCAGGCTCAACAACAAAAAAAGGAGATGACTCAAATCAATAAAATTAGAAATGAAAAAGGAAAAGTTACAACTGACAGAAGAGAAATACGAAAGATGATAAGAGACTTCTAAAAGCAACTCTATGCCAATAAAATGGACAACCTGGAAGAAATGGACAAATTCTCAGAAAGGTACAATGTCCCAAGACTGAACCAGGAAGAAATAGAAAATATAAAGAGACCAATTGCAAGTACTGAAATTGAAACTCTGATTAAAAAGCTCCCAACAAACAACAGTACTGGACCACATGGCTTCACATGCAATTTCTAGCAAACATTTAGAGAAGAGCTAACACCTAACCTTCTAAAACTGTTCCAAAAAATTGCAGAGGAAGGAAAACTCCGAAACTCATTCTACGAGCCCACCATCACCCTGATACCAAAACCAAAGAGATGACATGATACTATACATAGAGAATCATAAAGATGCTACCAGAAAACTACTAGAGCCAATCCATGAATTTCATAAAGTAGCAGAATACAAAATTAAGGCACAGAAACCTCTTGCATTCCTACACACTAACAAAAAAAAATCTAAGAGAAATTAAGGAAACACTCCCATTTACCACTGCAACAGAAAGAATAAAATACCTAGGAATAAACCTACCTAAGGAGACAAAAGACCTGTATGCAGAAAACTATAAGACACTGATGAAAGAAATTAAAGATGATACAAACAGATGGAGAGATATACCATGTTCTTGGATTGGAAGAATCAACATTGTGAAAATGACTATACTACCCAAAACAATATACAGATTCAATGTAATACCTATCAAGCTACCAATGGCATTTTTCACAGAACTAGAACAAAAAATTTTACAATTTGTATGGAAACACAAAAGACCCTGAATGGCCAAAGCAATCCTGAGAAAGAAAACCGGAGCTGGAGGAATCAGGCTCCCAGAATTCAGACTATAATACAAAGCTACAGTAATCAAGAAAATATGGTACTGGCACAAAAACAGAAATATAGATCAATGGAACAGGATAGAAGCCCAGAGATAAACCCACGCACATATGGTCACCTTATCTTTGATAAAGGAGGCAAGAATATATAATGGAGAACAGACAGTCTCTTCAATAAGTGGTGCTGGGAAAACTGGACAGCTACATTTAAAAGAATGAAATTAGAACACTCCCTAACACCATACACAAAAATAAACTCAAAATCAATTAAAGACCTAAATGTAAGGCCAGACACTATCAAACTCTTAGAGGAAAACATAGGCAGAACACTCTATGACATAAATCACAGCAAGATCCTTTTTGATTCACCTCCTAGAGAAATGGAAATAAAAACAAAAATAAACAAATGGGACCTAATGAAACTTAAAAGCTTTTGCACAGCGAAGGAAACCATAAACAAGAGCAAAAGACAACCCTCAGAATGGGAGAAAATATTTGCAAATGAAGCAACTGACAAAGGATTAATCTCCAAAATATACAAGCCACTCATGCAGCCCAATATCAAAAAAACAAACAACCCAATCCAAAAATGGGCAGAAGACCTAAAGAGACATTTCTTCAAAGAAGATATACAGATTCCCAACAAACACATGAAAGGATGCTCAACATCATTAATCATTAGAGAAATGCAAACAAAACTACAGTGAGGTATCACCTCACACCAGTCAGAATGGCCATTATCAAAAAATCTACAAATAATAAATGCTGGAGAGGGTGTGGAGAAAAGGAAACCCTTTTGCACTGTTGGAGGGAATGTAAACTGATACAGCCACTATGGAGAACAGTATGGAGGTTCCTTAAAAAACTTAAAATAGAACTACCATACGACCCAGCAATCCCACTACTTGGCATATACCCTGAGAAAACCATAATTCAAAAAGAGACATGTACCACAATGTTCATTGCAGCACTATTTACAATAGCCAGGACATGGAAGCAACCTATGTGTCCATCGACAGATGAAAGGATAAAGAAGATGTGGCACATATATACAATAGAATATTACTCAGCCGTTGAAAAATGAAATTGAGTTATTTGTAGTGAGGTGGATGGACCTAGAGACTGTCATACAGAGTGAAGTGGGTCAGAAAGAGAATAACAAATACAATATGCTAACACATATATATGGAATCTAAAAAAAAACATCGTTCTGACAAAGCTAGCAGCAGGACTGGAATAAAGACGCAGATGTAGAAAATGGACTTGAGGACACAGAGAGAGGGACGGGTAAGCTGGGATGAAGTGAGAGAGTAGCATTGACATATATACACTACCAAATGTAAAATAGATGGCTAGTGGGAAGCAGCTGCATCGCACAAGGAGATCAGCTCGGTGCTTTGTGACCACCTAGAGGCATGGGATAGGGAGGGTGGGAGGGAGACACAAGAGGGAGGGGATATGGGTATATATGTATACATGTAGCTGATTCACTTTGTTATACAGCAGAAACTAACACAACACTGTAAAGCAATTATACTCCAGTAAAGATGTTTAAAATAAAAAAGATACCACAAAAAAAGAAAACTACAGGCCAATATCACTGATGAACATTGATGGAAAAATCCTCAACAAAATACTAGCAATCTGAATCCAACAATACATTAAAAGGATCATACTCCATGAGCAAGTGTGATTTATCCCAGGGATGCAAGGATTTTTCAGTATCCTCAAGTCAATCAATGTGATACACCATATCAACAAATTGAAGAATAAAATCCATATGATCATCTCGATAGATGCAGAAAAAGTTCTTGACAAAATTCAGCATCAATTTACAATAAAAACTCTCCAGAAAGTGGACATAGAGGGAACATACGTCAACATAATAAAGGCCATATATGGCAAACCTACAGCTAACATCATACTCAATGATGAAAAGCTGAGAGCTCTCACCACTATTATCAACATAGTTTTGGAGGTCCTAGCTATGGCAATCAGAGAAGAAAAAGAAACAAGGAATTCAAATTGGAAAAGGAGAAGCTAAACTGTCACTGTTTTCAGATGACATAATACTATACATAGAAAATCCTACAGATGCTACCAGAAAACTACTAGAGCTCATTGATGAATTTGGTAAAGTTGCAGGTTACAAAATTTATGCACAGAAATCAGTTGCATTTCTATAAACTAACAAGGAAAGATCAGAAAGAGAAATTCAAGAAGCAATCCCATTTACCATCACATCAAAAAGAATAAAATACCTAGGAATAAACCTACCTAAGGAGACAAAAGGCCTCAAAAAAATAGAGCTGCTATATGATCCTGCAATCCCACTCCTGGGCATACATCTGGGGAAAAACATGGTCTGAAAGGATACATGCACCCCTATGTTCATTGGGGCACTGTTTACAATAGCCAAGACATGGAAACAACCTAAATGTCCATTGACATATGAATTGATAAAGAAGATGTGGTACCTATATACAATGAAATATTACTCAGTCATTAAAAAGAAAGAAAGAGTGCCATTTGCAGCAACATGGATGGACCTAGAGATTGTCATACTGAGTGAAAGTAAGCCAGAAAGAGAAAGAGAAATACCATATGATAACACTTATATGCAGAGTCTAAAAAGAAATGATACAAATGAACTTATTTACAAAACAGAAACAGACTCACAGACTTAGAGAACAAACTTATGGTTGCCAGGGGGGAAAGATAGGGGGAAGGAATAGTCAGGGAGTTTGAGACCGACATGTACATACTGCTATATTTAAAATGGATAACCAACCTACTCTGCTCAGTATTATGTAATAACCTAAATGGAAAAGAATTTGAAAAAGAATAGATACATGTATATGTATAACTAAATCACTTTGCTGTACACCTGAAACTATCACAACATTGTTAATCAACTATACTCCAATATAAAATAAAAAGTTTACAAAAAGTTATTTTAAATTATTATTCCATCCAAGATTTTAATTAAGTGATTCTAAATTAGTATCATCTATAATTAAAATTTAAATAATTTAACATGAAATCATTTTTGAAAGGACAGTATCAAAATGGTGTTGTGGTATCAACTTTCTGTAATAGAAATTTTACTAAACTACAAAGAAGTTTTAAATTACACAATAAGGTTTGTGGTTTAAACCCTTTGTGATGTATTACTTCATTATATGTAAACCAGGAGGAAAAGAATTCACCAGCTGCAATGCATTCTTCTTTATTCTGCCTGTTTAGTTCTTTCAACCCTGACCTGCAGGGATCAAATTCTCTAAAACATGCCAGTAGAAATGTGCAAAGTCGTGTCTCATTTAGTTTTACTATGTCCTGCTGTGCTGCCTTCAATACTCTGTGCTACATAATTACCTCAAGCCTCAAATCATTTTGTATTCACTGAAGATGGTTTTTATATTACCCTCTTTTGTGATGCCCTTTATTGTTTTTATTAATTAATTCTTTCCCCAGCACTCCCAGTCTTTTAAATACTATATGCCTTCAGTAATTACATAATTTAAAATCTTTACATGATTGAGAATTTAAATTGTCAGCTCATTCTAAATCTATCCTAAGACAACGTTTGTAAAAGAAATGGTGCCACTAAGTCTTTTTTTGGCCAGTATATTCAGCCTGAGTGGTCAGTTTTACAGTCATTTCCATAAAGTTTTGGAACTGGGCCTGAATTGAAATTGCTTCCCATCTTGTTCAGAATTACATCAGTCAAAAGACAATATATCGGGCTGCTTCCCAGTGCAATGCAGGTTTCCTCCATTTAGAAAAGTGCAGTGATTCATCAGTAATTTAACCTATAGACATTTGAAGGTTAGAAAGTACCTCTAAGGGGCTGTTGACCTTCAGCAAATGAAAGAACTGGAACTCCAGCCTCAGTCGATATATATTTATCTTTCTGTTGGGACTATTACAACTGTGAAGTAATGCTGACCTTGAAACTTCTGGTGCATGATGCACTCGAATAATATTCTCTAAAGGAAAAATATAAAAATACCAAAATAGGATACCTAGATCTAAAATGCACATTCTGTAAAGATCAAAAGAAAGTGTTCTAAACATTAGAATCAACTGTGAAAAATAATAAGCATATTATTTTTATGACCTACAGGGTTTCTCTTAAATATGAATCTGGGTGTAACCCTATTAAACCAGAATCATAAAATTTGGAAATGCTAAACATTTCTGATTTTCCCAAAGGTTACTGATATCGAGAGCATGGCTTGTTTGCAGGTGAACTAATCTTTTTTATTCCCCACAGTACCATAATAATATAGATCTCTCAAAAATCATATCCCATATTGACTAACTTTATATCAAAAACATGCTTTTGTTTTTAATCTGAAGAAAATCTAAATGGTGATATGCTGAAACTCTTTTTAGTAATTTTCTATGTTATTTGATGGAATATTTGTTTTAAAGGAGACCTTTCCCACTTATTAGCTATAGTGTGTGTTCTCAGTAGGGACCAATAGGAATATGTGTATTCTTTTAGGACACTGACTAAGGCATCACTTAAATATATAACAATTTAAGTGTGTTAAATAGAGACCAAAAAGAGTACATTAAAATTGACTGAGTAAATTAGAACTGAGTTGTAACTAACAACCAGTAAGTAATAGAAATCCTAGGAAAGTTGGCTGGGCATCCTATTCAAATATAGTAGGAGATTTCAGAAAAAAAGGAAATGCTCATTCTTTCATAAACACATAGGCAATTAATGTATAGGGCTAACTGAAAGTAAAAGTGAAGTAATAAGACCTTTTGAAAGACAGATATAACTATATATTACTTGTAAAAACATATAACTTTTTATTTCTATAATTTTGTTTTCCTAAAATACATATACAGATAACTGGGGCAGTATAAAAAGGTTTATGAATGGTAACAGAGACATGAATGCATAGTTTTAAAAAATCTCTCTATTATCAAATAATTGGTTTGTCTGTTGAGTGGCAGGGGGTCATTTGTATATCCCCTCTTTGGATGTCATCTTTGTTAGAGAGGAAGACAACCACTTGGAGTGGAGGGAAGCTCTTTTGTGGTCCTGTCAGCAGTCAAAATCTTTAGTCCTCTCCCCCACCAAAAAATTATTACAACTGATACACAAAACCAAGAGAGCCACAGGCTTGCTGATATATTGATAAAAGCTACATTATCCAATTGAGTCTCGCAGTATTTACTATGTTAGGGAAAGATTTTGTTTATTCAAAAAAGATTTTCAACTGACCTTATGATATGGAATTATCAAGCAAATCTTTGCAGGGACTTTTCTCTGATGTACACCACCTCGCTTGAGTTGACTTCTGAATTGATCCATACAATTCAACTTGACAGCAATCTAAACCTAGTTGCTCTTCAATGGTACAGGTTTATGTCATTTTCACTCTGCATCAGAAATAACTAGAGATCTTTCCAACCCTTTAATTAGGTGTCCAATCTTTCTCAATCCAAACTATCTTAGTAATGCTCACACAAGGCAGTTTTCCTCATGTTCTTTTTTTTTTTTTTGAGTTGTTTTACCTCTATACTCTAGCTACCTTCAGAGAGTGACCTCTACAATAAACTTAACTTTCTTATCATTTACTCTTAAGTTCTCTCTTAATCCAAGTTAAATTTTATCATCTTTTACTTTATTCCCCACTCTTCTCAAAATACCCTCTTCCATTAAAATAATATATTTAACATCATAGGTATTATTTTAACAAGGATAATTAAAAACACACCAAGCCTTTTTTTTTTTTTTTTTATGCGGTACGCGGGCCTCTCACTGTTGTGGCCTCTCCCGTTGCGGAGCACAGGCTCTGGACGCGCAGGCTCAGCGGCCATGGCTCACGGGCGCAGCCGCTCCGTGGCATGTGGGATCTTCCCGGACCGGGGCACGAACCTGTGTCCCCTGCATTGGCAGACGGACTCTCAACCACTGCGTCACCAGGGAAGCCCACTAAGCCTTTTTATAAAACTATTTTAACAAGGGCATAATAAAATTTGAGGTAGCATATCTTAGCTCTTACACTGATAGCCATTGGTTCTGGGGAATACAATGGAAAGTGTAAAAATACCTTTATTATACTCAAATAAAACTATATTTTAGAATGCACTTTTCTACTGCTTATAACATTGCTAAATTCAATTGCACCCCCATAACTGTATTCCTTACTTTTCTCTGCTTAACCAATTCCTACTCATCTCTCAGGGCTCAGCTTCTATACAGTTCCCATCTTTAATAACAATTCCATTGAACAAACATATATTGAAATTCTATTATGAGCAAAGCACTGTGATAGGCACTAGAGACAAACAAAATATTAGAAACATTGTGTTACAATATTCTACACACAGAAAAGGGAAAAATCAAATCTAACTGGGGGGGACTCAAGGAAAGGGTAATATTTGAATTAGCCTTAAAATACTGCAAGTAGAAATTTGGGCAGGGGGTGGGGCAGGAAATATTGAGGAGCTGAACAGCATCAACAGAAAAGGACAGCATTAACACAGCGCATCAAACAAACTAATTTTTGAGGGGTCTTGATGAGACTATCTCTCCTCTGTCCTCCTAGAGCACTTCTTCTCCATAGTATACAATTTTGCACTTACTTGCTATAGGGCTGTTGTGTACTCTTTTTTGTGTGTCTTGACTCCTACAGGAGCCTATAAGCTGTGTGAGTGCCCAAACATCTTATATTTCTTATAAATGTCCCCTACAATATCTATTATAGAGTGGACACATAGTAGACAACCAAGAAATAGTTAATTGGTTTATTAATTTATTTATGCAAATTGAAGGTTTTTTTAGACATTTGTCTAAATATTAATTTGATTTATTTTGATGCTTTTTTTAAAAAGGGGAGATATCTCCCTCTTTGGAGAACGTATAAGCACCCAAAAAGGATATCTGTATTCACTCACATGTTAAAAGTGAAACAGATGAAATCTGCACATTGTCAAATCAAATGGAAAACAATACTTCAAATACTGTTGAGTCTACACCCTGCCTTCCTATTATCCAAATATAATAATGCATTTGGCAAGAGTGATAATCAATGAGTTAGAAGAAAAATTGCTAAAATATGTGCAAGTATGAAGAGTGAAGAGATTTTTACGTTCTTGTCGTTTTGAAGCATCAGAATCAATGACTACTGAGGAAGTAAACTTATAAATTTATAGAAAAATCTGACCTGAAATTAATCCAACTTCTAACTAACCATGTCTTGTAATCCAAATGACTTTTAGAGGCGCTGGCAAATTACATGTGATTCATAACTATTTTATATAGAGTGAGCTATTCACAAGTATGTATATGGAGAAATTTACTTAATAATCATTGTCTCATTTTCCCTCCAACTTGCTTCATTATCACAGGTCCCCTGCTATAGTCTCAAAAAGAAATCTATGTGTTGTTTCTTTTCTGTATTCAGTATCAGTGTAGAAACAATGGTTTTACTATTCAAAGTCATATTTTGTACCAAAGTCTAAGGATCATCAGCATTAGGTTCCAATATCAGCCTTCAAAGCTCTATAAGTCATTCAACTTTGTGTTGACCAAAATACACCCAATTGAAAACATGAATTTCTACAATCTGCATGCATTCCCACCCCAACCCAACTTTACCCAATTGAAGAATTTTCTGAATATAAATTAGAAAATAGATGTGAGAGTTCATTAATTTTTTAAGAAAAATATAATTAAAAGATGAATTTCATCTTAGGTTGTTTTCCACTTAGAGGAGTGAGTGGAGAATTAATACCTATTCACTTTTCTGAAAGCCTTATATTTAGAAACAATCATTCCATTAGCTTAAAAATTCAAACCTAATAGATAATAATAGTATATATATACAGCCAAACAGCAAAGACTTAAAAGTCTGAGAGTAATTTTTAACACAAAATGACAAATCTTAAAGAACCCCATTAGAGAGCAATGATTAAGTTCTATAATTTCAGCCCATTCTGCTGTACAGTTAAGAATGTTGATGCCTAACATTTCATTTCTACATAAACTTTGTCCCGTTTTAATATAGTTTCAGGTTTTAGTCCTGCCTTTGGTAAAAGAAGATATCAGGTTCTATGGATTGAGGATATTAAAAAAGATAATGCATCCAATGAATTGTTGAGTTCTTTATATGGGGCAGAAAATTTTCTCCCTGCCCTTACAGAAGACCAGATTATTCTCTGAATTGTGAATTTTGATTATCTGTATTATCAGAACTTACATTTTTTTTTTTTTTTTGCTGTACACGGGCCTCTCACTGCTGTGGCCTCTCCCGTTGCGGAGCACAGGCTCCGGATGCACAGGCTCAGCGGCCATGGCTCACGGGCCCAGCTGCTCCGCAGCATGTGGGATCTTCCTGGACCGGGGCACGAACCCGTGTCCCCTGCATCAGCAGGCGGACTCTCAACCACTGCGCCACCAGGGAAGCCCCTGAACTTACATTTTTTTAAAAAATAAGCAGACTACTGGCAGAGTCACTAAAATACATGGCAGTGGATTGTCCCTTTATGTGGTATGTAGGGTTTGGCTGCTAAAGTTCAAGCCAAATATGGTGATAACCCAAAAGGCTTTCACCAACACTTACATTTCTCCAAAGACAGCAACAATAGAGCGCATAGCACAAACCTCTAGGACAGCCTAACCACACCTTCAACTTCCCTCCTAGATAAAGTCTATGTATTGATTTTGAGGAATCATCATTGTTTTGTTTTGTAAACTTATTCTAAAAAAATTATCTCTACTATTACTGTATATTTGGCTCAGGTAGCTTTGAGTAAGAAGGTAATTTTGCACCTAGTAATAAGTCTCTAAGGAGTATTTCTTATCACTAGTATATTATTAGGTCCTCAATTAAGCTTCACTGTTTACTTGCCATGTGAGATGGGTCAAATTGCTTAGCTTCTTTATGCCTCAGCTGAAAAACAGGGATAATAATAGTACCTAACTCAAAGGTTGTTGTGAGAATTACATGAGTCAATATATAGGGCTTCCCTGATGGCACAGTGGTTGAGAGTTCGCCTGCCGATGCAGGGGACACGGGTTTGTGCCCCTGTCTGGGAAGATCCCACATGCCACAGAGCGGCTGGGCCCATGAGCCATGGCTGCTGAGCTTGCACGTCCGGAGCCTGTTCTCTACAACGGGAGAGGCCACAACAGTGAGAGGCCCGCGTACTGCAAAAAAAAAAAAAATAAATATATATATATATATATATATATGTATATATATATAAAGCACTTAGAAGAATTCTGAGCACATAGTAAGAATTCACTAAATGTTAGCTGCCACTCACTATAATTACTTTTAATTTGCACACTAGCTTTTCTCAAGGAACTTAAGAAATTTGAGATTATACATTTCCACTAGATGAATAAAGCAATAAAATCTATTATTACAGTTTCACACATGATAAAATGAACTTAACCCAACTCTTTTCATCCACAGAGATGAAATCATTAATTTCCTTGAAAGAAAAAAAAAGTCCTTATGTTTCTAGTTTTCTGTTTTCCCTGTCAATTGTTCTCATCCACTACTGTTCCCCCCCATACATTTCTGCTGAGAAATCAGCTGATAACATTATGAGAGTTCCCTTGTATGTTATATGTCACTTTTCCCTTGTTGCTTTTAATGTTTTTTCTTTGTCTTTAATTTTTGTCAATTTGATTGCTATGTGTCTTGCCATATTCCTCTTTGGGTTTATCCTGCCTGGGACTCCCTGTACTTCCTGGACTTGGGTGACTGTTTCCTTTCCCATGTTAGGGAAGTTTTCAGCTATTACCTCTTCAAATATTTTCTTAGGTCCTTTCTCTCTCTTTTCTCCTTCTGACTGACCTCAAATTTTCTGCTGTCAGAATTTAACCTGGCAGGCAGTGGTCTGTGACATTAATGTAATAAGCACTTGTTTTACCTATATTAGTCATGAAGACGATGTATGGTGAAATTTAGGTCAACAATGAATCTAACTATAACATTTAGTGCCAAAAAGTGGGGGTATATGCTTAACATACTAAGCCAGGAATGGTTTTAAAACATTAAGACAATGAATATGAACAATCTCTATTTGGCACACTACTCTAATGACTTTCTCATAGTACTAATAGTAAAAGAATCACAGAACATAATGGCTGAAAGTGATCTTAAAACCATTGATTCTGACCACATTTTACAGATGAGGTGACTTAGGCCTAAAATGAATAAATGAATAGACTAATGACACACAGGGACAACTGACATGAGAAAACATATGAATTCATCTTTGAGAAGGCGTTCAATCATTAGTCTCCACTTCAGGTACTGATTTTCAAGAAACACAATATTTTAAAAGAATCTGTAACTTTTGAAATTTTCAGATTTCAGACTTCTCCATGACAAAACAGTCAAGACAGTCTGCAGGTTTATATTTATTTATACTTAAATAGATTCTTACCTTCACAGACCTTCATATGAACACACATCTCAACAGTATAGGAAGTTCTAATGAATAAAGTTATGTTCACTTATCTCAATTTGTCTTCTAGAACTTAGTGGAATATTCTCTAAAATTTAGATACTGAATATTCAGTATATGCATACAGAAGGTTTCATCCACAGCAATGAATGATATATTCCTTTCAAAAATTACAAATCAAAAGCAAGGCTAATCATTAGTGTAAACTCATGATCATTCATCAATACAAAAATAATCAAACAAATTGAATTGATTTAAATTTGGCCTTAAACATTTAGAAAAATAATTTAGAAAGTAATCTGAGCTGCATGATTATGATTATTTCAGACTACTATCTAAATTATTTTTTATCTAAAGGAGATATTGAATATCAGACAAAAAAAGAAAAATTAGTTCAATATTCCATAAAATATTTTGTAGAGATAAATTTATATAACTGGCTAATAATATTAGTAACTGATAGTTATATGGCACCTATTGACCATCAGGAAATTATTTTATTCACTTTTACATGGATAATATAATTTATTCTTTACAACTCCATGAGGTAGGAACCACATAACATGTTGAAAAAACTGAGAAACAGAGAAGTTAAGTAACATGCCCAAGCTCACGTTGCAAGTTAGCAGCAAAGCCAGCACTCAAATTCAGGCAGTCTGTTCCAGAACCTACACTTTTAACTATTAAGCTATGGTGCCTCCAGATCATGCTACAAATTTACATGAAATACATTGCATAAACCACTTCATGAAGCCATATATTATAGTAAAATTATATACTTTGATATTATCAATTGTCATTATCTCTCTTTTTTTTTTTAGAATTTCAGTGTTGTAATGGCCTTCAAAATTATGCAAGTCTAATCTCTTCATTCTATGCATGAAGAAACAAAGGTTCAGGGAGGTTCTGGAACTTAATTGTTTAAAATCATTTCATTACTTATAGTTGAGTTGACCCTAGCACCCGTCCTTGTTTCCTACAGAGTTAAGATAGATTGGATATGAAAGAAAAATCTAGTAGATTGATTCTAGAACAGTGTGATCCCCAGACCAGTGGTATCAGCATCACCTGGGAACTTGTTAGAAACACAAATGCTTGGTCCCACAGGACACCTACCAAATCAGGAAGAAGGGGTGGGGCTCAGCAATCTGTGTTTTAACAAGACTTCCAGGAGTTTCTGACCCATGATAGTTTGAAAACCATTTGCCTAGAACCTGCTTTTCCTCTAAACTCAAGTCATAGCTTTGGACATAGCTTCATTTTGTTAGTTGAAATCCCATTAGTTTTACAGACAGAATAAGAAACAATTCCTTTCATATACTCACACACACACAAATTTAATTTTTACATATATAGATATACATTATATTATTTACATTATACACATAGATAACATGATCATATGTATAAATGTATTGATAACTAATATTATCTACATAATATACATAAATAGGTATGATCATGTTATTTATGTGTACTGTGTAGATAGTTCTGCCATACTCCAGACATATTTCCATTCCAATCTCCGCGCTCACCTACCTTTAAAGGAAAATCTCCCCTCTACCAAAGTTTCTCTTTAAGATAGTAAAATGCGTCTTCTTTCTCTCTGATCTCAGCATCTGTGGACCACACTGTAGCAGGCACCACTTTTTTCATAAGATGCAAGGTTACTAGACTACCAATGACTCTAGAAGTGTGCTAACTAAAGAAACAGAAATGCACAATTAATGCTTTGTTTATTCTCCGATTTTATACTGTGCACAAATGTGCTGATTCAACATTCAAAACATTGGTTCAAAGACAGGGCATGTCCATCAAATTACCTTTAGTCAGCTAGTACTTATTCAAAAAATAAAGCAGTAATGTTATTGGAATTCTGTTTCGAGGTTGAATTTTTTAAAAACTCTGATTACCAAAGACAAAAATTAGGTAATGTTTTCTGTTTTTGATAACCTTCACGTTTTGCCTTTGTTTTAGGCAACTTGGTCAGCAACTGAAAGGGGCGGACGTGGTAACAAGTCTTTTAAAATACAGAGTGACACTAGTCTTTTAGAAAGTTAATACAACAGGCACTATTGGAGATAAATATAAATGTTCCCTTAAGGAGACCCCTACACTCTAGGAAGACTGAGAGAATCTGTTTTACCACTCATCCTTCCCACAGTAGTGTTGCCTACGTGTGTTCATTTATAAAAGTAACCGCTTCTATTGAAACATGGGAAGTACAAGGAACTGTTAACATTCACTCCCCATAATATGCACTGATCTCTGTACATTTCAATGCTGAGCTTATCAGGTAAAACTTTTAAGATGGCTTTGAACCTGATGATCGTGGAGATTATCCATCCCTTCTCAACTCCTCATGCACCTTTATGACTAGAGATGTTAGTTACAGCCCTCTTGTTATCTTATACCCAGGTTTGTACTTCAGCAAAAATCATGATAAAGGCTATTTCCCACAGAGAGCTGAGAACTTGGGAATTCTTTTTCTCCAGCCCAAAAGAAACCTTTACAGTGAGGGACAAGTCTATATAGCACAGTTCCATGAACTATAAAACAGGAGCTAAGTTTCTGGTCAGGAAGTCACAGATCTTTAAGAGTTAAAGGAAATAATCTATCAAGTCTCTCTCGTATCACAAATAAGACAACAAAGGCTTAGAGAGGTTAGCTTACTCCAGTCACATGACCAACATGCAGCAGAACTCACATCTCCTAATGTCCAGCTCACCAATCTTTTTATAACACCATAACACCTCTCTTTCAATAATACTATTTCTAATATTCCCATTTTTTATAAAAATAGAAATCTAGTGAAAGAATTTTACATTGTTACCTGTAGTAACTCACTGTTGGTTAAATTGTAAGAGAACAGTTTTGTAACATCTTCAGGTTTTTAAAAGCTGTTGAGTTTGAACCTATCTAATTTAACGTGGATTGGAAAGAACTGCTGGAGATACCAAGTTTTTAATATAAAGGATTTAATCTTGACTTTTCTCAAATAAAATGCTGAATATCTTTATCCTATCTAACAAAAATGAAGTTTGCAAAAACTTAGTATAGGTGCAAATAAAGTGGTAGGTGAGCTGACTTAACCCACTTGAGAAAACAAGCTACTTAAACACAGTCCCACAACAAATGTATATAAATATCTATTCATTAGAATAGTCATTAGAATAGCTGTCAGAAAAGAGCATTTCCAGTTACTGAATGTACATGAAAAATTGTAGTTTTTTCTTTCACTGTTCTATGATGGATTTTATTTTTGGCTTTTTAGTGTTGAAAAAATATTGTAATAAATGAGCTTATATTCAGTGTCCATGAAAAATATTGTCATTTCAAATTTAATTTTTTAAACATATTTGACATGATTACCAATACTTTTAGAGTGCAGTTTGTAATAAGACTTAGTAATTTTTTTTTTTGGCCGTGCCGAGCAGCTTGAGGGATCTTAGTTCCCCGACCAGGGATTGAACCCAGGCCATGGCAGTGAAAGTGCCGAGTCCTAACCACTGGACCACCAGGGAATTCCCAAGACTTACTAATTTTAACCAGCTAACATTAAAATATTCAACTTATTTTTTTCCTCAGCAGAAATATAACTAACTTCTTGGTTTTGTGTCTGTAAGGGGAATCATATCCAAAATTTGTTTGGAAAGATCAAATTTTTCATCAATGTCACAAATGAATATGGTGAATTGAGTACTAGTGTAGTAGTGTTTATACCTCATGTTGCGATAGGTTTACACATGAATGCTTGTTTCCGTGTGAAGCACATAATTTCTTTTTTCTCCCAGTTTTATTGAGGTATAATATATACAATTTGGTTTGGACATATGTATATACTCATGTTACCATCACCACAATCAAGGTAACAAACATATTCATCACCTCCAATATGGGGACTCCAAAATGTGTCCCTTTGTTATTTTTTAATAATTGCAATTTTTAGGAATATCCTGTAACTCAAACTTTTCATTAATTCAGAATGTCCTCTCCCAGGTGCAAGTTAGTACATCTGATTTTATCTTGTTTTTTCTACAAATTTGCTAGCTTTACTCAAATCTATGTGCATCTACCTGGATGAATTCAGTTTTCAAGTTGCTGTCAATATCTAAATCACATAAATATTTTAAGCATATATTATACAAAAACTACATTCAGAAAATTGTTTTGTTTCCATGTGTGTGATTGCAAGGGAGAAGATTCTTTAACTTTTTAAAATATTATTCAACAACTTATGAATTCTTTATAAAATTATTCTATGCTTGGCATGTTAACAATCAATTGCCTCTTGAATTTTATATCCAAAAATCTGAAAGAGATAGAAGTTTGGGGGCAATGTGGGAAGAGAATAAAGCTTCCTTTATCCTAACCAAAAGAGCTGTACCTAATTGTTTTTCACATGCCTTAAATGGCCCCAGCCTGAATTTCTACCTGATGTAAGCGCATTTGATTTGTACTTAGTGAGTAGTCATGAGTGGTAAGCTCTTAGATTCACACAGAGAATGAACTGCAAAGACAATGGCATCCTGCTGGCATCCTGGAAGGAAGCTAAACATTCTCATTCAAGGACATTCCCAGAGTCACACAACACCATTTTTTGTAGCTTGAACTATCACAAAAAAGGTTTCTCTTTCACTCAATTTAATTCTGACCTTTGGTCTTAAAAAAGAAAAACCTGAATATTTATTTAATAAAATGTGAGAAAAACAGATCAGTTCCCTATGAATGATTTTCATGTTGTTAATCTACTTGGTGGCTACAGTCTGAATACACAGACATGCTGCATTTAATCCAATCACCCCAAAATGAAAATAATTAAGACTGAGCACTCCTGCAATGCATATTCTTCTAACATCATTCTTTAAAGCTATTTTAGATAAGTGAGATAAAGCCCACTTTAAAAGCATTGGCTACTTAGGTGTTAAACATAAGCAGTAAATTCACTTTTCTAAATTGCCCCATTTATTATATTTAATCCTCTTTCTGTAATCAAGAGCACTGAAGTACAAATTTACAGTTGCTTTCCTTTAACACGGTTCTTTTATTACTGTCTCTTTTCCTTACATAATGTCCCGCAGCAGGTGGCCTATTATTATGATGCTTTTTCTCCTGTCTTTTTCTTTAGCGGTTTCACCAGCGCAAATAATTCAAATGTACTTACCTTCACTGCTTTGGCTACAACTAAGGGTGTTTTGGGTGCATATCTCTGGAAGTGGGGTGGTGGAGGGGAATGTTAATGTGGAGGGGAGCTGGGGTTGTTTGTTTCTTTTTATTTTATTTCTGAACAATGACATATTGATGCTTCAGATAATCATTCCAATTTGTTCATCCCTGCGAGCAATGGTTTTTAATCTTCATTTACTACTTGCAAAGTCCATTTTGTTAGAAGCATTTGATAAAATACTCAATTACCATTTTTTCACACTGTAGTTCAACTGCTGTGCTGATAAAAGGCTCCAGCTCATAAGATAAACTGCAAATAATTCCTGAGAACAAATGTCAGAAGCGGTATACAATGAATGGGATTTTTTTGAGCAGATTATTCCCTCACCAAAGTGACAGGGTGGTTCAATATTTATTTTGTTGAGAATGTCATTTAAATATTGTTTGACACCTGCTCCCTATAGTCAGCTACTCATCACATTACAATTTCTAGGGATTTAAAAGTGAGATTTAACTCTATGTCTATTAAGAAAAAAAGAAACTCATTTATAAACCAAGATGAGACTACACGGCTGATAGTATGCAAATTATTTAAATAAATGGAAATGCAATTGATTCAGCTTTGTGGGGTTATATGGGAGAAGAATATTTAAGACTTGGCACCCTTTCCTGCCCTTAGCATTCAAGTGTTTATTTTTGAGATCATATTTGAAATCTTACCAAGAATACCTGCTTGTTCGTTCAAATTGCCTTTTTCTAGGCAATCTACTGTTAAAAATGACCACTTCACTCACCCTACTTCAATTTTCCTCCACATGCATGCTCTAGGTGGCATTGCTCATTGGCTGAGAAGACAGCTCACAGTGCAGAAGGCTATAATAAACTAAGTTTTCTTAATGGGAAGAGGCTTATTTTATTCTCCTCCATTTGCTAAAGTTGAAAAGTTCCTATTAAGTGCTCAGCAAATGGAAATAGCTATCATTTCAAGTATTGGCCCCAGAATGCCATATACTCTATTAAGCATTTTCCTCCCAGGAATTCCTCTCCACCCTCCATTCCTAGTCAATCACTTTTGACAATTTTAAATCCGGCACTTCTTGCTGTGAATTTTAAGTAGTCAGAAGACGTTTTCAGATGAAATCAAGTCTTAATCCCTGCCTCACTCTTTGGAAAGCAGCATGGCAATAGAATACGGGAGTGAAGAAATGAGATAAGAACCATTAGGGGAAGAGGAACCAAAGAACTGGCTTGTGAAATTTTCTGTTTGCTTTACCCCAGTTGTTTTGATACCAGGGCGTTACTTTCCACTATATCCCCCTGTATTAAGTCATTAGATCACCCCAGGGACTGAACACAGGTCACAGATTTGTATATTATCTCTATTGGAAACAGGTTTTCATCACTTTTGAGTGAAATCAAAGAAACCACTGCATTCAAGAAAAGCACTGAGACACTACTGAGCGGAAAAGTGTGAACATGTATTGTCATTGGTCTAAGGGCCAACTCTTTTGGCCCTTAGAACTTTTCTGAAGTATATGGGAACTCCAAACTTGAGAAATAATTGGAAGTGAACCAACAAAAGGCAACACAGGCAATAGAAATAATCAACTTTGTCTACTAAGTAAATCAGCTAAAATTACTGGAATCATCATAGACACTATTAGACTGAGCAACATTAAGAGTGGAATCAATGTTGCCAAGACTGAAGACTGAGCACCTGGGTTAGATCCTCCATTTTTACTTCTTGGGATATTTCAGATAACTTTGCAAACACATAAACTCCTTCCCTTAACAGGAAACAACATGATGTGAAAGAAAAAGTAAGTCTTTGGAGCCCCCATTTGGATTCTAATCCTCATAAATTGGCCATGGGGCAAGCCACTTAATCTCTCAGAGGCTCAGATTTTTCATCTGCAAAATGGAAGTAATAATACCTTATTGAGGGGGTATTTGAGGATTAAATGAGATCTTTTGAGTATGTAAAAGAATCTGGCATTAAAAAAGAGATTAAATAAAAGCATACTGAATAGATTTATTTTATTAAATTAAATAAATGGTGCCTGGTTTTTGTTATTATTTCATGCCACTAGAATTTCACTTCAAAAATTCCAATTCTTACACTAAATGTTAACCCTAGTGACTTAAAAAGTACATGGTTAATACAAAGATGTCCAAAGTAGTTTACCTATTGGGAGAACCGAGCTCAGTGACCTGTGAAAGCATTCCACAGTCCTTGCTGAGGATTAATGGGTTTTACATCTGTACCTTCACATAGGAGAGGGCCTTGAGAATATCAGGTTTTTAGGGCATGATCTTCTTGAGAACAAAACAAGTTCAATCTCTCAGCACTAAGTTAAGGATTCTCCACAATAGTGCGGTTCCTATTTAAAAGGAACAAAATGAGGTCAGTTTGAAGACCCCAAGCTGATCCAGGAATATTACCACAACTATTAAGTTTTGTCTGATTTAAACTGCTTTGTCATAAGGTTTGATATTGCAAAAAGAGGTGTATATACAGAATTTACCTATCTTAAATAGTTCTTTTTTTGAAATATGTTGAAAACTTTAAGTAGGTCAATTTAAAGCTGACCCACGTTCACTACAAACTTTTTTTTAATTACATGAAGCAATCTATTTCAATCCTTCAGATATATCAATATTTCAAATACAAATAAGCAGAAAGAAAATCTCTTACTGTAATCTATATTTTAGCATTACATCAATATGACCAAGAATATCAAATAAAGGTACATGAATGGATAAGAGAATTCTAAAACTATGGGGGTACTTGTCATGAGGAAACAAGGTTAATTAACAGAAGCCAGTTAAAAAGAATTGCTTACAACTTCTCAAAGTTTAACTTAAGTTTTATCCAGACTTAAAAATATATCATGATCTTCAACTTCAAGTCACTGCAATTTAACAAATGTTTCAGTGCTTACTACGTGCAAGACACTGTGCTAGCTGGTTAACTTCCCTCCTCCCCCACTCTCAGTGTTGTCAGACATGGTCCTTTTAAAAATCCATTATTGCTTTTCACTTGCCTCTCAGAGAGTATTAAAGATAGTGAATCGTGTTTCCAAACGTTTCTTATTTTCCTCTCAACTTCCTATAGTTCAATACAGACATCATTACTTCTCTGCTAGTATAGTGATTCTGTTCATCATGCCTGAAACAACTATAGCACAGAGATTAAATACAATCTATATCCACATAAATCATTGAATAAATGAATCATGAAATTAATATGTAAATTGTGTGTTTAACCTCTATTTATACAGCACTGTCTGTCACCATGCTGTAAATCTAAAACTAATTGCAAATTCACAACTCTGCAAAAAGAACACCATGGTAAAAGCTTGACATATTTATTAACTAAATGTTGAACTACATTGAGTAAGTAATTAACAGTCATGCCAGAACAGGGAGAGAAAAATTATATTTAAGCACAGATGTCACCTGTATGAAATGGCTAAAACTATTTTAGATTAGATTTTGATATTAGTCAAAGAATACTGCTATTTAATTTTTGACAGACAAATCTGTTCCCATTTATTCATGAATCCATTAAGCATTTTATTTTTTAATTATGTTTTTAACATCTTTACTGGAGTATAATTGCTTTACAATGTTGGGTTAGTTTTTGCTGTATAACAAAGTGAGTCAGCTATACATATATCCCCATATCTCCTCCCTCTTGCATCTCCCTCCCACCCTCCCTATCCCACCCCTCTAGGTAGTCACAAAGCACCAAGCTGATCTCCCTGTGCTATGCGGTTGCTTCCCACTATCTATTTTACATTTGGTAGTGTATATATGTCCATGTCACTCTGTCACTTTGTCACAGCTTACCCTTCCCCTTCCCCATATCCTCAAGTCCATTCTCTAGTAGGTCTGTGTCTTTATTCCCGTCTTACCCCTAGGTTCTTCATGACCTTTTTTCTTTTCTTTCTTAGATTCCATATATATGTGTTAGCATACAGTATTTGTTTTTCTCTTTCTGACTTACTTCATTCTGTATGACAGACTCTAAGTCCATCTACCTCACTACAAATAACTCAATTTCATTCCTTTTTATGGTGAGTAATATTCCACTGTATATATGTGCCACATCTTCTTTATCCATTCATCTGCTGATGGACACTTAGGTTGCTTCCATGTCCTGGCTATAAGCATTTCATTTTTAAATGCGTATGTCACGATCACCCACAGAAATAAAAGTTCTCTTTAGTCTCCTTAAAGAAAAGAAAGATTCCCAAAATATTAGATGACAATAAACCCATTCAAAACTTAGCCAAAATCTCCTCCACTCAGCACATTAATAACATTTTATATTTGATATATAGATAGACAACTTAAACAATTTGTACATGTATTTTAATGATGTACTGAATAACACTAAATGTTTAATGAGTCTTGCCACGACCAACATGGGTATCTTCTGAAAAATTATTTTGTTCCATAAATAACAAGTTATTATTCAAAGAATACAACTCTGAAGTTAAGCACGGCACATAAATATGTACCCAGGAAAATGTATTAGACTAAGTATTCTTGTCCCTTCATGCATTTTTATCATTGATTTTAAGAATTCATTCTCACTCCTAGCTGCTATACTTCTAACCTGATTTTCTCTTAAGAAGTTACATTTAAAAAACATACATGCCTAAACTATGGGATATGGTATTTAAAATATTTATAATACATAATCTTGATTATAATGAAAAATAATCACTTATTTGAACTGGTATTGCACATGCACAGGAGGGGCAAAATCTGATTAGCCTCTCATTTTCATATCTAAGTAAATCAAATTCACATTTACAAAAGGCAAAATAGAACGAATTTTAAATTCAGTGAAAGAAAACTGTTTCTCAGAGTTTTTCACTTCAATAAACGTGTGCTTTAAGTTTCCTCATGTCTGGGCCATTTAGAATGTGCCCAAATACTCTCAAAAATCTAATGTGCAAAGCCAAGCTTAAAAAGTATGAACAACTTTCTGACAAAATAATTTAAACAAAATTGTATGAAAATGAGGCAGCCAATACTCATAATTTCTATGTTGGCACCTTATCTTGGAACATATTTTTTTGTTCAATATGCAAGAAATGTCATTAGTACTCCACAACCCTCACGGATAGCTTGTACTGAGATATCCACATTCTCCTGCCTGATTGTCTTCATAACCACTGGCATGCATTCTTTTTTATTCTTTTTTCAAAAACCTTTTTATTTTGAAATAATTTTAGCTTTACAGATGAGTAAAGATAGTAAAGAGAGTTTCCATATACCTTTCCCTAGCTTCCCCTACTGTTAACATCTTCCATAACCATAGTATATTTATGAAAACTGACAAATTAACATTGGTACAGTAGTATTAAACTATAGACTTTATTTGGATTCTTAACACAGTAGACTGGAATTAGCAGTACACTGCATATCTGTGAGGTGGAATTTCTCTGCATTTAAGGCTTCCTGGCCCCTACCAGATCTGGACCCGTATCTGTGGCATTTCCAACCAAACTAAATAGAGCAAATTCCTCCAACCCAGGAATCCTGAAGAAGGGGTGGAGAGGAAGAGAGGACCTTAGCTAATCACATCAAACAGAAGCAGAAAAAAAAAAATAACCAGAATATTTTTATATAAATAGTGCTCATTAGAATGAGTTAAATTGCAATAATTAGACAGTTTTAGCCTTTGCTTCTTATTTACTAAAAGCAAGAGATGGTCCAATATACCTCACTCCCTTTTAAGTATGATCTGTCCAGTAGATCCCATGATAGAAAGAATTCAAGGGGCCAAAGAAAGAAGATTAATTCTTAGAGGAAATAGCTAGACACCTCAAAAGTGAATTAAATGCAATAAGGCATGTTAAGAGTTTAGCACAGTGCCTGGAACATAAGTAAAACTCAATAATTGATATAATGACGAGTGATGATGATGATGAAGATGATAATAATATGATCGCCATTAATAGAATGTTAAAGATTACATATAAGGAATCATTACACCATCAGTAAATAGAATGTTTCTGAAGATTATGAAAAACATTGCAAAAGAATTAATGATATAAAGTTAAATGGAAAAAAAGAATGGAGAAATGTGTATGCCTTGTAATCACAGTTTTGTTTAAATAAATAGGTAGATGTATGCATAGAAGAAAAGAGAGAAGATATGCAATACCTCTGGATGGTGGAAATATAGGAGGTTTATATTTGCATCTATATAGATTCCCAAATGTTCTCTAGCATATTTTACTTTTATAATCAGACTATATATATATGTAAATTATGAGATGATCTAATCTCTAAACACAAATAAAAATCCTTACATCTTAGTGTAGCAGTTTTTTGGTCTTAGGATCACTTTCCAACTTATTAATTCATTTAAAATAACAATAATAATGGCCACCATCAAAAAATCTAGAAACAATAAATGCTGGAGAGGGTGTGGAGAAAAGGGAACCCTCTTGCACTGTTGGTGGGAATGTAAATTGATACAGCCACTATGTAGAACAGTATGGAGGTTCCTTAAAAAACTAAAAATAGAACTACCATACGACCCAGCAATCTCACTACTGGGCATATACCCTGAGAAAACCAGAATTCAAAAAGAGTCATGTACCAAAATGTTCATTGCAGCTCTATTTACAATAGCCCGGAGATGGAAACAACCTAAATGTCCATCATCAGATGAATGGATAAAGAAGATGTGGCACATATATACAATGGAATATTACTCAGCCATAAAAAGAAATGAAACTGAGATATTTGTAGTGAGGTGGATGGACCTAGAGTCTGTCATACAGAATGAAGTAAGTCAGAAAGAGCAAAACAAATACTGTATGCTAACACATATATATGGAATCTAAGAAAAAAAAATGTCATGAAGAACCTAGTGGTAAGACAGGAATAAAGACACAGACCTACTAGAGAATGGACTTGAGGATATGGGGAGGGGGAAGGGTAAGCTGTGACAAAGTGACAGAGTGGCATGGACATATATACACTACCAAATGTAAAATAGATAGTTAGTGGGAAGCAACCACATAGCACAGGGAGATCAGCTTGGTGCTTTGTGACCACCTAGAGGGGTGGGATAAGGAGGGTGGGAGGGAGACGCAAGAGGGAGGAGATATGGGAACATATGTATATGCATAACTGATTCACTTTGTTATGAAGCAGAAACTAACACACCATTGTAAAGCAGCTATACTCCAATAAAGATTTTAAAAAATGATAATAAAAATAAAATAAAAATAAATAAATAACAATAATAAAATCAATATATATTAACAAAAATACCATGTTTTATGAAAAAATAACTATTTTACAAAACAAAAAAACATTTTTTAACATTCTGTGAGAAGAATGGCTTTGTTTTACATTTTTGATTATCCAGAAGATAGCTGAATTCTCTATCTACTTCTATATTCCGTCTGATGCACTATGTTGTTTTGGTTGAAATACACAGAGAAAAATCCAGTCTTACACACGTGTGTAATTGGAAAAGGAGGGGACCTTTTGGACCTCCTGGAAGTATCTTAGGGGCTCCTAGGCAAACCTTAAACCATACTTTGAAAACTGCAGCCTTAATTCAACATGTTATTTTGTAAGAATTTTTTTCTATACTTTGACTATAATTCTCTCTGGGGTTTTAGGCAGGTCACTTAAAACCAATCTGTGGCTAAAATGATGATGAAAAAGTTACCACCCTCCTCATATTACAAACTTAGATACTTTGTTGGAAATTTTTCTTCTGTAAATTAAGTGTGTTTCATTTTGTTTATTAAAAATGCTATCAGACCAGTGGTACTGCTCTCTTCAGGAGGAAATTATGAACTATTATTTTGCTTAGAATGGAGTAGGGCAAGGAACAATATGCTGTTCTTCAAGGAGTTGTAATTTGGCATTCCACTGTTGACAAGTATGATGATTAATTTGTATGTAGATCAATTAGGATCTCCTGATGCTCTTCCTGTTTCCCTAAAAAAGGTACCTGAGTCTGCATTACGTACTTTCTTTCCACTAGTTTGTCTTCTCTTTTACTTTAATTTTTTTAAAGACAATCCCTATGTGAATCTAGCTTGCCCAGTGACAAATTATATAAAGCAAACAAGATTGTGCTGGATAGAAAGAAAAATGACTTGCTGCTCATTTCTAGCTCTGCTAATAATCCTCTCTGTGGTTTTAGGCCAGTCATTTAAAACCAACCTGTGGCTAACATGACGATGATTAAGTTACCACCCTCCTCATGTTACAGATTTACTCTAGATACTTTGTTGGAAATTTTTCTTCTGTAAATTAGGTGTGTTTCATTTTGTTTGTTAAAAATGCTATCAGCTTTGGTAAGTTAGTAATTATATATATATATATATATATATATATATATATATACACATACATATCCTAGATGATATTATCATACTGATGACAGTAATATAAATTTTTTAAACAATAAGAAAAAAAGGTTTTTGTTGCCATTTAACCATTTCTAGGAAAAGACAAATGCTCACTACATAAGTTAATAGGCTATTGGAAAGGGAAAGAGACTAACATTTTCAATTATTTATGATGCACAAAGCACTGTGCTATGTTCTTTTTATATGTCATCCCATGAATTTTCCCAGTAACTTATGAGATCAGTATTATTATTCCCAGTTTACTGATGAGGAGACCTACACTCAAAGAGGGTAATAATAAGTATCTTGCTTAAAATCGCAGGGTTGCTTATGTAGATTTGTGGTTAGCCAGAAATCGAGACCTGAGCTCTATATATTTTACTACATACTGTACCTTCTTCTAACTGAATATCATCCCAGCCCAAGATGGCTTTCATGCTAAACCAAAACTGTGAGTTCTTTAACATTTTTCTGTTTCTGACTTTTTAGAATTAAGAACTAAGCTACATCAAGCCAAGTAGAGAATTGTTATCATCATCTAACTATTCTGCATGATAGGATGAGAAGGAATTGCAGCAAGGGGGCATTTTCTTCACCTCACTTTTAAGCTAGAGGTTGGCACTACACTGTCTTTCTGTCCCTCCTGGAGATTTATGTTAAAGAGATAAAACTTTCTCCTACTTTTTTGTTTTCATCTGTTCCCTGTCTCTGTCCAACATTTCATTCTGGAAAGGAGAAAGAGCTGCTCATCTCAGTGGCAGGAAAGAACAATCTTCGATTTATAACATGCTAGGAACCCATCACTGTGATAGAGCAATCTTTCCCCCAGACATCTCTCCATTACTGAAGCTGATGCTTCCCTGTCCTGATGCCACTTCGGTACTGATCCGTCAGTAACAACGGCAAGGTTAATGGCACCACCTGTCCCTATGTGCATTTTTCATCTTTATCTCAGAAAAACTTATTTTGTGAGTTCTTCTTTAAGCAAACTGAAAATATATGTTCCACAATTTTTGTTTTACAAACCTCCTCCCTCGCATATATATTTGAATGACAGACCACATACTTGGCAGTGTATTTTAAGTTGTACTTGCTTTCCTTCCTTCCTTGTTTTAATGAGTGCTTTAGTTCTTGTGAAATAAAACAAAAAGTAAGTAGAGAAGTTTCATTTGCAGAGAAGTGCAGAAATAGTGGGTCAAGAAATTATTTAATTAACACTGGGAAGTCACTGGAATAGATGCAAGGATTCTTTGTTAAAAGCCTCCTTGCTAGAGCTGAATTTTATTCTTAGCTACCATTTTTGAATTTGGCATATGATATAAATTAGTTACTGAAATAAGCCTTTTAATTGCTTTGCAAAAAATATTTGAGAGCAAACACCAAAGAAAGGGAGAGAGCATTATATGAGAATCTCAAGTTTCTAAAAAGGTAATGAATAAGAGAAAGAAAAGATGGATAAATGGTCATTCATCTTCAGCAACAATTCTGAAGATTATATTTGCCTTACTCTGAAATAAAGAATATTAAAGTGATGCTGTTACACATATCTGTGTGTCTGATGATCATCTATAATACATGCTCAAATTCATTTAAACATGTTAGAAAGTATTAGCCAATTGTCAGAAACACCAATTTCCCCATGTTCTGAAGTGTAGATACTATATTCAAAGTAAAATACGTTTTGATTAAAGTTGATCACCTAACATAATTTTAATGCACCTTTTATACCCAGGGATTTTTCTTGGAGCTGATTCTTTTCAATTTAGAATTCCCTGATTTATAATATTCATAGGGAGCATTTGAAAATCCAATCAATCATACAAAATATGTGTTAGGATTTAATATATTTATCTGTAAATATGGGAAGCATACTGACCAGAGCATCACAAGTACAGATAACATAATCTGCAAATATTTGTCACCTCCTTACCGGAATCACCTCCCTAATATAGTAAACATGAAGAATCCAACCAGATTCCTGGATGACTTGTATGGTATTTATGGATTTAGCCTTTTTTACCTTTCCATCCATCCCAGAGCTTCCTGGTTTTCAAAATCCATCTGGTTCTTAAACTAAAGACGAAGGCAAATAGAAAGTAAAGTAAAAGAAAAATTTGTTGACAAGTAGCACCTTCCTCTGAGTCACATGTTTATACTAAGTTCCCTTAAAATTCTTAAACTGAAGCCATAAAAATCTATTATTTACCTCTCATGTCAAAACTGGTTTAGAACTCTATTTTCCAGGGCTATTTAGATGTTAAATTTGAATCTCACTAGTCTTGTTTGAAGGGTTTTTTAAAGAAATTCTTGGATTTGCATATCAACTTGCAAAAAAGCAACACATATTGATCATTTGAGCAACAATTTAATAGAAGGGAATTTAGGAAGTAGTCATTTAAGAGGCGATAAGACTGTCAGTGAATGAGAAATTTCGAACAGGCTAAAATATTTTTTCATTTAGTGAAACTTAGACAAAATTGCTGCTTTTACATCTTTGATATTTCTATGAGACTGTGAAGACAGACCATCTCCAAGACTCATTTAAAGTATATATCTATTTTGAATAGACAACTGTGCTTTACATAAATTCTTTTAATGATATATTTTTAAAACTCAGAGCCAATGTGGATACATTGTATAACTGGAAAGGTAATGCAAGCAAGCATCTGATGCTTGCAGCATCTGTACAAGTTAAGAGTCAGAACACCTACAGGGAAATGTGCTTTGTTGAAACTAACTGGAAATCTCACATTGCACCTCCAGTAAGTTAATCACCTGATTTAAAGGTAGGCTGCCCTTTATTTTATCTTAGAAGTAAACTGACAGCAGTGAGGCTTTTACAATGGCACTGTTGTGATCAATGCTGTAGCCTCAGGTGTTAATGCTTCATTTACCTTTAAAAGCAGATGTAATAACCCAGAAAGATCAATATTATAAGCTCTTTATTTGGTGTTAAATTACTGTGGATTCACTGAATTATTATATTACAGAGGTTTTTCAGTGACATTAACTTAAAAAACAAATAAATGTTATTCAGAATGGTATATCTAATTTCTCTACTCCTGGAACTTTGTGGTTACCTATAAAGGGAGTTTATAATAAGAATGTATAGAACTCAGATAACGTTTTCAGAATTTATAAAAACCTAAAATGAAGAAAATGAGAAAAGATGTAAAAAGATGAAATAGTACAGTCATAAAATATGTAATATTATTAATAATCATTTTTATAGCTCCAATTAATTGTATATATCCATATAACAATATGAACCTATTTCCCTAGAACAAAGCAATACTCTGATTGAGCTAGAAATATCCAAGTGATAGGCAAGTATTTAATATTCCTCCTAAACTAGTACCAAAATAATAGAGAATCAGTTCTCAAACATACCCAGCCATTACATATACATGATCCCACTGATAACATTTTAATTAGCTTGTCTTTGATAATCTTGAATTTTCACATTTACTTTAATTCCTTTGCTATGGATGGGAAGAACTGGTGGTGAAGAATTCAGAGTGAGTTTTTTTTCAATGTTTCCTCAAAGTAAGATAGTTATAACAATATCTTTATTTTATTGGTTTTATCACATTATATCCTATATTATTTTCTATAATAATATTAATTTTGTTATTATAGTCTTGCCTTAAATCCTTTATCAGACTATCTCTTACTGATAGTGCAAACTTTTATTAAATAATTAAAATTGCATAATATACATAACACAAGGTACAAATGTATTTTTCTGTTTTATGTTCCATTATTTTACCAGTTATCATATATAATGTGTACTCAACAGAAATAAAGTTTTCTTTTCTTCCTGTAATACTTTTTAGTGCCAATCTCTATAACCTAGATTCGTAAAATCCTAATAACAGTGTGCTATGCTTACAGAGTGCTTTAAGTTTGCACATCTTTTTAATGCTTATAATGGATATATAAGATGGTAAGGGTAAATATTTCCTCCTTTTACAGATAAAGAAGCTAAGATCAAGAGAAGTTAAGTGACTTTCATAATGTTACACAGATAGCAACTAAGGACTATAAATTTTCTGCCAGCTATCCCAGCCTTCCTTCTGCTACTACCTCTACCTCAATCTAATCAAATGACTTTCCTTGCTCCATCCATAAGTTAACTATAACTATATCTTTCCAAGATATTTATTCAGTATTAGAAGTAGTATTAGTAGTATTACGATAATCAATTGACTCAGAGGTTGATTATACAATAGAAAAGCTTCTATCCTCTTTTCAAATTCAGTGTAGACATGCAATAAACTCATATTGATGTAACCAGTGCTCTTGAGTAGCTTTGCAATGTGACCTCTCTTAGGACCTAATCACAGATTAAACCCTTTTAGGAATAACCCCCCACTTCTTAATACAAGACAGCCAATTCTTAAAATTTATTACAGTGTAGACCTGACCTACAAATATTGCTCTGTGAATACAGAACACTCATTGAATTTCCCAGATAGTCAGATACTGACATATGGTAAAGTAAAAATGAAATTATTCTAAATTATCAACAGAAAAATTTTAATAAATATTAAAATATTAAATATAATGCTACAAAAATACTGCCAATTGCCTAATATTAGGGTGATGGGGTGGAAATGTGAATAATCTGGTGGCTTCAGACAGAAAAATCTTATGGATTCCATGACTCTGAAAACAATGCCACCTCTGAGTTAATTTATGACCTGATTGAATATTATTGATATATTATGAATTAGCCTTCATAAACATTGATCAGGTATCTTTCAACATCTCCTCTTTCTATGTTATAGTTACATATTTATTCTGATTAACTGAAAAAGATAACCAGAGACTGTGGAAAACACATCTTTCTTGGAAGAAACCCTGAATGGTAACAACACCAAAGAAAATATTCTCTGCCTCTGTGTAAATCCACTTTCTCTGAGTAGTGGGCAACCTACCACATCAAGATAATCTGTTTAAAGCAGATGAAAAATAATCTCTCTTAAAGAGGTAATGATCAGAAAATGATGATTGACAGAGTAACTATCTCTTCACTGACATCTAGTTTTAAAAACCGTACGGGAAAAAATGAAGAGCAAGAAATAAAATAATATTCTGATACAGCAGCCACAGTGATTACGTATTTTCTTATTACATCCAATTGCAAAATACATGTAGCCTAAAGAACTTGTTTGAGAGTATCCAATTTTGACATTTCCTAAAAGTTACATAGACTTTCAAAATGCATAGCCCACTTGTTGATCACCAAAAAACGTCAGAACTCTGGTCTGGTGAGTATATATTTCAAATTCAGAATTGGGTTTAATCAGGTTAATCTTTCAAGACTATTAAATATTTCATTTCCAGGATTCCACTAGCTTACAGGGCTGGTTTCAAATGACAGTTTAAATAGAATCAGTTTGGAAGTTGCTTGCTTTAGTTGTAATTGGTGAGATGAAAAGACTGAAATAGAGTGAATGACATTGAGCTTCTCTGTGGAGAAATGATGACACTGAGTAGGACACTGGTTCTTCCCAGCCAGGTGACTCTGCAGTTACTATCAGGTTATCACTTACAGATCTTCACTGACTGAATAAAATTTTTTCTATATTTAAAAATTCTTATGCAGATACATATTTTCCCTTCTAATAATTTTAACAGACTTCATTAAACAGACACAAGAACGCTTAAAACAAAAAAGATGGATTATACCAAGTGTTAAAAATAAAGTGGAGAAACCAGAACTCTCATACCCTGCTTGGTGATGGGAGTATAAAACTATTTGGCAGCATCTATAAAACTTAAAATAAGAGTATCTTATGATACAACCTATATATATAGCATGAATGCTCATAGAAACACTATTCATAATAGCCCCCAAAACGGAAACAACCCAAAAGTCCCTCAACATTAGAATGACAAAAGAAATTGTGATATATTCATATACTGGAATATTATGCAGCAATAAAAAAGAACAAACTATCACTAAACATGAAAACATGAATGTATCTCACAGATACATTCAGATGTATACATACATTGTATACATACAGATACAATGAATAAAAGAAGCCAGATAACAAAGGCTACATACATCATGATTCTATTTAGAGGAAGCTCAATAATTGGCAAACAGAAATGCAGATCGCCAACAGGCACATGAAAAGATGCTCAACATCAGTAACCATCAGATAAATGCAAATCAAAACCACAATTAGATAACACCTCACACCAGTCAGAACGGCCATGATGAAAAAGTCTACAAATAATAAATGCTTCAGAGGATGTGGAGAAAACGGAACCCTCGTCCACTGTTGGTGGGAATGAAAATTGGTGCAGCCACTGTGGAAAACAGTATGGAGGTTTCTCAAAAAATTAAAAATTGAACTACCGTATGACCCACCAATCCTGCTCCTGGGTATATATCTAAAAACAAAACCACTAATTTAAAAAGATGCATGCACCCCAATGTTCATGCCAGCATTATTTACAATAGCCAAGATATGGAAGCAACCCAAGTGTCCATCAACAGATGAATGGATAAAGAATGTGTGGTATATATATACAATGGGATATTACTCAACCATAAAAAAAGAATGAAGTTTTGCCATTTGCAGCAACATGGATGAACTTGGAGGGCATTATGCTAAATGAAATAAGTCAGACAGAGAAAGACAAATACTGCATGACATCACTTATATGTGGAATCTAAAATATACAACAAACTAGTGAATAATAATAAAAAAAGAAGTAGACTCACAGAAATAGAGAACTAGTGGTTATCAGTGGGGAGAGAGGGAAAGAGGGAGGGCAATATAGGGGTACGGAATTAAGAGGTACAAACTATTAGGTATAAAATAAGCTACAAGGGTACATTATACAACATGGGGAATATAGCTAATATTCTGTAATAACTACAAAGGAAGTATTACCTATAAAAGTAATAGGCAAACAAACATATGATGATAAATGTAAGAATACAGCTTAAACTTTGGCAGGGTGATAGTATCTGAAAAGGGCAAAAAAGGGGCTTCTGGGGTGTTGCTGATGCTCTAATTCAGGGTGCTATCTTCACAAGCACAGGTGTATTCTACTTGCAAAAATTAATCAAGCTGTATACTTATGATTTGTGCACTCCTCTGTAGGTATACTTCATTAAGTTGGAAAAAAAAGAAAATTAACAACCTAAAATTAACAACCTAAATTAGTTACCTCAGTTCACAACAGTAACCATGACTGCTTTATCTCATCACTCTTACCTGTAATAATACTACATAAACTATGATATATACTGTGATGGATAAAATTTGGTATTGTGACCTTACTCTTTTCTCTATTAGCAGAGAAGTGGCTCACTGGCAACAAAAACGCAAATCCTAAAGATTCCTCTTTGTTTTCCTTTGATTTTTAGTAGTTTTCACTTTCTAGCAGTTACCCTGTTAATCCATATAACCATAGACACACAGCCACGTCCTGTCGTGGCTGAATTATTTTCTCATGATTTATATTTGCTTGTTTTGTTTAAATAGCACTGTTAATATTTTTAAATGAAAACCCTCTTTTATTGAATTTTAATATAAAATTCAGTTATCCCACAAATCAACTGAACTCAAGACAAAAGCATACACCCAGTATTGGAAACTTTGAAAACCTTATATTTTGATTAATTTCATGTTCTTGCATTATGTACTGGCAGGGACACACATTCATTATGCCATGCAAGCTATTACTCTATCTGAATTGCTCTTTTATATAAGTACAGATACAATCAGAGAGAAGCAATGGGCAATTTTATTAAAGTAAACATTACCCAAATGTCAGCTTTTCATTATGTAAATACAGTACTGTTGTAGCAGCTTAATAAATGGGCAATGACTTTTGCTGGAACATTATATTTTTACCAACATATACATCATTTTCAAAGTTTAAGAATAGGTTTCGTAACCATAAAAAGCTGCTAGTTTGGCATTTGTTTTTTTGCCATGAAGGACTTGATTATTTCCTTGCAAGAATGTATCATGTTTGTCTAGTGCTACCAGATAGCCATTAAATATTTGAAGGTTTTCGAAGGAGGAAATAAAGTTATATTTAAAAGTTGGTCAGCACAGCAAAATAATGTTCCCTCCTCCTTTATTCTTAATCCAACCTGGATTGTCAGAAATATACTATGAATGTTTCCCACATCATTAGGAAAACTTGATGATGTTTAGGAAGGGGAATCTACCAAAAGGCATCTAAAGATCATCATACAAAAATGAGGCTAATGAGGTAAAAAGAGTGATTGTGGACAAATCATTAGAATTAAGAAATATTTATTACCATGAATATGACCCTGCAAAATCTGTCAAGTAAAACTATAATAGAACGTTGATTAGCCAAAAAGAGCCACAAATGGATTATTCTGATTTAGGAAATTCTGATTACCTCAGGATTAAGGTGAAAACTGCTTTTGTTTCAAAACTGGAACAACATTAATCTAAAATGATTAAAGATCTCACAAGACCACACGATCATAATTCTGCATGTCAATGAACACATCAAATGTAGAAGAAAGAGAGGACAAAATATGTACTGCCAAAGGATACTCCATCAAAGTCATCTGTTCTAGATTTTCAACAAGAAACTGATGCATATCTTTTTCCCTTTTTAAATAGGCTTCCTTTTAATAGTGAATTATAGGGGAAATAGTTATGTGAGATATAAAATGTATGAGCTTATGTTAACAACTGTGTTTTCAACTTCATATTTCTTTTACTCACTCCTTCATTCATTTATTCATTCAATAAGCATTTACTATGTGCCCACAAAGTATGAGACATTGTTTGCTGGTTGAAGATACAAACTCAAATAACACATGGTTCTTGTCCTGGAGATTATGTCCAGTGGGAAAGTCAAACAAGTAAAAACAGCTATCAAACAGCTTAATAAGAGCTTTATAGGAATATGGACATTGTTGTATCAGCAGAGAAGAGGCTCATCTAAATATGACTGAGCAGAGACACCCCGGAGAAGGTATGAACTACATGAATGCATGACCTAGATGAAGATGGAAAAGTAAACAGAAGGAACTGCATGTCTAAAGAGGTGAAACAGCGTGAAGTACATGTAGTTCAATGTGGCTTCAGTGAAGGTTGGTAGCAGGAAATGGTGGAAAATGAGACAAGACAGGAAGCTAAACCAAAGAGCTAAAACTTTACCCTAAAAGATAAAAGTTAACAGTTATAATCATGTTGATAGTATCTATCCTTGATATGATGTGATGAAAATGGTACTTTACCTCTGTGATCTTATAACTCATAACTCAGGCTTATTATGAGAAAAGCATAATTCAGGCTTATCATGAGAAACACATCAGACAATCTCATTAAGGACATTCTACAAATGACCTAACCGGTATACCCCCAAACTGTCAAGGTCACCAAAAACAAGACAAGTCTGAGAAACTGTCACAAACAAGAGCCTCAAGAGACATGACAACTAAATGTAATATGGCATCCTGGATGGCATCACAGAACAGAAAAAAAAAAAGGACGTTAAGTTAAAAACTAAGAAATTATGGATAAAGTATAGACTTCAGTTAATAATAAGGTGTAAATATTGGTTCATTATTTGTAACAGATGTACCATACTAATGTACAACAGGGGAAATGAGGTACAGGGTATATGAGGTATAGGGTATATGATAACTCTCTGTACTATTTTCTCATTTTTCTATAAATATAAAATTGTTCTAAAATATAAAATCTATTTTAAAAAGGGGGGTAGCCAAGGTAAAAATTTGGTAGAGCGCTGTATGTGTTCAGGAAATGTTGAGTACGTAAGATTAATTTGTAGGCAGAGTTCATGTTGCAAAATAATAATAGCTGGAATCAGAGAAGCCAGTCCAACTGTGGTAGACCAGCTTGAAATTTCTCAAAACACATTAAATTATACTCAGTCTTCTTGACCAGGTCACCACTCATTCTATATGCAAATGTCAGTGTCCACAGGCTTCAAATGATATAATTTGTACCATTTTAAAAAATCTTCCTCATCCAAAGTTTATGTCCTCTAAGTTCATCTCCTTGAAAAATATATTCCCAAGTGAATCAAATGCAGAGAGATGTTTATCTATCTTGAATTACAAACACCTACACTGAAAAACTGCTCACTATCCATTTTCCTATAAAGAATTTCCTCTACAGAGTCCTCCTCTAGCTTACCTTAAGAAGTTCTCCCAGAAGCACAACCCACTGTCCTTTATTTCCCTAGGTTTATCCTTACTACTATCTCCTACCCTAGAGCACATAGAATTTACTCTTGCCAGAACCTGGGTTTTCAAGTCCCAACCTGGAAACTGGTCTAACTGGATGGTTCAGAGAAGTTGCATTCTTGGTACCTCCAAAGAGTTCAGAATTCCAACTCATTACACCATTCTTGGCTGGTGGTAATGAGTAAGCAAATGAATTGAGGCAGATTTGTCTTTAGCATCTTTCAAGATCATCAACATGATTTCTCCCAATTGGCCTGCCCTCTACTGGTCATCCAGGGCCAACATGCCCAGGGTTGCATAACACATCCAGGCCTACCCTGAAGAACCGAACAGCATTTTAACAGAGGCATTAATGCCAAGATCTTGGCGGAGTGGGGGGACCTACATGACTAGTATTGAGAATTTCAGGAACCAAGTTAGTTCATAAGGGGTAAATATTTTTGGCAGAATGAGTATTCTTTGAAGCCTATCCCAGAGAGTATGGCTAAAAGAATGCTTAATACAAACAGGGATGATAAAAAATGAAGTAATTACATATGATGGCTGGTGAGATAAAGAAAACCAAGCAAAGATGTTGAACAAACACACCAAAGGATATAGGGGAAAAGCTCTCTTTATAGAAGTAGGAAGCTAAGTCCTTATAAACCAACATAGCACTTTTTTTGTACCCAACTAATCTGTGGTATTTAAAAAAAGGCAAGCACAGGTATCATAATGTTAGAAACATATTGAATATAATCCTACTTCATTCATCAATGAGCTCCACTTCATATGATTGAGCTTGAACTTATTATATTGCTGTTGGGCACATAGTACATGCTCAATAAATATAAACCATTATTGTAAATGTCAAATAATTTCAACTATTAAATTATTTTAATAGTGACATATATTTAGAACAATAGTGATCTCCACATTTGGAAGAGTAGGTAGAATATTTTTTTCTGTCAGACTAAATGACTGACTAAATTTATCTCTATATCCAAATGACAAGGGCAAAAATTCTCAAAAAAAAGATCTCTTTATATTTTCATGACAAAATTTGTATCCAGTTAACATTAAAAGTATATTTTAATGAGAAATTAGTGTAGTTTGCCAATGACAAATTATATTGACACCATAATGTATATTCCATTATTTGAAGTAAAAATAAGAGAATTGTTTTTCACACACAACTTATGATGAATACAGACATATTAGAAACACATAGTATGCATACACACAACTTCTTGACTTGGAGTACTTGGCTTTTCTTTCCTTCTAAATCCATTTGTCAGAAAACTAAAAAAAGAAGGAAAATTGAGAATCCCAAACAGACTTGTGATTTGTAAAGAAATTTGGAACTCTTTTTGCCAGCATTTTTTTAAATTGCCTTACATGAAAAATGTATAAAAGTAATGCAACTTCAGACTGAGGCTTTAATCCCTAGTCACTTCTGTAACAGAAGGGTAGATCAGAGAGTATAATTTTCCCTTATCATACAACTCATCTCCTATGTTGACAAAAGAAATCCTCCTGTTAGTTTTTCATAGACAAATGTGACCCCCAACCTGATATGACACTTTATTTTTTCAGCTGTGTAACACCACCATAAAACCAAGTGCTTTTTAAGCTGCATTATAACAATTCATGAAACCTTTGCATTGATAGCTGCAAGCTTCCAGACCAATTTTTGTTCATTCCAAAATCCAAGTCACCTAGCTGATTAATTTTTTAATTGAATTATACTAAATAACCTACCACTTGACTGTTTCATACATTCAAAACTACATTCCTCTTTATAGAGTTCTCAGGAAAACTTTTGAACAGTTCCAAAAGAAATAACAACTCTGACTTGGACAGTGCTTTGCTTTCTTATGTCCATATTCAATTTGTGTATTTTTTAAAATCAGGCATTAGTTCTGCCACTTCTAGTATGATGTTTCTCAAAGAGGGGAAAGAACTGTGCTTGCTCCTTTCTTCAGCTACGAATATTCATCAGTTAAAACAACTTGGGGACTGGAGTCTTTGGCATCCTGTTTTAGTACCTGCTAGCCATAGAATTTTGCACCATAGCTCTGGATTTATAGCCCTTATTTAGCCATAATGGTATTCAAAACCCTGGCTTTAAATATCTGCCATACAGATATGAGTAACAAAAAGAGACAGAGTATAGCTATTGTGCCTTCAAAGAAGAGTAATAAACCATTCTGCTCGCTCTCCTTCATGTTCTTTAATTCATTTCATTTCATTTTAACTACCCAGAACAATTTCACCAGCCATTAGCCTGGAATGAAACCTTACAAAGGATGATTGTTGTTATCAAGATGAGTCCCAACATTCCCTCCCTCTCCTTTTCATAACTTTTAGGACAAATAGGCTACTTTGTAGCTCCAGACTTTTTTTTCAAAGGAGAAGCCTTGTGAAGCAAAGGGTAGACAAATTTCAGATCCATATTCAAAAACTTCAAAATAATATCCACTGAGAAAAATCTGTGTCACATTTTGTAAACCAAGAACATTTTTATGCAAAAAAAGAAATAACAGGGTGAAAATCTCTTTGGTAAATTCTAAAACTAGATAATTCCCAGTCTGAATCTGAAATAAAAACATCCCAAGCCACTAGTTGCCGGAGTCATGAAAATCAGCTAGTTAAAGAATTTTTTAAAAGAACACTAGCCTCCTAACATGGTAATTGGGGAGGATGAATATTTTGCAATATTGAATTGAAACAAAATCGCAAAAAAATTATTTGTTGAAACATATACAGAATAATATATATATATGTTCCCTACACTTCTGGATGCAGGTGATTAGCATATTTGGAAATACAAATTAGTTCTCATTTTAGAGTGTTCGTAGATTTTCAAGAGAGGGCATGCAAAATTCATAATTTTATTAGAGAAATATTAAGGCCAGAGCTCACTAGGAAGTGAAGAGCATCTCTGACTTTGTTAACAAAGAACATCTCCATTCCCTGTCAGTACTGTCAGCTCTAACCAATCATTCAGAACCTCAATGAAGGCCCCTGCCACATGCAGGTACTAAACTCTCCAAGTATGGAGGTGGTGGTGGAGCTGGGGGTTGTATTAGAAACAACAAAGCAGCTTTGCTGAGTAAAGCATATTATTTGTGATGCCAATAACAGGGGAACTCTTTAGGTTTTCTTGAAGTCTATGCATTTTCTTATTCTTAAATTGTATAAAATGGTTGCATATTAAATCATTATTTCAGGAGTATGATTAACAGAATGCTGAATTAGTTGAAAAGAAAATCCAGTTGTTCTCAGCATTTGATAAAACCCTTTCCTCTTATAAATGTTTTATTAATTATATTTGCAAATTTTGCCTCCCAATAAAATATTAAGAAAAAACCTAATTTTAGAAAAAGCCTTGTGATGTCACCTCACTTTTTAAGTTATTAACATCCATTTCAAATAGAAAGTAAGGATGGTTATTAAACTTATTCTGAAAGTTCTGGGTAACTTGGGTCATCTACTAGTATTTGTACAAGTTAGTGTGGAAAGAGCTGGTTTGTAATTAATAAGTTACAGAATACACATGCGTCAGTGTTCACCACCAGATATGTGTGGAATATGTTTCTCAAGTGAGAGATAGTGAGCACACTAGCAAATACAGACACAAGAGTCAAATACGTTCCCATGGTACTTATCAAGATTTTTGTTTTTTAAAACAGATAACCAAAACTTCACACAAAAATGTACGAGTTCTTAAATAACTTCTTAAAGTTGAACTCATCTCTAGATAAATTAGATAAATGTGCATACTTCAGCCCATTTTCAGTTCGTAAGTGAAAAAAAAAACAATAAACTTAGAAACTCACATTATTTCTAAATGACAGTTTTCCTTCTTACGGGAAAGGGCAAATACCAGATCAATAGCCCAAGACAAAACAGAAACAACATTCCAAACATAGAGAAGAGAATGATGGAGAAAGCTATGAAACTAGAATTTCAAAGAGAACCCTCTTTGATAAATGATGAAACACCTTTCCATGTTACTAAGACATACAAGCTACACAACGATACACCAAGGTCCTACTTCTCAAAAGATGGTCATCATCTAGAAATGGGAACATCAGTCCAGCATTCAATGTGTTAGAATGCGTGCACAACAGAAGATAAATAACTACAACCCCAACAGCCAGATGAACAGCAAAAGGCTATTTCTCCTTAAAGCTCAGGTCTATCTTTCCCTTTGGCAGGGATACAAACTGTGATGTCCCTTTATGTTTGGACCTTCCCTTGAAAACAGAAGTTGTCAGGATGATCTATGAGCTGATGGTAAGCTCCTCATTATAAAGACATTTCCAATTCTATTTTCCAGTACAAGAAAAAGGGTTTTGTTTTATCTAGCACCAAATAAATGAGGAGAGAAAGAAGATGCCCTTTATTGTACATACACATAAAAATAATACACATTTACTTACATAATATACATAACTATGTAAGGTTAATTATCGGCATCAAAATTCAGAGTATACTTGAGCTCAGGAAGGGGAATTCTTCATTGCTGGAACATCATGGTAACATAGGAGATTTAACAAAAAGGGTATCAGGCTAAAATTTTAAAAGGCACCAACAGAAACCAAAATCTAGAGGTAAGAAAGAAAACATCTTTTTGAGGTTTGATGTAAAAGGAAGCAAAGTTCTCTATTAAGGACATTACACTATACATAAAAAATATGAAGTTCAACAACGTGATTATACTTCAGTCCCTTCCTATGGATAGGATAAATAGCTATAGCACAAAGGCCAGTGACTGAATATCAGTTAGGTATTATTTATTAAGTTCTTATCATTTACAAAGCAATGAGTTATTAATTCATCCATGAGTTATGATATAACCATTCAATAATATGCTTTTTTGTGGAATACTCCCCACTTTGTAAGCAGGAGTTGTAGCTATCTGGTAGTGTAATTTTTGAGGCAGGTTCACATTGCATCATAACACAAAGTTTTTACCCTCTTTCCTAGACATTAAACTTTTCTCCCTGCCCCCACACATATCCCATTTTTATTGTACAATTTAAAGTATTTTCTTCTTTTTTGGTCATCTTCAATTTTGGCCTAATAAAAAATTGGACTCCCTTTGCATAGGACCGTTGTAATTTCCCTTCTTTCTTTCATGCCATTTCCTCAGACTTTTCTCTCCCTTCCAATGCTCTCCTGGTTGGTGGCCATTTTCCTTGATCCAACTCTCCTGGTTAAGTAGTCTGTTTTGTGTCCCACTCCCTAGTGCTGCATTCTCTTCCTTATACTTCCTTTTAGCACCCTTGGGTAAAATCATGAAATTATGTTTGCCTTTTGGGACTCTTCAACTACCACTTTACTGTCAGCTTCTCCTTCTCAGTACCAGTTCCACTATCTTTCTGTTATCCCTGACTGCCTAAACCCTCCCATCCAATAACTGACCCCATGCCCCAGAACTTCCGTCCTCTAGTTGCCATATGATTGTTTTGTATCCAATTCCCAAATGAATCTACTCGTTACCAACTGATACCTACCTTGATCCCCTTCTTGCACTGTTGGCTCTTAGGCCATTTGTTCATGAGCTGCTATTAAGTTGGACACAGCCCATCCTGTACTTCCAGAATGGTATTCTGAATAGACCATGTGTAGATCCCTTTATGCATCACAGTTCATCATCTAGAACTGACCCAATACTCCAGCCTGTCACAATCTGAAGCAATCATTTCTAGAGACCCAACTCATCCTGCTAATATTTGAGAGAATTGAGAGATTCCTATTCTTATATGTTAATCCAATTAAATACATTATTTTCACGTAAAGAAAACTGTATCTTAGGAGGTTTACCTGATGTTATGGACTGAATTGTGCCCCCTAAAATTTGTATGTTGAAGCTGTAACCCCCCAATGTGACTGTATTTGCATATAGGGCCTTTACAGAGGTAATTAAGGTTAAATGAGTCATAAGGGTGGACTTCCAATCCAATATGACTGGTGTCTATATAAAAAAAAGGAAGAGACATCAGAGATTTCTCTCTTTAGCATTTGTACATACACAGAGGAAAAGCCATGAGCGGACAGAGGGAAGAAAGCAAACATCTGCAAGCCAAGGAGAGAGGCTTCAAGGGAAACCAAACTTGCTGACACCTTGATCTTGAAGGTCCAGCTTCCAGAACTGTGAGAAAATAAATTTCTGTTGCTTATGCCATCCAGTCTGTGGTATATTTTTTATGGCAGCTTAGGTAGACAAATACATCTGACTTTATGGACCTAAGTATTGCTCCAGTTTGTTATTTATGTTAATAAATACTTGTTTAAAATATGACTATAAATGCACCAACTATTAGACGGTAGGGATCATAAATTAAGTTTCCTTCAAGGAAAAAGAACTAGAACTCATTACAGTGCTGTGTTCTCATTTAACTTTTTATTTTAATGTAATGACATTCTATGTCCTAACTTGGTCCACAAATTCCATTATATAAGATTTAATGTTGTGTTAAAACAGATAACCATTTTCACTATTCATGTTTCAACTTACCAAATATTTTTATTTAAAAGTAGTTTGGTTACAAGTTCTTTTGTACTAAACAACATGATATAAAAAATGATTCCATGGAAAGTTCCCTAGGGATCATAAACCCTCTTCTCAGAAATTAAGAGAGAAATCTATTTCATATGAAGTGTCCCCATTCGAAAATATTGCATAAACCCAAACTACAATTTAAATGCATCAACTTACATTCTGAGTTTGTACAGATGTTACATTAGAAAAGTGACATTAAGTAGTTCATCATAGTGCCAGTTTTTACTAAAAAAAATTTACTAAAATATAAAAATGGATCATACATCTTATTTCTATCAATGTGTATTTGAAGGACATTCAAACTATTTTCCCAAGTTCTTTCAGGATATCAAAGAAGAAATGAGAGCAGATCAAACCTCTATGTATTTCTTTAAAATCCTTTTATCACATTTCCAGTAATTACAACCCAGAGATAAGAATTCAAGTTTTGTGGGACTGGGGAAGTGTTTCCTTTTAAATAGATTTTTAAGTAAAATTGAATTTTTTAAGTTATATGGAATAAAATAATATAAAAATAATGGTCCTTACTCAAATCTCACAATTTATACAATGTGCAGATCCTAATGGGAAATCACAAAAAGAGTCAAAGGGGAAAGATGGCGTAAGCCCTCATGAGCTTTAAAGTTTCACAAGTAAACTGTGATCTGAAGAATTGTCTTTTATTCGTTTTTAGAATTCATGTAATTATATACTCCAGTTTTACCATCAACCATCAAACTTTAGCACTAAGGGTGATCAGAAAGTATTAACCATGCAATAAATGTGATAGTGCTGATAACATTTACTTAAAAGTTAACCAAAAAAGCAGACCTTCACTAACTCTCACTAACAAAGTTTTCTGCTAATGACCAATTTTAGAAAAATCAATAAATGGAAAATATTTTTCAACAATTGAGGAAAAATTGACAGTCATTTAACAGTTATTTTGAGGAAACCATTTATATAATAATCTTTAAAGACAATGTAAATCGTTAGTATAACAAGATAAATATTTATTAATAAACTTTTTTCTATAAAATTATCACAAACTAAGATCTAATTTTGAAGATTGAAATGTTTTTGAGGCAGAATAAATTCATATGTTCTTCCTAGATCGTTTGATTTACACACTATCCTAGCTGTAATATACAGCATGATATTCATGCCTTTTTCTCATATTAGCTGGGCAGTTACCCAGAGCAAGAAGATACGACAGAGACAGAAAGACAAAGAGATTGAGGAGATACACCACTATATCCTTTATCTAAGCAGTCCTACCTGGAAGCCCAACATGTAACAGAACTACTCTAATTAATGCCCCTTTACAACTATCAGACCCCATCTCGCTCCATAGCCCCTGAGGCGACTCTGCATGATATTGGAATTCCAAGAACCACAGTTGGAAAAACATTGGATCTGTTCACCTTTGGATATGTGTAACCTGAGAGTTTTCATGACATATTTGTTACCTGTATTCACTCTATTTACACTTTCTAACCATTTTGTTTCTTTTGCTTTCTACATGATCTTTCCTTCTTCATCTACTGATTTCTTCTATAATGTTATTAATATTATTTATTTCTTTTTCTAAACCACTAGTCCGGACGCGCAGGCTCAGCGGCCATGGCTCACGGGCCTAGCTGCTCCGCGGCATGTGGGATCTTCCCGGACCGGGGCACGAACCCGCGTCCCCTGCATCGGCAGGCGGACTCTCAACCACTACGCCACCAGGGAAGTCCTAAACCACTAGTATTTTTTAAAGCAGTTTTACATTTAGTAAGACTCTCATTATTTCTATTTTTGTGGTTTTGATATTATCTATCATTCTCAAATCCAGGCCCATGTTTAACCACAAGATTTGATTACTGACTTAACTAATATTTTATGCATTTTAAATGTGCGTTAGTATGTTCCCTGAAATACTAGTATACTATTCAAATAAATTGTTCTTTTATTCTTTCAATACTTTTCACTGTCTCAAGTTTCCATTGTAAATATTTAGATGTGATAAGTGACATTTTCTGTAGTTTTATTATTAATAATGAATTTACAGTTACACATTAATTATCTAAAAGGACATTTTTAAATTTCATGAATAGGAGTTCTGATGCATAATTGTTTTGTTATTAGTTAAGAGTAGAAGAACAAAATGGGGCAGAGTGGTTTGTAAATAAACCTATTTTTTTTCAAATAGGATGTGTATAATAAATGACATGACATTTTAGTTACTATGTTTATTTCATTCTTACCTTTCCCATTTTTTATATTCCCTTTAATGCTTCTTTTATTATTGCATTATTCAAAGGTAAAATGTATTTCAATACCATATTGAATAAAGAAATGCCTGTATAGTTATTATAGTCCCTTTATTTTTCAATGTTTACAACTATTGCTGTTCACTTTTGCTATCTCCCTCTCTTTTCAACTATATTAATTTTCCAAACCCCTCTTGAAAAGTCACTGGAGCAGTATTTGTTGAATTCAGCATTCAATCCAATCTCCCTGTCACAAATAAAAACTACCAAACAGGGATCCAGAAAAACATTTATCTCCAAAAGTATGAATCTTTTGTTTATAATTATATTTCCTAAAGCCATGATATGTCCCTGACAATATTTGGTGGTCACAACCTGTTCATACATGCTCAATCAAATGTTGTATCAAATTTGAGATCAATGATGTATTTAAAGGTGGATGTTATAATGCACACAAAATCATCATATTGTTGGATTAGTTATTAATATATTTAGTTTATCATTTTATAAATATACACAGATTTGCTCATTCAGGAAAGGAGGAAATAGTCATTGAATATAGTGAAAATTTTGTATTTATAGAATGTAGATCCATATAGTCATATCTGAGAACTGATAACAAACTTGCCAAGAAGTACTGCTTTAATACTCAGATATGGCTCATTCACATTTGTCATAATAAAAACTTTTGAGTCTAACATATATTAACCTGACTTCTTTTTTGTAGAAGTTTGGGTAATGATCTATCCTTACTCTTGTCAATTACTTCAAACAGCAGAACTTCCCTCACCTGCTATCAAGAATACAAGAACCTACCTTGTGCCTGCATCCTCACCAACCTCTTCTCAGGCTACTCAGCTAATTTGCAAGGGTGCTCAGAACTGAAGTGCCACAACCTCCAATAAATGTAAACCCAGTCAAAGGGAACTAGGTGAGTGTCAGACAGGGGGTGATTGAAGGAAGACTTGCTTTTTATACTATAGCCTTTTGTAATTTTTCTTAACACATGCATCCACTATCTATTCAAGCAGAACCTACATTTTATAGAAGTCTAATTATATTCTGCATCATAGGATAGTACATCCATTGCTTGTATATGCCTAGATATGACTAAAACACTTGAAAGTTGTCTTGCATAGTTTTTAAAATAATACATATTCAACCTTATCATTACTGTTTTGCTTAGCAAACTCTTCCCAAAAAGAGTATCTAAGAAACTCCAGTCCATTCTGGGTATATATTATCAAGAATTCTTAAATGGTAGAATTCCTGAGGCTGAACTCTATGTTTTCCTTAGATCCAGGTATTCTAGAGATGTGATCCAATTTGTCAACTATGTGCCTTCCAAAGGGTAGCTTATTTCCCAAAAAGTGTAGAGAAAAAAAAAAAAACGGCGGGAAAAGACATATCTTGCATAAGAAGGAAATAGTTAATATAATTTGGGGGACACTAGGAAGGACTATAACCAAGAATGAGACAGAGAGAGAGGAAAGAGAAAGGAAACGATCTCACTTTCTACACCTTATGCCATATACTGACATCACAAATGCTTTTTCTCATAATTTAATGTCAACCTTGTGTTTTAGAATGTTAATTACTTGAATAAATAAATTTTGTTTTCAACACAAGAAGTTTAGGTTTCTCTTGCTTTATATTTACATGATACAAATGCTTAATGACTGTGTAATTCTCTCCATTCTAAACAGCTAAAGAGATGCAAGAATATTCAGTTCAACCACAAGTTCCTTCACTGTGAACCCAATGACTCTGAAAACTATGAAAGCTGCTAATTTTCATTATGTTGAATATTATACAGATAGGAAGTAAAATCCCATAAAAATTTCTAATTCAATAAATCCTACTATACCATTGTAAGACAAATGGTGCCTCAAAGAAAATTAGAATAAAATAAAGATCTATTTCCAAACATATGCCATGTACACATCAAGTTTTTTAAAAGGGTCTCTAAAAAGAGATCAAGCAGGTAGGGAAGAAATCAAGAATATTATTCCAGAGAAGCCAAAATAAGAATGCCCAGAAGCCATCAAATGCCCAATTCTGCTGAGACGTTAAAGAAAATAAGGAATATTTTAAGAGTTAACTTTTTTCCATTTAGTATAAAAATAAATAAATACAAATAAAAACGTTTGTGTATAAGGATGAGGAAGAGTAGTATACTGTGTGTAGCTTGCATGAAGAAAAATGTATTGGGTGGGCCAAAAGGTTCATTTGGTTCTCTCTGTAAGATGGCTCTAGTAGCACTTAGTTGTCTTTAACTTCGTTCAAAACAATTTTGTTAGATTGTATGTGACAGCTGTCATATCAGTGTGCATTTAAAAATAGACTTACAAAATCGGTGAATTTTTGTGTAGCCATTTTAATATTGAAGATGGAAGAAAAAAGCAACATTTTCAGCACATTATGCTTTATTATTTCAAGAAAGGTAATAATGCAACCGTAACGCAAAAAATGATTTGTGCAGTGTATGGAGAAGGTACTGTGACTGATTGAACGTGTCAAAAATAGTTTGCGAGGTTTCGTGCTGGAGATTTCTCGCTGGATGATGCTCCGCTGTCTGATAGACCAGTTAAAGTTGATAGCGATCAAATCGAAACAATAATTGAGAACAATCAACATTATACCACGCGGAAGATAGCTGACATATTCAAAATACACAAATCAAGCGTTGAAATCATTTGCACCATCTCGGTTACCTGAGTCACTTTGACATTTGGGTTCCACATAATTTAAGCGAGAAAACCTTCTTGACCACATTTCCGCATTCAATTCTCTACTGAAACGTAATGAAAACGTTCCGTTTTTAAAACAAATTGTGACAGGTGATGAAAAGTGGATACTGTACAACAACGTGAAAGAGAAGAGATCATGGGGCAAGCGAAATGAACCACCACCAACCACACCAAAGGCCGGTCTTCATCCAGAGAAGGTGATGTTGTGTATATGGTGTGATTAGAAGAGAGTCCTCTATTATGAGCTCCTTCCGGAAAACCAAACGATTAATTCCAACAAGTACTACTCCCAGTTAGACCAACTGAAAGCGGCACTCGACAAAAAGCATCCAGAATTAGTCAACAGAAAATGCATAATCTTCCATCAGGATACCGCAAGACTGCATGTTTCTTTGATGACCAGGCAAAAACTGTTACAGCTTGGCTGGGAAGTTTTGATTCATCCACCGTATTCACCACACATTGCACTTTCGGATTTCCACTTATTTCGGTCTTCACAAAATTCTCTTAATGGAAAAAGTGTCAATTCCCTGGAAGTCTGTAAAAGGCACCTGAACAGTTCTTTGCTCAAAAAGGTAAAAAGTTTTGGGAAGATGGAATTGTGAAGTTGCCTGAAAAATGGCAGAAGGTAGTGGAGCAAAAGGGTGAATATGTTGTTCAATAAAGTTCTTGGTGAAAATGAAAAATGTGTCTTTTATTTTTACTTAAAAACGAAGGCATTTTATGGCCCACCCAACATATGTATATGTATAGCTGATTCACTTTGTTATAAAGCAGAAACTAACACACCATTGTAAAGCAATTATACTCCAATAAAGATGTTTAAAAAAAAACAAAACAAAAACAAGACCTGTTCTTTAATCTAGTCCTAGACCAATGCCAGCTGAGGCTAAATAATAATAATAATAATAGCAATAAACTGAATAAAACAAAGGAAGGTCTAGAACTAATGCAGAAAGCTCTCTGGATTTCATTATAGTTGTGATATAGATGTTCATCCATGGAAATAAAGATAACTATTTTTAAATAATCATACAGAGAGAAAACACTTTATTTTATGTTATTATATTATTTTTTCTGGCCACACCACGCAGCATGTGGGATCTTAGCTCCCCAACCAGGGATCGAACCTGTGCCCCCTGCAGTGGAAGCATGGAGTCTTAGCCACTGGATCGCCAGGGAAGTCCTGAAAACTTTACTTTAAGACAGTATTTTAATTCTATCAACATTTTTCGAGTGTCTTCTGCATGCACTGTAGAGATTTCTGACTTACTCATACTTACTTGGCTAGAGGCAAAGCCAAGTGAGCTGATTCACCAGTTTCATCATTCTTCTACAACATCAAACTTAAGGTATTAATTTGTGAGCCACAAGCCCATGACTGATCATCGAAGCTGTTAGAATGAACACTCTGAAGGCCAGATAAGTTTTTATAGGTAGGTGGTAATCAACTAATGGAAAGGACTGAATATTTAGCTAGGGAGTTCAAATTTAATACTAAAGGCAATTAAAAAGTCACTAAAAAATTCACTAAAGATTATTAAGGAAAATAACAGCATGCTGTACAATTTTTAAAATCATTATTCTAGAAGCAATATGAAGGATAAACCAGAAAAATGAAGAGACTGAAAAAGCCAGGAAGCTATTTCAACATTATAGTTATTGTATGTTATGGTTGGCTAGAAATGGAAAGTAGGGAAGGAGAGGAAAGGGGGTGGGTGGGGGAGATGGTGTCAAAAGTCAGGAAAGTGTGAGTGGTAATCATAAGCTTGTCAAATGAAATCATAGAGATGCTATACACAACTATGAAAAATATATACAATTATTATACATACAACCAATAAATATAGGAAATTATGAAGGCTGATTTAGAGATGAAAATTCTAAGTTCAGTTTGGGATATGTGAAGTAGGACATGACAGAAGGCAGCTAGAATTTTAAGACATAAAAGAGAAGCTATTGTTTCTGGAGTTTGAGGATCATTTTTGAAGAGGCGACAGTTAAAGTCACGAACTCTACAAGGCAGTGAATATAGACGTAGAAGAACAGAGAGCTTGGGACAGAATTTTGTTATTCATTAGGTATAGGGGTGCAGTGGGACCAGCAAATGATGAAGAGTGATCAAAGAGTCCAAAGAAAACCAGAAAATTATATTGCCACAGAAGGCAAGGAAGAAAAAATTCCAAACTTCTCAAAGGCTGCAGAAAAAACAAGTAAAATGAGACTTAGAAAAAGATTACTTGAGTTTTCCAGTTTTTCACTAATATGTAGATTTATGATGTTATAATGAAAGATAAATCATACTAAGGGGCTGACACCAATGACTAAGAAAAATGAAATACATGATTAGAATATAATTCCAAAAAAGGTGACTCAAAAATGTTATGAGCAGGAGCAGTATTAGTGGGAAATGTTTATATCTAAATAATTAGTTTAGATACAGAAATTCTGATGTGTTTATTAAATATCACATTGTAGACACAATTCATAAGCAAGTGCCTATTCCACCTTTATTCCTTTGTCTATCAGTAGCCTCTTAATTATTTTCATTCCTTTACTGGATCAACTTTTCAAAAGTATTTAATTTTGGTTTCTCAGTCTCACCACAGTAAATGGAATTTATGGCATTTACTTTCTTTTTTTTGGAGTTTGGCCATGGAGACTAATAGAATGCTGTCAGGAGACTGCACTGAAGACTTTGTGTAAGTTTAGTTAGGTCCCATTTGTTTATGTTTGCTTTTATTTCTTTTGCTTAGGAGACAGTTCCAAAACAAATATTGCTACAATGTATGCCAAAGAGTGTTCTGCCTATGTTTTCCTCTAAGAGTTTTATAGTGTCTGGCCTTACATTTAGGTCTTTAATCCATTTTGAGTTTAGTTTTGTGTATGGTGTTAGGGAGTGTTCTGATTTCATTCTTTTACATGTAGCTGTCCAGTTTTCTCAGCACCACTTATTGAAGAGACTGTCTTTTCTCCATTGTATATTCTTGCCTCCTTTGTCATAGACTAACTGACCATAGGTGTATGGATTTATTTCTGGATTCTCTATTCTGTTCCATTGATCTGTGTGTTTGTTTTTTGTGCCATGCTGCTTTGATTACCGTAGTTTTGTAGTATAATTTACTCCAATTGAAAAAAAATTCAAGTCAAGAAGTTTTGATAAATCAAAAAATCATAGTCTCAGGAATACATACATTAGGTATACATTATAATAACACAATTTGGGGTGCTATTTAAGTTATAAGTCCATTCTAAAATATTCACATTTGTTTTTAACCATAAAATTCTCCCATCCAAAATATTCAGGATATTAGTTAATGAAATCCACTATAAATAAAATAGCTTAGTTAGTTTTTGATCTATACATGCATGCAAATGCAGACATACAAGCCTCAGCTTATTTATATATGTAAAGATTTTCAATATTCTAGATTATATAATAATTTTTGCAGAAAGTATTACAATCCTCAGAAAGAAATTGCAGTGCCACTGTCTGTTATCTCTTCAGAAATAAAAGCAAAATAAGAAAGAAATACAATAAGATATAAAGTTTGCCACAGAAAATTAGGTGACTACCTCTCAACTGACTTGATCCTTGACTTTCTCCCAAACAAACTAGTAGCACATTTATACACATAATTACCATTCAGTGCAAGTCAGGTCTCTTCTAGGAACCTTTGAGGTCCAGATGTTTTCCTGCTTTAGTGATTTTTTAAATAGCTTGTAAACAATTAACTGTATCTGTAAACTGGACAGGGTCAATGTTTCTTACAAACAACTGCAACAACAGAAATTACTGTGTTTGCCACAGAATCACTTCTGTAAACTGCTGGTTGAAATAAAGTAAAATAGGTATGTGATGCCTTGGAGCTCATAGTTTTGAATGTATACTTTAGATGAAAGCCTAAAAGTGCTACATTTTAATCTTTTAATATATAGAATTTCCACTTTACCGAACTCCACTTTACCAAGATAAAAGGCATAGAAATAGCACAACAAATATCCAAAATTTGTCATTTAGTTAACTTAAGGCAAATTCTATAAATTTAAGGAGGGGAGTTAATACAATGAATACAAATGATCATTGTGGTTTTGACCTTCCTTTCTTTAATTTTAATATTCTGCATCATTCATAAGAACAAGAAACTGCTGGCCACCAAGAGAGCCATGTCAGAGCCATAAACTCCTCTCTGACTCCCAACTCAAATTACACAAATTAGCCATCATTTAATGAAGCAGCTATGCTACGCATCCCAGGTTTCCGTCCAAATCTGCCTCCACAGTTTATACTAATGACAGAGGCACACTAATAAATGCCAACATCTATTCACAGAATTATGGCTTACTTAAAAGGAAAAATACAAAAGTATACTTGAGTAAAAATCAGCAGTAATTTATAAGCAGCAAATAATCAGAACTGCAAACTTTTTATGTGTAGAAAAAATGTAGTTTCCACCCCAACAATGTATCTCAAATGACTTCGTTGTGTTCTCAGTACAGATAAAATACATTTTGTTTGATTATTTCTTTTAAAACCTCCTTTTTTGGGATTCATCAGAAAAGAAAAGCCCCAAGGTCACCTGTCAATAACAGAACAAACCCTCAGTAAATCACAGTGCTTCACAAATAAATTCCTCATCAGTAATTAAAACCAGGCCTCTCTGGCCCTGTGTTATCAGCTCATCAAATTCATTGCTCATCTAGAATAACAGATCCACATCTGCAGTCATTACAGCACACCAGATAAATCAATCCTCTCAATGATGCTTTGAGCCATCTCTGCTCCCTTTTAACCAGCCCGATATTTATTTCCCCCTGACACTTCTGACATTCTATTTACTGTAGGCAAATGGAACTCATACGGCACCTTGTAATGGCTTTACCAAATCCCATTGTGGGGCATATCTTAGAAGACTGATGGTTGCAATAAACAAGGTTTTATGGTGTAAGTGTGAGCTTCCAACTTTTTTCCCCTAGAATTTGACTTCTGCTGTGAAGGTTTATTACACTTGATTGCAGGTGGAAGACTAGTAGCCATTTAGAGCTTTGTTAACTAAAAGTCAGCAAAAAACTTTGGAGCTTATGTCAGTGTTTCTTGTCTATCTTTTTTAATTTTTCTTATTTAATTCTCAATCAAAGGAATCTTGAACAGAAGTTTGCAGAGCCAAAGTCCATAGACTAACAACAATAAAGCTATGACTAATTAATTCCTTTGCTTTGGGGGATTTTTTAAAAATTAAACTATCACAAGATTAAAAGTGGTTTTTAAATTATTTATTCTTAAAAGGATATAATCACACAGAAAAATTATACACATCCTAAATGCAAATGTTCATGCATTTTAATACAAAATAGCTTTTGTATTAAAATGTATATCATATGAACATGATATAATAGCAATTCAAGGAAAATATAGATAGTAATCATGCTTTTGAACAAAATGGACATTTTTACAGAGCCCCTTTTTTAATCTTCACAAGTGAACCAATACTGTGAAGAAAAAATAAAACTAGAAATTGTAACTGTTGTGTTACTCTAGTCAGCCAGACAAATCTGGGGTGGCTCTGCACAAACCATTCTTCACTGAGCTGCACTACATTTCTTGGCAGCAATTATGCAGTGCTCAAAGAGACTCACATTAAATTAATGCACAATGTTAGTGGAGCTCACTCTTGGCATATATTAAACTTATTTCTTTATGTCACAATAATATTTGAAAGAAACTGTCAATTTCTTTTCTATTCCTTTCTTTTCTTCACCAGCACAAAGCTAGAGCACATAGTAGGTTGTGAATGCTGAGATCACCTTCTGAACATTGATTTAAAATGACAGAATATAGTATTTTTCTTTAATGACAATTCTATATTTATCACCCTATTGTTCTGGTGTACTGATTCGACTGCTCTCAGAGGCCAAAGTTTGAATTTATTCGATTTTGAAATAATCGCCTAAAGCAAAGAGTTTAGCTGCTGGGCCACAATACACAAGTGGTAGAAGGCTTACCCCTCCCCCATAACCTTCCTGCCAACCACCTCAAGCAGGGAAAGAAAAATACAGATTCTAAGTTGAAACTTTTAGAAAGCCTGTGTTATCTGCACTGAAATGGAAATTATGCATGAGTTTTCTTAGGACTCCAAGGAGTACAAACAAAAGGATATTCTGAGCAAGATAAATCTGCCTACAACAAAGATAGAGTAAATCACATAAAGCCCTCTGTTTGAAAAATAAAATGTTTCATTTCTGTCTTCACTTAACACTGCACACAGCAACAGCCTCAAAGTAAAGTCCAATTTTGGTTGGTCCTCTAAATTAAGGAAATGTAATCCAAGAAGGCAACAAACTCAGTTTGAGAGTTTGTTTGCGTTTGTGTCTATGATGGGCTAGATAGGATCACCAAGCTCATCATTTTCCTTTACATACACAATGAAAGATGTTATTTATTCAAGGGTTGATAGGGGACCTTTCATCTCAGACATTCTTCTACAATCTTGATTGCCTAATAAGGCTAATCAAAAGAAACAAACTCCCTTGCCTTTAAGAACTGTTGTCTTACCTATAGCAGGATGACAGAAACTCACAGAAACTCAGAACTAAATGAGGTCTTAAAGATTACAGATGAGAAAACTGAGATGCAAAGGAGCTATGCTACTGTGCCCAAGGTCACACAGCTAGGTAATAGATGAATGATGGAAACTAAGAGCCAGCACCTCAAGCTTCTCTCCTGTGAAATAATAGGCATGATCATTAATAACATAAACTGGCATGCTTTTTTGGGCCCTGTCAGCACACTGCTTTCTTGCATGTACCTGAAGAACAGCAGAACTCAGCTGAAGAAACTTATTAATGATCATGCCATTTTTGAACTTCCAGCACTAAACCCAATTCCTGGCACACAGTAGGTGTTCAATAAATATTTATATAATGAGTGAAATGAATGATATTTCAACTTAAGTCAGAAGAATACAAGATCCCGCCGTCAAGTCCATGAGTGGGAGGAGGGAATATAGGAGAAAGATATATGAAAAATTCTATAACTACATACTAGAGAGAAGGAGAAGACTTTATCTCTATAATTTATTTATACATGCTATGCTAAGACTGTCCACAAAGATGCCACTCAGAATAAAGTGTGCTAACAATTGTTATGGTCCTTTATATTTGAGAATCTTGAAAACGGAAAGTTAAGGTTCATAATATCCTGTATGATGTAGTTAAATATTATTATCCACATTTTACAGAAGGCAAATTCAGGAACAAAAGGTGTGAAGTTGGATGTTCACGTCAAATAGGAAGTTTATGACAAAACTGACAATGTAATCCATGAACCCTGATCTTCAGTGCTCAACACAACCAATTGTACCAGTTATAATGGCTGTGCGATGATAATAAAAAGCTACTTTTTTTATAATGCTTTTCCTGATAGTAGTTCGAAGTCCTCTACAAACATACTTTCTGCCCAATAGTTTTGTAAATATCAATCTACAGATGGACAAAGAAAAGTAACCCCAATCCCAAAACCCCACTGAGGTGCTCTAACTTTCAAAAAAGTTATTATTTGTGATCAAGAAATGGTGTTATATTCAGACCTTGTATTAGGAACTGTAGTCTTTTCTAATTATAAACTATATGAATTTTGAATAGCAAAATATCATTACCATGCTGGAAAAGTACTGTGGAGGGCAGGCTGAAATGCTTAACTTGCTAGAATGAATTCTGTTTTTCTGTTTGCATTTTTTTCATTAACCCAAATCAAATATAGCAAGTTACGGGGTTTCTATCAAGTAATGAAAATGAAAATTATTCAAAACTAAAATAGAATAGAATAAAATAGAGCTGATATAAGTATTATGGTATAGGAAATGTTTAGGTCCAAATTTTACCTCAAAGCTACTTATCTTATGACATAAATAGGTATTTTTCTTCCATTTTAGGGTGTGTAAGGAGATCATTATGGGCCCGATGTATTACAAATGTTTTAATTCAAAGCTTCAGCTCTGGTACCCATTACCTGGCTCTTTACCTTAGCAAAACCAAATTATATTCTTTCCCAGTCATTTTACGCGTCCACAAAAATATAGTTTTATTTAAAAATACAGACGTTTGCTGTTGGCCTAAGGTTTCCAGATTCATTATGGTCTTCTACCAGAATCATAATTGGTAACAAAATCCTAAAAATTTATTTTTAATGGCAGCATATTTTAGCATATGCCTAGTGAAATCTGCAGCCACATCAGATTTGTTAGTAAAAATTTGATAGCTTGTGCATGGACTACATCCACTAAAAAGATCCTGGCACTAGTGTAGAGCAATATGATGCAAAATTACACAAAGACTGATTGGATTGTAGAATCTACGGAACCAGAAAACAATGGATCTGTGTTCTAGGACATATGGGAATGCCACCCAATCTACTTCTCCCCTTCTTGACAATAGAAGGCAGAAGTGTGGCCTGGAGCATAAAATAATAGACCCCAAACTGGGAACATGTATCTGACTAATCTTTACATTTGACTAAATCATTTTACCTTACTTCCTTTTTCCTTGATCACTTCATGGTTAAAACAGGGTTTGTAACAGTGATTCTCCCACACCAAACCACTGAATCTTTTGGTGTCACCTGAAAATATACAAGGTCCACTGCAGACTGTGATGCTCTCCAAACTTTGAGAATCACTGGTTTATAATGTTATCAAGTGACATTATCAGTTTTAAAGTGAATTACAATAAAGATTATAAGGGGCTTACCCAATATTGCACCTAGTTTTCCCTCCTAAAACATGGGAACAAACATCCCATGTTATGAAAGAGCATTAACCTTTCAGGCCACTGAAGTCCATTTAGTGTGTGGCATTGCTCTAATTTAGAAAACTGCTATAGGGGTAAGTCCAAGGACAGACTCTCTGATAGTAAACTGTGAGGAAAACAAGACACTTTATATTCAATGAGGCAAACAGGATGGTTATTATTATTCCCATTTTACAAATGAGTAAAGGGAGTTAGCAAAACTAAATGACTTTACCATGGCTACATGTTTATAAGTTCTGGAACCATGACTTGAACTCGGCCTTCTGACTCTTGTCTAGCTTCTGGTGTCTTTCTATTATATCATGATGCCTTCCTGATAAGTGGAAGGCATTTTTTGTATTTTTATTTTTCAGAAGACATGTGCAAATCAGTCTACATTTTACAAATGCAGTATGTACCTTACCAACAGTGTTCATTGGGACAGGCAATGTAAGAAGGGAAAGTACTAAACAGACTCAGACCCAACCATCATCTGGTGCCAAAGATTCTCAGTGACATGCATTCTTCAGCATGTGCCGACATAACACTAACTAGGAGGGGATTTGAAAAACAAGTAAACCTAGTTTTCTTCCTTTTGGAACATGCCCCAGTGAAAATAACTTAAGAAAAAATTGAATGTATATACCAAGGAGTGCAAATTCATATGTTATGCTGACTGAACAAAATGATAAAGTGGGTGTGGTTCATCAGTGACAGATTCCTAGCAAGGGATTGGTCAGAGTTTGGCTTTCAACACACACAGGACAGATTGCACTCGTCCTTCTATCATTTATTAGCAGCAGAACCTAGGTAAGCTTTTTTCCCTCCCTATAAAATGAGGGAAAAGTCTGTTCTTCATAGAGTTTTATGAAGATTCAGTGAAAGAATAAATATAAAAGCACTTTGTAAAGCATAAAGCTATTGATTTGGAGTAGGCAGCAGGTAAGAAGAGCTTACAACTCCATTACAAATTTTTGAAGGTAAAGAACCAGATCTTAGCTGTCTTTGAAATTTCCACAATGCTTTGTTTAGATGGAACATTATACATACAAGCTGGCATTTATTCATTCATGCATTTTTTCAGTTACTCAACAAACCTTAATCAATCCCGTTAGACAACAAATTAATGACCCCTTACTATGTACAAGGTACGGTGCATGGCTCTGAGTCACAAGACCAAAAAAGGCTCTCTCCACTTTTTCATTCAGTCCACAAATCCTGTCAAATGTTAACTTCAGAGATGGCTCTCAAACAAATCCATTTTCCATCCCCACTGCCACTGCCAAGTCCTCAAAATCTCTTAACCCATCCTCCTTCCCTCCATAAAATAAAGCATATGCTCTTCCAGCATAGGGACTGTATTTTATTAATCTTTTTGTTCCAAGTAGCTAGAACAGAGCCTAGACATAGTAGGTACCTACTAAATGAAAATTAGGATAATACAGTTTCTGTATTCAAATAGCTTACAATTTAGTGACAGGAAGGATAAAACAAATATAAAAATGTATATTGATGCTTTGCAAACCTACATTCACAGTTTTTATTCAATTTTTTTCCCAATCACTCATAGAAGTAAGTAAGGTGGTTATTATCCCTCTTTTACAAATAAACAGGGCTGAGGAAGAATACATGACTTGTCCTACGTCACACAGTAAGTTAGAGAAGGACAAGGGCTCCTGTTTCTCTGAATCCTCACCAACATTTGTTGTTTCTTGTCCTTTTGATAATAGGAGGTGTGAAGTGATATCTCATTGCGGCTTTGATTTGCATTTTCCTGATGATTAGTTATGTCGAGCACTTTTTCATGTACATATTGGCCATTTGTATGTCTTCTTTGGAAAAATGTCTATTCATGTCCTTGTACACTGTTGGTGGGAATGTAAACTGGTGCAGCCACTGTGCAATACAGTGTGGAGGCTCCTCAAAAAATTAAAAATAGAACTAGCACACAATCCAGCAACCCCACTTCTCAGTATGTATTTGAAGGAAATGAAATCCGTAGCTCCCAGAGATACCTGCAATCCCATTTTCATTGCAGCATTATTCACAATTGCCAAGATATGGAACCTACCTAAGTGTCCACCAACAGATAAATGGATAAAGAAACTGTGACTATATTGATACAAACACACACACAAACACATGCACATACACACACACACACACACACACACTGGAATATTATTCAGCCTTTAAAAAGAAGGTAATTCTGTCATTTGTGACAACATGGGGATGAAAATGGAGGGCATTATGCTAAGTCAAATAAATGAGAAAAAGATAAGTGCTGTATGGTATCACAAATGGAATCAAAAAAAAAGTTAACTATGAGAGATGATGGATGTTATTAACTTGATTATAGTAATCATTTCACAATGTATACATATATCAACTCATCATATTCTACACTTTAAATATATACAATTTTATTTGTCAGTTATTCCTCAATAAAACTGAAAAAAAATGGGAGAGGGACAGACTAGAACCTCAGTCACTTAGAGTAAGTATGCTTCTAGTCTGAAAAAGGCAAAATCATAGCAAGCACTTGCCCAAGTTGTATGAATTTAGATTGAATTTAATAGAGATCATGGTAGAATTACTCTCTCAATATACCCAAATAAAATATACTTTAATCTAGGAAAACTAATTACTACTAAATAACTTATATATATTATTTATTAACCCATAATTTTTCATCTTCATTCTATAAAGTTTTTCATGTTAAATATTTAATAGTTGCTCCCTTGAAGAGTAGTTTAAGAAACCACAAGTATTTTACGATGAACAACCAACTGAAATAAATAACTTTAAGTGCATAAAATAATATTTGTCAAATATTTCTACTTAGTTATATCTTGGAGGGAGACTACATTTTAATGAGCTTATAAGTTTCTTCATGAAGAATATGCAGGGTTTTTCCCAAGATGCACTATCCCCAACATAAGATGGGTTGCACTTTAACCAAGTTCTCCATGGCTTTGATATTTTTACAAAAAATCAACTCAGTGCTAATTAGTCTCCCTCAGTCAAATTAGCTGAATTGGGGCAGAATTCTAAACAATTCCATCAATCTGTCAGTTTCAAGTGATATACATAAAGGTTACTAGTGGGGCAAGAAGATCACATCACAATGATGTGAACAGCGAAGTTGGCTTATGAATAATTAGCAAAATTTACAGTATATTCTCTTCAACCTATGTTCACTTAAAAAAACAAAATGATATGAAGATCTTTGAAATACTAATGTCATATAAATGTCTCTAAAGAAAACAATAGAGTTATTCACAAATGGTAGATGGAACCTGCAGTTAGTTATCTTGTGACTAACCGCACATACCTCTTAGTAAATAAACTGACTAAAGGAGTTCTTAGTACCTAGACAAAATAATTGGTAAGGATGATTACTGTTCTTTTAAGATATTCACCTTGCTTGTTTTGGTGATGTTTGGTTTACTCCTTGAAAAAAGTCAAGAATTGGGCTGAGGTCATAAAAATCTATATTGAAATTCTTAAAATATATCTGTCTAAAACATCTATTCTCCCTGACTTGTTACATTGTTACAAGCCACTTTAAACACCAGATAGCCTCTAGTTACATCCATAAAAATATAGATTCTACTTCCTTAAGCAAGCATGTTCTAAAGAAAGGGTTAACAGAATTCATGGCTTAAATAAGGGGAAAAATAACACAACCCAATTTTGACCTGTGATATTTGAGCCTGCAGATCAAATGCTTTCCCCTGTAGAATAATAACTTCCTTGAGGTTGTTGCATTTTATTGAATGATCAGTATTAGTACGACCTCTTCATCTTTAGAAATGCAAAAGTAACAACTGGCAACACTGTCAATAAATGCAAGGAGTTGTACTTCTCACATAGGAGGGTAATGGAAAAAAGAAGGCAGGCAAATTTTTGTTGTACTGAGTAAAAGAAAGTTACATGGGCTTAAGTCACAATCATTTTACATTTTTAATTATAAATCAGATATTGTCTTTCTCTTATTCAACATGTCCTTACTTTGTGGAAACTGATGAGCAAATAGAATTTATTTTCCAATAATGTTGCATAGAATAACTGATTTTACAAAAAAAAAAGTCATTGAAATAGAATCCTTACACTGGAATGAACATTCACCAGAGGGCACTCTACTGCATAAAAAAGATAAGCCAAATTCTTGCAGTGTATAGTTTAAATGTATAAGGATAAGGAGGCTGTGATTCTCCACACCATCCCAAAATAAATGAAAAGCAGACTTACGTTTTTTAAAGAATTGAAAACATCATGATCCTTTTCTAAACTTCTACAGAACCTAAGGAGTCTATATTGCATGTTTTGATAATTATATTCTTTTGTTGTTTCATGTGTGCAGATGTTGTTTATCCAATGGGATTCCTTGAAAGTAGGAAAAAGGAGCAGATCATTCACATCTTTGGAATCCACCATCTGTGTCCTAGTGCTAAATATATTAATGAACCCTACTTGTTAAATTTATTTTAGACATTTACATGGAGTTAATCAAGACAACAACTTATAGCAACAATCCACCAAATCTCTATTTCACATCCCATAAAGGAAGACTGGATCTTTTTCAAATACTACTCTTATCAATTACCATTAAACTAGCATTCACTATGTGACAGGCCCTTTACCAGGGTATATAACACACAAAAATACACACACTTACTTTATACAAAATACTGAATTTTCACTATATTGTGATTTGGGCAGTATTTCTCACTGATAAAGTCAAGCTGGTTGCAAACAGACTGAATAGTAAAAACCAAAAGCAGTTGCATCATTTAATCATTAATAAAATATTCATTATAATGTTTTGATTAAACTCAATACTTATTGAGCACCTCCTATTTGTGAGCCACTGTTTTGTGGAAAAATCAAAACACACAAGGCTTCTTATTGATTTCAAGGTGATAACAACCTAGAAAACAGCAATCACATACACAAAGTGCTCTTTTCTTTAACTAGGGTTTTTTGGATTCTTTTTCAAACAATTGTTTACTTCAACACTATTCATAATAGTGAGAATATGGAGTAATATTTTTTGCCACTGTTCTATGAAACTTGACTGTGTATAAATCTGAAACTGCATTCAAGAACACTCAACAGATACTACACCCGTCTGGGACATTGATAGAGGTAAGGTGAGCCAAGCATCTAGCAATAAGAGTGCCATCGTGAGTATGGGCTAGCACTGCTTCACCTACAAAACACAAGTAATGGAATCAGTAGGTGTTAGAAACTACAGTAAGAATAAAGAGGAATCAAAGTTGAGTAAGACTAATTAAAAGAGATTGTTTTAAAACAAGTTTTGAAGTAGTTTTCAAAAGGGTAAGAGACATGTATTAGTATAAAGGAGTACAGTGAGATTTCCAGAAATGAATGCATCTTGAGTAATGGAAATTGAAGCACAGTAAAATGTCTGCAGAAAAGCCTCCATGATGGAGAGTAATGAGTAATGAAATTGGTCAAATATGCAGAGGATGAAAAAAGAGGAGTTAGTATAGGGTTTATGGTATGATGAAAAGAATGAAATGTAGAGATCTGCATAGGAGTCCAGAGAGGAGATAGTCTCAGAAATTTTGAGAAGAAAGAAGCAGCAGGATTTGGTAGTTTGGATGTGAAAAACAAAAGAATTTTTTTTAACTATTATGAGATTGAAAGTCTAGGGGATTAGGTGACACTATTAACAAGATAGAAAAAGTAGAAAGAGTGACCATCTGACAATAGGAAAATTATAAATTTCATTTTTATGATGTTTCACTGCCAGAGAGACATTAAAATATGAATATGAAATATTTTTATTTTAATATTTTGTGTATTTTTAATTCAGCTATAACCTACATAGTAACATTTTTACATAGAATTTTGGTACCATGACCTAAGAAAAGTCTTACCTATATTCTTTTGGTTTAGTTACTTTACTTAATGACTAATACACCCTACGTAAGGGCCTTCAGACTAAACTGAAAAGCACAGTATTTTATATAACTCATTCTGAGGCTGTTACAGAGCCATACAGGCTATTGTTATTTTAAACGTGCCTATCTGTGATGTGCTCTTGTCCATTATTTGCACCTATCAATATGATGAAGTCTTAATAAGCAATTGAATAAATTACATTTGCTCACTGACAATGGTTTATGAAGGTGAATGCAACCAAAGCCCCCCAAACCCCCCAAGTTATCATTCTTCCTATTTAATATAATTCGGTTTTAATTCCAGCGATAAAAGTAGCAATGTGGATGGTCCATTGCATTCAGACATTTTTGCCAGAGCTAAATGATAACACAGTCAAAATATCTAATGACAACTAACTTCCTATACTTTCTAAATATTTGTGTGAATATGGAGACCTCTAGTATTTTGCATAGAATTTAGCTACCTTAATCCTTAATCTCTCTGGGACAAATTCCAGCATTTTACAAAAATGTTGAAGATTTTCCAAATCTTTTCAACTGCCCACTGATTATATAAAGATTCTCAAAGTCACTTCTAGTTAATCTTTTACTAGCTTTTTTGGTAATATAGCCAAGCAAAAAATGTTTACTGTCTACCATGTACTCAGTCACGTAATAGATATTATGGGAAGAAACAACTGAGTTTAAGGTATATATTAGTTTCCTACTGCTGCTGTAATAAATTATTACAAACTTAGTGATTTAAAACAGCACAAATGCATTTTTTTATAGTTCTGGAGGGCAGAAGTCTGAACTCAAGGTATCAGCATGCCTGGTTCCTTCAGGGGAGAATCCATTTTCCTGCCTTTTTCGACCTCTAGACACTACCTGCATTCTTTGGCTCATGGCTCCTTCCTCACATCACTCCAACCTCTTGCTTCCATCATCACATCTCCTGCTACTGACTGATACTCCTACCTAAGTTTTATAAGGGCTCTTTTGATTATGTCAGGTTCACTCAGAAAATCCAGGATACTTTCCTTATTTTAGGGTCCTTAACCTTAATCACATCAGCAAAACCCTTTTGCCATGTAAGGTAATATTCACAGGTTCTGAGGATTAGAATGTGGAAATCTTTGGGGAGCCATTATTCAGCCAACCACAAGGTTTATATTAAAAAGACAGAAACTGATCTCAAGTACCTTATCTGGTAAGATCAGTGTTGCAGCCACAGAAATATTCTATTGTAGGCACCATAAAAGAATATCTCCTTACCTATAACCAGACTGAAGGTTGGAGTAAAGGTCAACAAAACTCTTCCCAACTACTGATTTGCCCTGAGTTTTAATTACTATCCTCCCTATCTTCCCTTAGTTCTTGATTTACAGCATTTAAACAGTGGAAGAGAAAAAAGAAAATAAAGACCAGAGAAAATGGGCTTAACAATTCATGCTAATTACACTATCAGCAGACATTGGCTGGTCTGGAATTACTATTGAGTATCCCTTTTGTTTTATCAGTTGTACAGATAAAAATACCTAAAATGTTCCAGATCACATAAAATTTTATAAGCTCCCTTTCTCTGGAGTTAAACAGACTATCTAACCAATAAAACAACCTCCTTCCCTACTGACATAACATTTCCTTATTAATAGTTGCCCGAAGACAGGTCAGTAGTTATTTGCAAACCATTTTAGAAGTATATGACAATAAAGCAATCTTGGAAACCCATTATTATTTATTTTATCCCATCTCCTTGGTATGTATTTCCTCTCTACTCTAACTCTTCTGACGTTCTATGTCCTAGAGTTTCCTTCTTTCTCATAGTGGAATCTCAGACTTAGATACATACTGGTACCCTCCTGTTCTCAAATTGGAAAAGTTTTGTTAAGTGTTTTCCCAAAAAACATCTAAGTCAAATGGCAAGTTACCTCATTAGTTACTACTGAATAGGAAGTATATATCAACTAAAATATCTTGCAGTTTCTCCCTTATATGGTAAGATTTGAAAGAGAGACCATTAGTAAACCTTTTTCTATACACTCTTATAGTGGTTTATGCCATGGTAGAAATTTAGGAGAAATTTTCCTCTGATAGCATCAATTATAATCTCGAGGTAGTTGACATCTCTGACCATGTTTTCACAATATCCAGTCAGACATCTCACTCTGTTATAATGAAATACCTCTCATTAAATTTTATTGTCATCCTATGTAACCGTAATATTTCATTAACTACTGTTAATAAGCTATTCCAAGATCCCTACGTAAATTGAGTTATATAGCAATGAAAATGACATTATAGAAAACATTGTCTGATGACTAGAGGACTCAAATTAAGTACATGTCCATTTTTTTTCCACCATTGCCAGTTTGGCTTTGATAGGACACAATCCTTATAAGACTTGGTGCCTCCATTCGCAAAATGAGATAGTACTAACTTGACAAAGTGTCATGAAAATGTATGTATGAAAAAGGAAATCCATATATGCCCTACAATTTAGATCACCACTATTACTAGGAAAATGTTAATTGACTTATTCTATACCCCTGCCTGGGGTCTGGACCCCAATTTGTATGGATTCTCACTATTCCTTTCCCCAATGTGCTTCCTTTGTAATGTTGAATGGAACGTGGTCTTTCATTCTCCTTGAAGTCACAGCAAATTGCATAATTAAATCCTGTGCAGTAGAGATGTAAGATTGTTTCCAGTTTATAGCTCCCTATAAACATCCTACTTAACATTCAACTGCCTGAATTATTTTTTAGATGATTGTTACTACCTGTATTCAAAACACCATTTTATCATTTAAAGGCAGTAGACAAGAGAAACAGAACAATTGTAGGTTCAATGACTCTATTTCCCCCTGAAATATATTTTTCATTATTTGGAATGTTTACTGATAAGTTCAATGAATAATTGACTTGTCAAAATAAACAGATATTCATTATACAGATGACAATCTCTATTCCATTCATAATCAGAGCTTGATGGGAATATGTCTGCTACCCCTCAAAAATGCACTAGTATGTATCAGTGATCAAAATGTGTTCTATATTCTAAGCAACCAAATATAGATCATTTCAATTTTCTGTCCTTATATCAAATATCCTTTCCTCAAGTCTGATCCAGTTGGTGCCCCAATTTACAGATGTTTAATTAATGTATTATTTTAGTTAGTACAGAATAGAATAGTCAAAAAGAGCATAGGTTTGCTGTCAGAAAATTCCTGGCTCTCCATTGACTAGCTCTTTTATCTAATTTCCCTTAGCTTCAGCTTTCTCAACTGTAAAAATAGACTAGCAATAGCAAACTTGTACGGTGGTTGTGAGGATTAAATTGGGTAACAAATGGAAAGTCCCAAGCACCGTGTCTGCCTCACAGATGATGCTCAATAAATGGAAATTATTATTATAACTTCAAACCCTATAAAAAGATTGCAGACTGATTTTTTTCTAGGCACTTCAATCTACAAATTTTCATTTAATTACAGTATAGCAGCCATGTCTGTTTGGGTACAGATACATGGTAATGAATGCCATTTAATAAATCAGGTTTTGAAACTAATGCTATGGGGCATTAAAAAGTTATTCAAAATTTATTTAATAACCTATATATAGAGAATATGTATGAAAGAAGGCTATATAATGCTCTAAATTGAATAAATATAATTCTGAATGGTTTATTAGAACTGTGAAAATGAGTGAACTTCAAGAGCTCCTACAAAAAATACAGAAATTAATCACTACCACAAAACTGGTATCAACCAAGGGCAAGATTCTAGAGAACCAGGCATGCCAGAAGGTTAAGTATGCACTGGGTAAGGAATCAGGCCCTTTAGCAAACTAAAAGACATGTTCTTCCTCTGCTTCAGTCACTTAAACTAATTACCTAGAAATTACAGCCTGGGGTTAGGCCCTGTCCCATCTCATTAAGATTCCCTACCACTACGCAGTATAAAGGATTAGAGAAAAGAAATAGTCACATGAATGAGAGGAACACTGAGAAAAACTATTGATGGTGCTTCCCTATATTCTTAGGGAATAAAGAAGGTTGCCTCTTACAGGTAGGGTTCACCAGAGGCATATATCCTTCACCACCAGATGATTTACTAAGGTTTGACATATACCAAGTCACCATAAATGGATGGCAAGCTCAGGTTTTCCAAAGATCACTCACCTTCCCAATCATTGAAGAGGAGGAGAAATAAAATGGTAGCACATTAATCTCCCATACTTCCTATTCCTCTAAGTCCTCCTGAGGCATATTACAAGCCCAACTGCTTGTAGTTTGGAATTTTAAGAAAGTGATCTCTTAATTCTGACTATAATGTAACAGTAGATGATAAACTTCTCTGAGTGTTTTTTCAATTCTCAGAGAAGATAAGCTTCCTGTAGAGGGCACCTAATCTCCCATTTGGTGGATAGTCAGCTTGTTTTATGCATCTAGGCCTTAAATGAAGAAAAAATAGTGGAGTTTTAGATTCAAACTGTTTTCTAATTTTCTTGATAATACTTAAAAAGCACTTAATTGCTCCAAACTATGTTTTAAAATCTGCTTCTCATAACCCAAGGATTCTGTAAAGGTGTTTTAAGAGCCCAGGAGATACGGGTAGCACTTGATGTTGTGACTGAGTTTCTCAGTCAACTAAAGCAGATCTCCTGTTAATCTTTTATGTAAAGAATTAAATGATAAATCATAGAAGTACTTATTTTATTATAATAAAATAATAAAAATGAGTTTGGATATCACTATTCTATCATCATATACAAATTACATGCTGTGGAAAACTTACTAGAAGCCAGGAATTATAAAATCGATTACTACTATTCCCAGATATTCAAACCATTCTTCTTTGGCGCCTTTAAAACCAAAGGAATGTCTGTTAAACTTATTTTTTTAATAAATTTATTTATTTATTTATTTTTGGCTGCGTTGGGTTTTCGTTGCTGTGTGCGGGCTTTCTCTAGTTGTGGCGAGTGGGGGCTACTCTTTGTTGCGGTGCACGGGCTTCTCATTGCAGTGGCTTCTCTTGTTGCAGAGTATGGGCTCTAGGCACGCACGCTTCAGTAGTTGTGGCACGCAGGCTTTAGAGCACAGGCTCAGTAGTTGTGGCCCATGGGCTTAGTTGCTCCGTGGCACGTGGGATCTTCCCGGATCAGGGATCGAACCCGTGTCCCCTGCATTGGCAGGTGCACTCTTAACCACTGTGCCACCAGGGAAGTCCTGTTAAACTTACTTAGACTCATTAGAAAACCACAGTGGTGACTAAGGATTAACTCAATCTCAAAAAAGAATGTATTAATAGGGACATATTCAGTTCATTGTTTTTTATCAGATGATATGGTAATGCACGACTTTGGGGGGGGGGTGAGAAATGTAATAATCATGTTAGTTTCCAAAGGGAAAAGAGAGAAAAAGCTTCATGGGATGGCAATGAAATAAGTTATAAAGGACTCACTATTCACTTCCATAGGCTAACTTAACCCTTCTGAATTCAGTGCAATCCTGAAGGCAGTGGTCTCCTCACTGTAGAAATCTAAATATAAATGGCTGTCCTCTACAGGAATGCATGTCAAATCTCAACAACAAAGTTCAAAAATGTCAACCTTGGAAAGTCCAGTAAGTCAGACTCTTTGGCTTCAACTGTCCGAATAAACAGCTTAAACATTTTTCCTCAATAAAAGCAGATAAGCTATAGTTTGATGCCTACTCTTAACATGAAAAGATGTTAAATAAATGCCTATATCCATTTGGCATCAATATAGTAAGGATCTGCCACACACCAATAAACAGCAGCTGCTGGTGATCACTGGGTCTTCTCGGTGAACTGAACCAGCACATGCAGAATAAGCTCAATGAGAAATAGTAACAGAATGATAGCACTTTCATGACTTTCAAGAACTTGAGAATATTTATTTGGTACAAATCTGGTACAAAAACAAATTATGTTCTATTTTGTATATATTTCTTGATATTTTGTTCTCAAATATGTTGGGAAATGGTTTACATTATATGAAGAAAATACCTTGGAGTTCACTGTAATAACCAGCACAAAATTCAAATCAATTAAAGACTATATTAAAAGGACATAAACATTATGATTTCTGACTCTCACAAATGTACCTATAAGAAAGAATTTTAAGAGGCTCTAAAATACCCACAGTAATTTTATTGCTATGGTCTGATTTACTATGTTTTGTTTTACACTATAAGTACTATGTCAATGTATAAAATTTGACATGGTTGCTAAGGAACATTAATAATATTATTTATTATCATTATAGTTATTAATTAACATAATAAGTATTTATCATTGATAAAGAAACGATCTCTATATTGTACAGAATAATTATGGCCACAGCTAATAGGACAATTGTGCTAAAATCTCTTCACAATCAATGTCTGGAAGCAGAAGCACAAAACTGAGAAGGTAAGATCTTGCAAATACATACCTGGAATGATGCTTGGAATTTAAACCTAAGTTCCCTAATAGGAGGACTATATTTTTTCTGGGTTTGCATGTCCTGACTTTAATTTTCAGGGAAAGGGGAACTGCTTTTGTTAAACCAGTAATCTGAAAACCTTGTGTATATTCATAATCAATATGCAGTCCCATTCCTTGGCTGATTATCCTCCATGGATTCAAAAAGTAAGCCAACGTCTTCATTGGGTGAGATAATAAAACCCCTAGATCTCTTGAGTTTTCAAGAACGCAGGAAACTTAACACTTGCCTTACTAAGAATTTGAAGTTAATCCAAAAAAAAATGTCATCAGAGGTAGGGAACTATATTTCCTGCCAAAAGATGACACATGTCAGGTCTATGGATAGTATGTATGAGCCTTCCCATTTCTTTTTGTACCATATATGTAGATTCATCTAGTACACATTACTGTGCCTTCAGTAGTTTCATTGTCAGCTCCCATTTTCTGCTTTCTGCATTCATCCCTCTCCTGATTCAAAACCATCCCTTTAACACATCATTCCTAATTAGATGATTAGTGCTTGGAAGGGCAGGAGATAAGTCATTTGCATAATTTAATCATAAAAGAAGTTAAAGATACAGATTTTGCTGTTCGTTTGTACAATTATCTTCTTCAGCCTGGGGGGGCTGAGATATTAATGTGATTAAACAGTATTTCTGCAAACAGGCAACTGTGTGTCCTCTATTAAAGCAAGGCTGGAAGCAAATGAAAAATTAATTTTAGAAGACAATCAATTTTATCCTACATGACTGTAATAAATAACAGCCCATCTGCAGACAACTCATTAAGCCTTGGGAGGGTACATGTGTCACAAACTCTAAATGACACACAAGGCTGAATTTTCCACGAAAATAGAACTAGTAATAAATGGCCTACCAGCTGCCATATCAGCCTAGAAAGTCAACAGACAGGAATTTCCTAGAAAATGAAGTACATGCAGTGTCACAGTCAACCAGTTAATTTAGTTCTAGCAGCAAAAATTTCTGAAAACTGGTTCATTTTATTCTAAGATTTGCTCTTTTTCTTGTGTTCCGAATGTATGTGTGTGCTCACACATAGTAGTGTGATACCACTTTCACTAAGAAGAGCTAACATTTACTGAGCTCTTATTATGTGCTAAGCACTTTATGTACATGATCTCAATTAATCTTCTTAACCAGCCCAGAAGTTATGTGACTAATAGTATCCCCATTTTTAGATGAAAAAACTGAGGTTTAGATGGTCATACATCTAGAAAGTGTTAGAACAAATGTGGCTGTCTGAGACAGAATAGTAATTCCCTAGGCTTTCATTGTTCAAGAGGAGCTGTCAATCAGAATCAGAAAAATATACCCCTTAGGTATAACAAAAAATTTCCTTAAAATATGAACATTTCCCTAAGTTAAATGCATTTAATTATAATAAATCATAGTTACACTGTCAAAGCAACAAACTGAAAACATTTTGAGTACTTACATCCATGTACTATATTAGGTGCTATGAATGATAAAACAATACATCAGACTGCTTGAAGTTGAGGAATTTGGAAGGTAGTTTTGGGAGGGAGAAAACATATACAGCTTAAAACAATTTATAAAATGAGAAGGAGGAGGAGGTGGAGAAGGGGAGGGTAAAGGGGAAGGAGAAGAAAGGCTATCTGCAGATCAAAGTTCAGAGAAGCAAGAGATCACTGCAGGTGATATAAGAAGTCCTCATAGAGGGAGCTAAGACCTCAGCTAGATCTTTAAAGGTGGCTGTTTTCAACAAGACCTTGAGTATTTCTATACTGCAATTCTTCCTGGAAAGGAATCTCAACCTTAACATTTTCTGATTTCAGTTTTCTTAAGCAGTTTACATTACTTTAGTTCACTTCCATTCAGTTTGAACAAACCCGCCAAAGATCCATGCTTGCATAAAATATTCATTTGCAGTTCTAAACTCATCAAATTTGAAATACTGGGCAGGATGAGTAATCACTTGTTCCTTTACTTGGCTTTTGTGGAGTTGATATTAGGGTCCTAGTGCCTAAAATAGTTTTTCCACAACACTTTGCACAGCCTATCCTGATTAAGATAACCCAGTGTCTAGTGTACACACATGTCTCTTTTCAGTGCTATATAAAGAAGGGAAACGAGATTTTTTTAATCAACCCAACAGAGCTAAAATCAAATCTTAACAATGGATTTGCCTTTTTTTCCCTAAACAAGAGTCTTAAGAGCAGATGTTACTACATCTGGCTTCCCTTGCTCTTCTCCAGCTGCAGAAATTAAAATTCACTCAGAATCTGTGACACAATCTATTAGTTTGCAAATGCTGACCAAACCTTTCTTCCCAACCACTTTATTAATGTGCCAGGTGAATGGCTGGGCATGCCCCACCAGAAAAACTTTGTTTCCTAGGCAATTAGCAAGGAATTAAGACTGAGATCACCAGCTTCTTGGCTTTTCTCTGCTATGATTTCACATGAGAACCTGATTTAAAGCTTAACTATTTCTTCATCATCAAATCTCCAAGGTCACAGAAATCCCAAAAGAAGTCAAAGAGCAGTGAGGAGAAGTAGTGACTACAGCAGGAGCTGTTTAAGTAGATTCCATGTGAGGTTAATAATACATGAATCAGAACAGCAGGTGTTAAGTATATATATTGATTGGGTTTATGCCACTTTGAATACATTATGAACCATCTATAAGTAAAGAACCATGACTATTTCCTAGCTCTGGACCATGCCTAGCAGCTTTGTAGTACTCTGTTTATAAACTACCAATGTGTTGAAATGAAAGTAGGAGCCTAATGTACTCTTCATGAGTATATGACGTACTAATAAGATCAACAAACACACATCCTGGGACCAATAATGCTTCTGGTATAAAATCAGTTCATAATAAGATGAAGTACCTCATCTATTGTAAAATAATGTTAGTTACACATGAAATAAACCAAACATTATTTCAGTTATTTAGAAAAAGTTATTTTTCTTCATATTCTTCAAGACGGCTGAACTGAAGCACAGCATGCCCATGGCAAAACAGGGATTATTAAGTAAATATTCAAATCTTCATAATATAGTTAATGTGGATTATTTTTAAAGAATACATTTGTCAAGTTGATCTCCCTGAGTTCTTAATTCCGATAACTTTAATTTTAAAATTTTAGAAATTAAGTTAGTTTTTTTAACAAAGCAAACTCTAACAGCATTACTATATATACTACAAAATTTGAAACTCATCAAAAGTCCTCTCTTAATCCTTAGGAATTTCAATGAACAATGTACACATAGATGAAATGACCAACGTTCTAGCCTTTCCGTTTTTTTACCTCCTCTCGTCCAAAGATCTTGTTCTCTTTACTTCTTCCACTCATGCCCATGGCCATACCCTAAACCTTGTAATTAGCAATAACTTCAACTCCTCCATATTCTTAATTTCAGGCATCCTACCCTCTAACTACCACTACTTCTTTCTGGTTCACTCCTTCTAGTACTCCAACTCCAAAAATCATTTGACCTCTTCTTGGAACCTCCAATTCATTGATACCACCATCCTTTCACTGTCTCTCACTTCCTTGAAATCCTCTTTTTTCCTTACCAGTTTAAAGTGTGTTGTCATTCATTATAATCACTTTTTGCATGAACCCTCAACTCTTGCACCCTCTGGCTTTGCTATACTCATATGACTTAGCAAAACGACAGTTCTTATTAAATCCAATTATTTGCATTCTTTGCATCAGGATGATGCAGCTTTACGTGGTGGAATTAAAACACACAGCCATAATGACCATTCTGAATTATGACCAAAAATCTCAATGGGCATTTAACGTTGCCTGGCAATCATACTAAACTTTAAGTAGTTTACTCTCCTACTCATAAAGATGGCTATTTTACATTTTCTCTTTCTCCTCAAATCTCCAAAACCTCCTTTCCAATCCTCATTCTTAACTAATGACTTGTTTCCCACTTCACTGAGCAAATTGAAACAATCAGAAGAGGACTCCCATGGAGTCCCAATACCGGTGCAACCAGAATCTCCACCATCTGTTAATGGAAATGCACTAACCTTGCTCCTACCTAAAGCCAATGCCTCTGCTTGTGCACTAGATCCTATCTGCTATCTCCTATTCAAGAATATCACTTCAGCAATACTCCTCTCTTTCATACAACATCATTTTTTTTAATTTCTACTGGATTATTCCTAATAGCACATGCTATAACCTCTTGATCCATTCCCCCCTACTCTCAATTTACTCCCTCCCACCTCCAGTTGTTTGCTCTCTTTGCAGCAAATCCCTGGAAAGAGTTGTCTATAATTCATCTCCTCCTAATAATCTCTCTTAAACATGTCACTCAGACATTTCATTCTTATTATCCTGCCAAAATTACTCTCATAAAGCTCACCAATGACTGCAATTGCCATATCCAATGGCCAATGTTCAGTCCTCATGGTTTTTGGCTTATTAGCAGCATTTGATATAGTTGATCACTGCCTCCTTTTTGATACATTTTCTGTGCTTAGCTTTTGGGACACCATTCTCTCTTGGTTTTCCTCCTACCTCCTTGCATGTTCCTTCTAAGGCTTTTGTTGATTCCTCCTCTTTTCTCTATTCTCTTTATGTTGGTGAGACCCAGAACTCAGTCCTTGAAACTCTCCTTTTTTCTATTTACAGTCACTCCTGTCCAAAATTTATATTTCCTGTTCAGGTATTTCTTCCAAACACCAGACTTACATCCAATGACTACATCTTTGCTGAAAAGGCTAAAATGTATCTAAAAACTAACACGTATAACACTGAACTCCTGAACTTTCTCCCCAAACCTGCTCCACCTACAGCCTTCCCCTTCACAAATGATGGAAAATTCATCCTTCCAGTTGCTCAGACCAAAATTTTGGAGCTTTCTGTGACTCTTTTCTTTCTCTCATACTCAGTATCTAGTCCATCAGGAAGTTCTATGGGTTTTATTTTCAAAACTCACCCAGAATCTGACCAATTCTTACTATCTCTACTCTACCACAATGGTCTAAACCACCACCATCTCTCTCCTTGTTCACTGCAGTAACATCCTAACTGCTTCTAACCTTGCCCCACTTGAAGCCTATTCTCAACTTAGCAGCCAGGGTGATCCTTTAGAAACCTAGGTCAAATCATGTGATAGCTTTGCTCAAAACTCTGCAGTGACTCCCCATTTCATAAGTCCTCAAAATGTCCTAAAAGGCCCTATATGACCCCCCAACATTACCACTGTGATCTTGTTCCTACTACTCTTCCCCTAGAAGCATTATAAGTTTCATATAACTATGGATGATGCTGATTTAGCATTGAGTGAAAAAAGTCTATATGAGATTAAGTGACCCCCAGAAGTATCATGTTGTAAAGTGATCAGCCATCTGTTTATGAAAAATTTAGAAATTTCACAACAAAATTACAAAAATAGACTAAGGATTAGATTAAATGAGCTAATGTATATGAAAGTACTATATAAACTATAAACCAGTATATACATGTAAAGTTTTTTGTTTGTTTGTTTCAGTACGCGGGTCTCTCACTATTGTGGCCTCTCCCCGTTGCGGAGCACAGGCTCCGGACGCGCAGGCTCAGTGGCCATGGCTCACGGGCCCAGCCGCTCCGCAGCATGTGGGATCTTCCCGGACCAGGACACGAACCCGTGTCCCCTGCATCGGCAGGCGGACTCTCAACCACTGCACCACCAGGGAAGCCCTACATGTAAAGTTCTTTACTATTACACCTAGCTAGTAATTTTAAACTTCCAGATATATTTTCAGGCAGAAGGCATGAAGGAAATATTTAAACTTTACTGTACTTATTAAATACAAAAATGACAAAAATGCCACTTTGATGTTCTTTAATTCAAATTTTAATGTTCATTAAACAATCTTGAAGGCAGTGGTTCAAATTACTCCCTAAAATACAAACTTAGTTACTATTGAATACAATAAAAACTTCACACACATACCCAAAGGCAAAATGTAACCCTTTTTAAAACATTCATACTCAACATGTGTTTCAAAAATGTGCTACTACGGCAAGCTAGAATCAGGCTAACAGACCAGTAATAGTAAGGCAACTTACAGAAGAAGTATAAATGGACACTGCATAAAATATTTTAGAAATTAATGTAACATTTACTAGTGTAGTAAAGGAATATTATTTTAGTGACAACACATATGCAAATGTTCTATTATGGTTTCAAATGCTACCATCTCACCGCAAATGGAATAACATTTTGCCTTTAGTGTTTTTATCTTTACTTATAGCTAATATTTTTTATCCTTTCTGTTCCTGCTCATGAATCTGCTTAAACTAACCACTAAAATAAAATGAATGCCATTAAAAGAGATCATTCAACAGCGCTATGGAAAGGACTTCATCAGTCCACATTATGCTGCCTTCCTCTAATCTATCATCTAGTTCCTAGTCCATTCAATATTTCCATGAGAAATATTTTCTCATCAAGTTTTCTTCATCCTTATTTAGCTTCATTCCGTTGTCCATGCACAAATGGAGCTACATCAATGCTAACATGACCCAAATTAGAGTCCGTCTATCTTTAAAATCAAGAGCCTTCCTAATTGGACAGAAAACTTTAAATTATTGAGCTCCACTGCCCCTTCTTTGATGGGCACTTTTACATTTTTCCCACTAATACAGAAAAAGATCTAAAAAGCGGAATTCCTTGAGTTGTATTTACATTTAAAAACTGAGAGTCCCTGGGGGGGGAACAAAACAATACACAGAAGAGCAGTCATTCAATTCAATGGGACTAAACTGCAAAGAATAAGAAAAGCTTTAGACTGGCAGAATGGGGATTATGTAAACATCATACAAGCTGATGAAAAAGAACATGCCCCTAAAATAGTAAAAACCTGTCAGTCTTCTAGTATGATGAGGACCAATCCAAAACAACTGGAAGTGCAAAAAAGCAGCTATGCCAAGTGTACTTGCATCAATTAAGCTCTGGAGCAGTTACTACCTTCGTCAGAGATCACAATGTTCAACATGTGCCCATCGTCAAAATGCCCACTCTTGCAAGACATGATCAGCATCAAGACTATAATGTTCCATTTTTTAAACTGCAAGTGGAATATTGATTAAGTATCCCAATCATAAACACTTCACAAAAATCTGATTTAGTGCTATACTTATCAATGTGTTTTAACCCAAAAGCCATGATTCCTCTGATGTGAACGAATGTTTATTTAACTTATGGAAGATGGTTATTTAGGGGTCCTAAGCACAGGAAAGCATGTTAAAGTCAACAACTGGACTCATGCAGTTTGCCAGGTTTTGATCTGCTAATAGCTATAATGAGTACTGTATCCATTAAGTGGATAAGTCTTTCCATAGACAACATAAGAATAAATTCAAGCAAACTATACTAATTTAGTTAAGCGCTAACTAACATGATCCAGTACACAGTTGTTAGCTATGACAAATAAGCTCTATGTCTGCTTATGCTTTGTTCACTTCAGATGTTTTCTACACGAAGCATTTAATTTCAGATTTAGTTCAACCTTAGCATGTTTCTTGGCTATCTCTCCTTCCCACCAGTGCATATTTATAAAATGTAAATACAATTTAATAGTAGAATAAAGTAATCAAAATATATTTAGACAGGTAAAGGTACCATAAACATTTTATAATGTACTGCAAAGCCCAATTAATGTTATTTTAATTTTCCACGATTTTACTATTCCTTGCATTAATGTAGGTTAGCTGAGAGTTAACCATGTAACAATAAAACTCTACCTAGGTAATCTGGAGATGAAACAAAAAAGAATTTGGATAATTCTTAAGATCACTACTCTCCCCTTGAAAAGTAGCCTTGTACAGACTAATAGCAGGAACTTATTTAACATTTGTTCAAATGAAGTGACAAATGGGGTGAATTGGAAATATACAATATATACATATTATATATACATATATACACACGATACACGTTTGTGTGTGTGTGTGGTGTGTGTGTGTGTGTGTGTGTTCAAACTGAATATTCTAACTGGCTTATAAAATGAGACCAAAAATGTGTGTTCAATGAATAAAATGTACTACGCAGTAAATTTCTTTGTATGAATGAATTCCCCTTTTGTCTTCCTCAAATAAAAACATAAATAGTACTCATAAACCTTTTTACAAAATACATTTAGAAGTTTAGCAGATCATATTCTATTTTCAAGGCAGCAAATTTAACATTAACATTAAACATTTAATTATACATGTTTACAAGTAATCTTATTTTCCAGAGTTATTTATGTTTAAATGTAATACATGTAAGGGTCAATGTATTCTGAACAAATTAAAAAAAATAACTTTTTCTCATCTGTGTTTTAATTTTTGACACATAATATTGTATAGCACTATAACCAAAGCATATCAAGCTTGAGGATCTATTTAAAACTCGAAAATAAATGAAAGCAAACTTTTTTACATGGGGAAAAAACAAATGTTTTTCTAATCCATAGTTGCACATTCTACTACAAAAGCATATGTCTCATAGAATGATTAATCTTATCAATTTTTAAGGACTCATATCCCTTGCAACAAATATATGTCAGAGAAAAGATATTAAAGTCAATTAACTACAGCCATTCTTAAGTGGAAATACCTGTTTTATTCCAAGCTCCTCTTGATGTATATTTTATTTATAACCTAAGTAATTCCCTACATTCATAAAACTAAAATATTTTATATATCAATAACTGACTATTTTTAGTTGGACCTTTCTGGTGTAATTCTAAAGACTAAAAAAAATCTAGTGTTTACTGATATAACATATGAGGCAGATATGAGAAAGGAAATTTAAGAATTATTCAACACTGGATAAGGCAAAAATTTGTAATCTCGAAGATTTCACAATTTAACAAATATAAAAGGGGGGATATAAAATATAAAATATATAAAATATAAAAGCTAAAGACAGCATGATTCTAGAATGTAAGCTCCATGAGAGAAGAGACTGCTTTGTTCACTCTCTTCACCCAGAACAAACACTGCCTGGCACCACAGAATATACTCTATACACACACACGCATGCACACACACACACACACACACACACACAATTATGACAAATCTAATCATGAGAGATCAAAATCATTGTGAAGAAGTTTTTGTATTTAAATTCTAATAATTAAGTGGATAGAATGAATTTTCCAAAAGTTTACAGATTAAAGACAATATTGAAATGAAGATACTCACTAGGGTCAACTTATGCCCTCCAGAGAACTATTTCAGGTGAGCTCCTCTTGAGTTTTTATAATCAAACTTGCTTGGATTGAATTCAAGAGGGGAACCATATCATAAAGCATCTCACCCTATTGTCTGTAGTATTATATAGAGCAAGTCTTCAGTGCCTGAATGTTTATTATCCTTTCAGAAGGATCAAGGCCTAACATATATATATAATAACATTTTATGGATGGTCACATTAAAATTTTTATATCATTTCTGTGAATTTGGTGTGCTTTAATATGGCATTAAACTCAACTTTCTTAAAATAGGTACTGTGTAAATAGCACCTATGTATCCTACTATCAAAATCCATTAAGAGATAGTATAGTCTTACATGATAATTAAGTATGCATTTTAAAAACTGTTTTTACTTCAATAAAGCAGGGAGTCTCACAACTGATACATAATGTAGATAATGCATTAACAAATATAATAATAAAATAAATTTATCCAAATATTGTTTCTGATGATATTACTATACTTCTTAGGCAAACAATTGAGAGACAGACTTCTTCCAAAATAACTAAAAGCTCAGAATCTAACATATTGCTGTAAGCTATAATGGTTATAACTGTTAATCCAATATACCTTTTATACAAACCCATAAACACATGAGTGAAAAAATTGCACAGATGTTCATCTCTAATGCAATTTCCATTCAATTTCCTAAGTGCGGTCCCTGTGTGCAAACTAGCTTAACATTATGTTTAGCTTGCAAATTCTTTTAATAAATAATGAATGCAATAAAACTAGGAGATCAATGGCAAGCTGAGAAATCTTAAAAAAAAAAGCCTTTTGTGTTCAGGCTGTTGCCCATTTCAAACTTTAATCCAGAGACAGATCAATATTACTTTTTTCTTTTTAACCCATCACATAAATAGTAGATAGACTAAATGTAGCCTAAATGCTGTTAGCAGCTAGCCGTTGTCAACAACCTGATAAGATCATTGGACACAATCACAACTGAATGTTTTATACCTTAACATACACACTACATTATACACTATTAACCTGTTTAAAAATAAAAAGGTTATAGAGCAATAAAAATACTGTGGTTCATTATTTTTTAAACTTTCCTGTACTATATATTTTTCCAGTAGTATAATCACAAAGTTTTCACCACTATTTGCTCTAATAAACTAAATAATTGTAATGGGTCAAAATAGTACATGCATAAGAATAGTTTCAACCTTAGGGGTCCTAGATGAAAGGAAATGTTACTCTTCAAAATTAATTACACCGGAAAGAACTAAGCTATTCCTTTAAATGGGGGGGAATACTTCATGCAAATTTGTGTTGCAATTGGATGTGTCTTGAGATTATCCAAGAAAAAAGTAAATCATTATACTTAAGTATTTCTCTTTCTATTCACAAACTGTAGAGAGAAGGAAGGAGAACCCTCTTCTCACTAACTCATTTTTCATAAACGTGCATTCACTGTTTGAAAAAAGATCAAGTCAACTGCCTGGTTTAGTGCTGACATCAAGTAGTATAAATCTAAATAGTTGAGAATCATTTTATGGTAGTAGGTTTGTTTTATTTATTAATTTTTGCTTATCAATAATATTAGAACATCTCCTATGGATTTTCACTAAAAAAAACAAGAAGTCACTTTCTTTAAAGATACATTTCACTTAAACATTCTAATTTCATATAATAGATTTTGATAGCTTTATATGTATATTTGTGAAAATTTTATGGCATGATTACAAATGGTTTTATAATGGAATTAAAATTTTAGGATAAGTGTCTTTTTATAATTGTATACTTTACATAACTACTTCTTAGCTTTTTTTAAAGCACAGCAATTTGTGCAAAGAATTCTGATGAGAGGAATAAATGTGTGTGTGTGTCCATGATTGTATTAATTTAACAAATGTGAATTAGGTGCCTAATATGTATACAATATCAGGCTTACTAAAGTTTTACAGTGAACATTACTGAAGTTAAAGATAACTCCTCAGAAGTTATTATTACAAATCCAAGGTTTTGTTTTATGTGAAAAATTCAGTTTTATTTTAGGGATATCATTACAGGTAGCGATAAATATATCAGTTTGCTCTTTAGCTATATTATATCCAATTTTGCATAAAACAATGTATATTACATCTTATAATCACATTCTCAGTAGAATAATTTCACCAATTCTAAAATATAAATTTATCTTTAAAGAAGGATGTGGCAAGATCTCACCATGAAGACATTCCCATGCTTTAAGCAAAATTTGAAAAAAAAAAGTTAACTCTTGTCCATAACTTACTGAACTTCATTAGAAACTTCTTTTTAAACTATACTGTAGATCATAGCATGAATCTTAAGCTTCCAAGATTAGCCTAACACTGGAGATAAAAATGTCCTGAAGAATTTGAGACCTCAACGGTATCAGTTAACAATGTTTCCTGTTTTCCTATTCTAATAAAGCTAACAGTAAAATTATGATGAAAGAATACTGTAAAGGCCTGTAAAGAGGAACTACCTCTGAAAGCTGATTTTTAAAAATATATATTCTCCAGAAAGTTAAACAAGAGAAAAACTGAATATCTTTTTTAAAATCTGTATTTTCAAACATCAGAGATTAACTAAAAAGTTATAACACTGATAACATTAAACTCAAAATACTTCACAACAATTAACAGAATTGCTTCTCTCCAAAAACCAAGGCAATGCTGCCATGGATGAAATGAAACAAAGTATGATAGTGATGATATTTAATGCAGGTAGGTAATAAATTTCACTAGAGTTATAGAAGTTCCTTTTGGAGTGCATATGTTTTTCTATAGTCTAAGAAATTAAATTATAAAAGTAGCACTTACTGTTATTGAATGATTTGTAATTTACAAATAATTACCCAAAATATAAATAGCTGAGACATACTAAAATGAAATAAACTTTTCTAAGATTTTTAGCACTGCAAAGTGAGGAAATTATAAATACACAATGCACAGGCTGTCTCCTTCTTACTAAAAAGAAATATTAAATCCTGAAGGAGTTCTAAATCCCTTGGTAAGAGTATATTGCAGCTGCATTAAGCCAACAAGAAGCTTATTAGTAAGGATTTAAAAACTAACACCCTTCTGTAATCAATTTGGATACAGCATTATTCTATTTATAGTGACACTTTCAATGTGTCCCAATAATATATTACTAATTCTCATTTTTCCTACCATGATTACATATTAATGTGGAGGCACTATTAAGCAGCTACATTATATTTAGCTTTTAAGATACTGATTTCCACCATTTTGGAAGAGTTAACGTAGCATGAAAATTAAGAATATTTCCCATGAAGAAACTTATGATTGGTTTGTTATTTTTCTCTGATTCCTAAATAAAATAAAATAAATTTAGTTGTTCTAGCAGAAAATGTAAAAAAGGATGCAGCCACTTTAAAAGCTTCAATCTCTTTGACATTGTTGGCAGTGTATGGGAACATTAATGCATCTGTCATGATAACAAGCTAAGAATAACATCTAGACATCAAACCGAGCAGAGAATCCATCTGAAGTGATTCATTCAGATCTGTCTCATTGATTTATTAAACACAGGGCAACATCTGCAGCCTCACAGAGCCGCTTGGTGAAATTAATGCAAGATCAATTCAAATGGAAAAAAGTGTAAAAGAGATAAATCAAAACACAATTTGCATGCAGTTCCACAATCAGGCTTATTGGGTGCAAATGCTCGATTTCCCTTCCAAAGCAAATGTGTTTAAATGTTGTTTTATCTTTTTAAAATTGTGTGATCTGAAGTGACAGTGAAGAGTTTTGCAGGTTGAGATGGTGAAAGGGAAGAAAAGGAGGAAAAAAATGCTACCAAAGACCTTTTGAATATGCAACAAGAATATCATTAATACCTAATTGTTTTCCTTTTGGGGAAAGGTTTGATGTCCTTTCTCTGAAAACATGATCTTTTCAGTTTTTGTCAATTAGGGCAGTTTTAATGTATATTTGAGATGTATAGAGTGGATATATCTAAATCATTTGTTTCTTGAAATGCACCAGATAAAGTGCCACTGGAGATATAGATTGCCAACTGAAATATAATATATTATGATTAGGATTTCTCACAATTACATTTGCCAGCTGGAAGCACTTTTAAAACATCTAGAGATTTCATTAAGACAAAATAAGTTTACTTAAGAAAGCAGCAAACAATTCAGACTTGATATTTTATACAGTTATTTGGGATTTCCTGTATGAAACCATCTAAAACATCAATGTCTGAAGACCATCACTTCTTAATTATTTATTGGCATTCATGTATTATACACTGAGGTTAATATCATATATAAATATCCAAAGATATTCTCCATCATACCATGCATCATTTATTTAATATAATATCCCTCACCCAATAATGAGTGTTTGGGACAAATATGAAATCCAGCTAAAGTATTAGATAAATACAAATATTGTTGGTTATACAGAAGTGTGCATTTAAAATGAATGTACACGTGGAGGTTCTGTGCACTGGCACATGACTAGATTGCTTTAATTATAATCTTGACATCATTCTCTAATAAAAGACAGTGCATTGTTGACTATGTGACTACTTTTAACAGACATGACTATCCCCTCATTATCCCATAAATTAAAATGTCTGCATTTACTGCCCAGATTAATTTCTAAAACCTTTTATCGTTTCCGAAAATGTAAGTCATACAAAATATTAGCCCAGGAAAGTGATGCAAGTTCTTCAAAAATTTGATTTTGCTTAACTTTACTATGAATGAAAATATCAATTTTCAAAGTAAATTGTTATTCTTTATGGATTATGAACTATATTCATCAAGTGTGAATACAAAGCCAAACTCATTGAATGCTTAAAAAATCATATTTCTAGTACTTGAAAGCAGTAGTTTTAAATTGCTGTAAAAGTCAGTATAAGTCACATAAAGTTATTCTAATGTGGAAGCCCATTTATATTCTGTTCACACAGTCAAAATAACAATAAACCACAATTGGACCATTTAAATTTTTACTTAAAAAAATGAACTTTATTAATTTGAATATATGTTGAATCATGTCTCTAAATGCATTAAAATGTTTTCTTAATCATACATTCTTGTTTCTTTAAGCATCCATTTAACTATATGTAAATGACTGAATAACATTTAATCAGCTGGTCCTCAAATGAAATTAAATGCTGATCATGAAATCTGACAATGTAACTCTTATATAGATAGGTAGATAAAGAGAGATAACACTATAATGTATTGGCTGATTTTTCACATTTACTGAATACCAATTTTTAATTTAATATTTTACTGCCACATTAAACTTTGAAGAATTTAGTAAAGAAAATCCATTGCATAAGAGTGAGATTTTTAGACATTTGCTTTCTGACCTGCCTGCACTCTCTGATATTAAAACTCCAAGTTCCCTTGGACAAGAATTAGAAAAAATACTCATGGTGCTTTATCTGCAAAAACAAAGATCTAAAACAAGGTAACAATTTTTCCTATTTGGTTTGGGTCTTTTTATCATTTCTTAATAACCATCAAAATAATCTTCTTTACAATTAATTTCTGAAGCTAAAGGGCATCAAGGAAAAATACTTATATAGCCCTCTGCAACTGCAGTGATGTAAAGCTTGACTTATTTAATAGAACAATGAATAGTCAAGAGTTTTAGTCTTTCTATTCTCTAGTAGCTGAGGCAGGTATTATTTTCCAACTTCTTTTCTGGGAAGACAACTTTGAATATTTTGATAATTAGCTAATAAAAGTATTTAATGTAAGAAACTGAGTTCTTTTTGTGGCTTTCAGTACTGTCAAAGAAACGATCATATATGTATTATACTCATTCATTTTTCTTCAGTGTGCATTAATAAAAACGTGCCCTGAGCTAAATCAAAGTGCCACTTAGTGGCAATACCTTAAGGTCTTTGAAAATGGTCTATTTTGTGTGTTCTGGAATAGTGTAGGAAGCATTCCAAATTAAAATACCCTAAATCAGGACTTATACTCTTCCCCAGTTATCTGACAGAGAGGGGGAGAAATGTTTATTATGTAGGAAAAGAAAATTGCCAATGACACCATTACAAATAGGCCTTCCATTCTACAATACACTATGGAAATTTATCCATCAGGACATGAAGATGAATCTCTTTTCTCAAATAAGAATAGTATGTAGGAGTTTCCACTCGGACTTTTTCCTTGCACTTTTCCCCCTTTTAACTTAAAGTGCTAGGAAGTCATGAGTCCTAAAAGACAATCCTCTTTAGCCAAGTCTCCACTGGTACATCGCTCATCTTCTTTGGGCATCTCTATAAGCTCCTCTGATCCATCTTTCACTCCCTCTCATGGCATCATTCTGCTCATATCCTACATCTCTTTTCTCTTACTGGCTCTGTGTCTCATCTACCTTATTTTGTCTCTCTTGGGTCTCATTCCTATTTACAGCCCTCATCTTTCTTTTCACTGAACAGAAAAGTTATAGAAATAATGTTTACTTAAATACTAATTCACAATTTTATAAAATCATTCAGATGTTGGGAATGATTTAAAGTACACGTATCTGTAAATAATGTTACCTCAAGTCATAAGGCATTCATTACAAGCATTATCATATTTTGTAGTTTTTTAACTATGTGATGATGAGGGCATTTTGCAACAAAATTTGGTAATGTTAATTAGTTTTTTTCCAGAAATTGTGAGGGTTTGTTTACTACCTAGAAACTTCAATATAGATGTTTCTAGTAGTTTTCTTCATCTTTATTTATAGATTGAATTCATAGAATATATTTCATAAATTTTTACAATTATATATTGCAACACTTGTAACACAATTATAGAAAATGCATGCAGTAAATAAATACTCATAAAGAAAAAAACACCATAGGAAGCACATGCATCATATCTCAAATATATTTCTTCTTACATTTTTAAGATTTCTCTATCACCTTTATATGTGCACATACACAAAAGCAATCTAAACTCCAAAAAAATTTGGCATTGTAAATGCTGTGATAAGGATTAAATAAAACTTAACTGAATAAAAATAATAACCTAAAAACACATCATATAACAGGGTCCAAAAATAGTATAAGAACACTTGCCTCTGGATACAGAGAAATTTATCATTTTTTCCTTCAGTAAGTAGCTCTAATAAAAATTAAAGTTTCTATTTACAGAGGAAAGCATCAAAATCACATTAAAATACTAATCTTTTTTTTAAATGAAAGTCATAGATTTTGCTCAAGGGTGTGTAAATTAATTATTAAAGAAGGTAGAATTTCCTATGTGTAATCATTGTTCCTCTTTAAGAGTGGGCATTTGTAAGAGAGAGAGAAGAGGGAAGGGGGAAAGGAGGAGAAGGAGGAGAAAAAGAAGATAAAGAGGGAGGAGGAGGAGGAGAGAAGATAGGTTTTCAGGTCTGCGATTGTTTAAATCTTTTCAAATGACAACAAATAAACTAGATGGCCCTCATCTGAAGTCCCTGGTAACCCTCTGAGTTTGTGTATTAGTAGAGTGCTTTGTGGTCAAAATAAAATTTCCTTTCTACTCTTAAAACCTATATTTGCTTATTTTATTGAGGGAGCAGTTATCCTTTGTGTTTTAAGGCCATCCATCTTTCTTAAGAAAATGTGATCTAATAAACCAGGTTTTTAAGCCCCAGATATGAATCAGGTAGGAGTTCTCATATGAACAGGTTTCTGTTTAATTGCTAGAACACAGGAGAACACTGCTCAAAGGGAAAAAAAGAAAAACAAAAGGTTCCCTTGTAAGTTCTGTACCATTATCTGATTGTAGCAGTCAGCAACAGTTTGTCTACAAGTTGCCAGTATACTTCAACTATACATAGTAATTTGGATTTTACAACAGATGTGACAACTGAGTTAGTTTTGGTTCATAAACCCAGAGATCTTATGATCTAAAGTTGCATTGTAAGAAAGTCTACCTCTGCAGAAGTTTTCTGCAAAATGATCAACAGCAGTGCTATTTTACAACGAAACCCTTTGCCCCCTTTAGCCTGGTGATGGTGGTTTGGCTTGTATGTTAATCATATCTGCCAAATGTGTACTTAGGATGCTAACAGATATTAACAGACTGCAGATGGAATAAATACTAAGAAGACTAATTTACAGGTCTTTAAAAAAATCAAATAATCTTGAATATAGTTTACTTTTCTATTTTTAAAAAACTCAGAAACATTGAATAAGATTTGCTTATGGACATATGCAAATGGCTATTTGTTCTATAATGTACTTCTAAGCTGTGATATGAAGGAGGTACACTTACAACCAGAGAAGCTGGCCATCATCATTTATGGAATCCTCTCTTTGGGGGAATGGGATCCTTCCAACTGTTTGCCTGGGGGGAAGAGCTGAAAGCATCCTCTCTGGAAAACCTGCCAACTTTTACTCCGACCCCCAACCCGGTCCCAGCCCCAGCGTTCATGCCCCACATTGCCCTCTGCAGATGATCCAAAGGGACGATCCCAGGAAAGTGACATCTGTCATCGTTCTTTAAAAAAAAAAAGGCTCCATCGACTTTCCTGTATCGTGTACGGGGAAGCTATGCGCAGCAGGCGTGAGCACTTGTCCTCACGCTCTCTCTCTCTTTCTGTCTGTCTCTCTCTCACACACACACCCAGACACACACACACACCATCACCATCACCACCACCACACACCAACGCACTCTCACAACAAACACACAGGATGGGGAACGAATCACCCTCTGGGATGGATTCTAGACTTCCGACCCTCTGCATCCCCCAAATGCTGTGTTCTGGATTGCCAGCTTAGGAGCCCAGTTTACAGCTCAGCCAGCCCACTCATCCAGAAAGCCCTTGGTGTCCGTGTTCAGGAGAAAAACCTATCCGACCCGTACGGCCACAAAAGAGCAGGAAAGAAAACCAAATAGAGAAATTAACAAGTAACCACAAGCAGCCAGAAAGCCATGCAAGATATGGGAGAAAGGCTGGAAACTTTCAGTACAGGACCGCAAACTGAAGTTTGTGCGGGATTTTCTTAGACCCAAGCCCTGCCACTGAGCTCGGACTAGAAAGGACAGGCAATTAATGAGTCCTTCCAGTCCTCTTTCCCCACCGTCTTACACCGTAAAGAGTACAGCAAGCTAGTTAAGACTCACTCTCTACAAAGTTGGATGAGAATGAGACATGCAGAAGAGGGCAAAGGGGGAAGAGCGAGCCAAGAAACGAGTATCTCACCTGGCATTGGTGCAATCGGTGAACAAAGTTTCAAAGTCTTTCCTGGTGATGAGTTTGCAGCGGTTGACCCCGGGCTGGATGGCCCCCAGCCCGCGGAGGATCCGGACCTGCTCGACAGTACACACCACCGGAGATATGTCCAGTCTCTTCAGCTTGGTGTACACTGTATGCAACCCTCCCACCAGGTGCTTGAGAAAGAGATCAAAGACTTGCGGCAGGCAGATCAGTTCCTGGCCGTCCAACAGGAACGAAGCTACCTTCACCCCATGCATGTCGACCATCCTGCACTCGTTGGTGTTGGTGTTGCCGCTGCCTCCGCTGGCACTACCGACCCCGCCAGCCCCCGCGCTGCCGCTGTGGTTATTAGCCATGAAACTGTTGATCATATTGGGGGTGAGACGAGGAGGCTCTCCAGGAGTCGAGTACAGGGGTTCGGCCCGAAATAAGCCCCCGGCGACGCCTGTGCCGCTGGAAGTTGCAGAGATCACCGGAGGTGCGGAGACGGCCATGGTCATTCAGTCTCAAATCGTTGGTCTTCAGGCCTTCGCTTTCTTGCCCTGTCTCTTCTAGGTCTCCTCCTACTCTCTCCCTCACTCTCTCGCTCTCTCTCTGGCGCGCTTTCGCTTGCTCCCAACTGTTTGCAATTCTACAGTAGTTAGGCTCACGCTCACCCACCACCCAGCAAACCTTAAGCGGCCCAGACCAGTGGCGGCCCGAAACCCCACCCCCACCACACCTCCTCCCGAGACTGGCAGCGCCCCCCAGCCAATGGGTCCCAACCCCTCGGCTCCCGAGCGCGCCGAATGGCTGCCGCCCACGAGGAGGTGGAGACTCCTGGCCTGCCTCCCGACTACCTGAGGCAGTTCAGGGCCAGCGGGTGAATGGGGATGGAGCCCGAGAAGGGGGCGGTGTGGTGCTTCTGCTTCATGCCTAGCAGTCTGACGAGAGAACGTCCAATTATTACGCAGAGCTCGCAAAGTGGCCTAGGATACGAACTCCTCCCCTCCGCGCCCCAAGAGTGTCGAGGTGGGAACACAAAGGGGGATTCCAGACTGTGCCTCGCCCCAATCTGCTGCCACCCCGCACCCGGGTTCAGTCGAGGAAAGAGAGGTGGCAGCTCCAATTCCATTTGCACATTGCTCCCAAACTCTGCGGGAGCTAAGAAATGGCTTCGCCTAGCTTGCAAGAGGATGAGTCCAGTGAGTTCAGAAGTAAACAGTCAGCCTTTCTCCAGCCCATCTAGCGCGCTTGGTGTAAGTTCTCGCACATCCAGTGCACAGAGGAACTAGCGTCCAATATCGCACTCAAATCACAGTCGCGGGTTGCTAACCCGCTCCTATGCACTGACAATCAGCAGGCACAGCGAGCCTGTGAACACTTTGGAAACAGGCAGACTTGGTCTTGGGTGGCGGACGGACGCCTCTTTTTACGGAACTTCCGCCGCTATCCTGGAACAGACTCGGCTTTCTGTGTCGCCATCCCTTAGTTTCAGGATTGCCCTGTCCCATCCTCGGCTAAAATTGATAAGAAAAGTTCCTTTATGTCTCAAGACAGTCATTACAGAATATGAGAGAAGAGCCAGGGTTTGTGCTCTTTAATATTGCATTTTCTTCCCTTGTCTGTGGGCTTGGATGGTTCAGTGATTAGAGCTCCACGTCCTAAGTGTAGCTCAAGATTCCTCCTTCCCCACTTGTCAAGTGCCCTCAAACGCACTGTAAGAGCTCACAATAAGCAAAATGTCTAGGCAAGGTATGTTCCAGGGAAAAGGCATGGTGTTTTCCACACATCATATGGTGGTTAGATCACTAGCAAAGTTGTTTGAAGACTGCTTGTCGACCTTTCAATTCTTAGGTATTTCCTTTCCTGTGCTCCTCTCCTCTAGAGGCTGTTATTCAGAAAGTGAAATCCATGCTTTTGCTTCCTTACAAAAGGTTATCAATGATACAGCTAAGATGTCTCCAATACTCTTACAGAATGTAAATAATTTTAGCAACTTACTGAATTTTACTCAGATCTCCTTGTACTTAGCAGTATCAAAGAGTAGGAATAAGTGGGCTTCTTTTCCCTCCCTTAGTAAGACATAAATGTCCTAAATTGGATTTTTCAGCCTCTCTCTTCAACATCTTTTCTCCTTTTATCATTTCATCAACCAAGTAGTAAGAACTATCCTTTGAGTCACTTTAAAGTTTCAATTTTTAATTGTATGGAGTCAAAATGCTAAGAAGTTATGATGATAGTTGCTTTTGGAATAATGGTGAAAAGTGGCTCTAACATAATGGACTGTAATGGGTGCAGCCACAAAAGGCATTGAATTGTTCTTGCTAGTTTGCTACTGTTGTGGAAAGAAAATAAGAAGGAACAAAAAAGGACAATTGAGAAAGATTATCAGAAAGATTATCAGATTATTCTGAAAAGTAGAGATTTTCAGAAAAGAATAGGAAAGCACTAATAGAAATGTTGGTATTTACCATGTTTTTTAAAGATAAATCCCAAATTGTGTTCAACAAGTGTTTTGACAGAAATGTCTATTAAGCTGTGTGCTGAAATAACTCAACTTTGATAACTGAGTGTGATTGAAATTTCGAGATGAATAAGTTTGACTTTAAAAGGGAAGGTTTTTGGGTGTTTTTTTGTTTTTTTAGGAATTTCTCTAACTGCATTAAAAATCCTAAGGCCAAGCTGTGCTCCCTGTGTATTGCTACACTCACATTATCAAATCCTTTTTATTCGCAGAGTGGTTTGGAGTTTTCAGGAATGGGATGTTGCACAGATGTTTGAATATTTCAAATTTAAGAAATTCTGATACGTAAAAAGGAAAGGTAGAACATTCAGGCTGCAATCACTATTTGTAATATTGAAAAACAAAAGTTGTTTTCAGTAACAAAAAGTTACTTTTTGTTATTGAAAACAACTTTTGAAAAGGCTCAAACTAGATATGTCATATATTTAATGTGATCTATCAGGTATGTAGTAATATTTTAATTATTACCAGAGATTAAGGTTCAAATTCTAGTAGAAATACTAGAGACTAAAATTGATCATTGAATGGTTAAAGTCCCTTGGAAGCTTGAAATACACAAAAGACCATTGGCTTCATTATTTGAATTCCCTCCCATTTGCAGCCTTCTAGAAAATAAACTTGGTAATTTTCATAAGGGATACTTGTAACTTAAAGATTTAGTCATTTAGATCTAATAGACCAGGTGTTTTTTCCTTGGGTTTTCTTGATATTTTGATTACTTTATTTCTATTATGCTATTCTATTATTTCTTCTCTTATTATTATCTAGGCTTTGAGATTGAGACAAATTCCACATGGAGAATTTGCTTTTATCCCTTTCTGACTTTAATGTCTCCCATAAATCAAACAGATTTCTAAATAAGTCTGGGTTTCTACAAGGCCCAAGGCCCAAGGAAGCCTTGCACATCAACACCCTGTAAGTTGGAACTGCATGAAGCAATATAAAATCATAAAGGCTGCAGTAAACAGAGTACCCTTGGGAGATGACTCTTTATGGAGAGAGGCACTAAACTAAAACTATGTAAATACTCAGGGTGTGTACATTCCAGGAACTCCAGAAAATAAGAACAAAATTAATGCAGATATCATATCTCATCAGAGCAAGAAGTTCTAGATGCCACTATTCCAGTGGAATGATTTGGGGCCTAAGTGTAGCCTCTCATACACTGAAATGCTATAATCTTCTGTGATTTAATTAGCAATTTACATTTACTCCTAATTCATGCTCAATTTGGAGGGGGAGGGTGCTCATTTGTGACTTTAGGCAAAACATTCTACTTTGTTCCGCATTGTCAGTGAAAGCAGGTACCATTTTCATTAAAAATAAATAAATATATTGTCAGTCTTATGCAGGATTACGAAACATCCAGAACCATTTGAAGGGGGTGTTTTTTAGAACGGGCATTCAAGCAAAACCCAAGGTAATGAATGGTATTATTTGAAACCCTCAGATGACTGAGGTTGCAGCCTCTAATATGGCCTCTAATCAGAACCTCTCAAGAGCCCTCTAAGGTTCATTTTCAGACAAACAATAAAAGGAAGTTGATTGGGCAAGGCAATAAATGTGAAATTAAAGCATTCATATAATCAAGAGTTTAGCAGGCTAAAGCCTATAGGTATACCCCACTCAATGGAATATATGGTTTCCTAGGAAACTGGCTATAAAATGACCTACTATAATATAAAATCTTTTTTCTCATTCAGTTCAACATTAGATTAAAGATGAGTTCCAAGGGAGGCAAAGATGGAGAAGGGGGTCCACTGGAGCGAGAAAACAACTGGCCAAAACTGAAGGAGTAACAGTTAAAAATCAGATGCTTAAAGAAAAAATGAACATTTGCTAACTGAAATATAAAAAGAAACTCTCAAAGCACCTCAGAAAGTATAAGCACTTGCCAACTTTCAACATATCATACCCCTAACTGCACTGTTCTATGGGAGAAGGAGATGTGTCAACTTTAAAGTCCATCTCTGTCTCCATATGTATTGTTCCCCTTTAAATCTTAGACTTTTGACTGTTCAAATTCAAGCCATTCTAACTTCATCTGGATGCCCACTGCTACTTAGTATCCTTTTATTCATTTTGTTGACTCCCTGTTAAATTCCCTGCAGCAGCAACTCCAACCCTTTTCTACTCTGCAAGTCACCCTCCCCCTCCCTCTCATCAGCTATTGCCTCCTACTTCTCTATGATTTTACCACAAAGTTATTCAAAAGGAGCTCCCTCCACCTCCCTTTTCCCCTAAAAAGCTTTGTCCACATTCCCTCTTATCTTCTACTTCTTCCCTCATCTCTCAGAAAATAAAAAGTCTTCTCTACTCCCTTCACTGATGTTCATGACCCCTCTTACCTCCAAGTCACTGTCTACCAAATTTATCTCCATCGTTCTCTTTGGCATCTCCAATCTCTTCCTCTCTACTTGATCTTTTCTTTCCCCCTTTTACTATTATTAAAAATGTTCAAGGCTAGGAATCCTTTAGACAGACAGACAAAAACTTTCCTCAACCCTAACCAGTGATTCTCAGAGTGTGGTCTGTGGACCACTCTGGCATTACCTGAGTACTTGAGAGAAATGCAAATTGTTAGGCCTGACCCAAGAACGACTGAATGTGAAACTCTGAGAGTGAGGCCCAGCAACCCGCATTGTAACAAACCCTGGTGATTCCAATGCCTGCAAAACTTTGAGACCGGGCTTCCCTGGTGGCGCAGTGGTTGAGAGTCCGCCTGCCGATGCAGGGGACACGGGTTCATGCCCCGGTCCGAGAGGGTCCCACATGCCGCGGAGCGGCTGGGCCCATGAGCCATGGCCGCTGAGCCTGCGTGTCCGGAGCCTGTGCTCCGCAACGGGAGAGGCCACGACAGTGAGAGACCCGCCTAGCGCAAAAAGAAAAAAAAAAATGTATCTGCACATTCCAAACTATTGAGAAATGTTCAGCATGTCCAAAACTTGCCTTAAATTCAACCAATGAAGAGGAATACTTTATGAAAATGAACATAAACTCAAGATGTCCCATTATAGTAGGAGTAATTGTATTTGTTGGTACTTTACAGTTCACTGTTTTATTCATTGTTTGGTGCTTAATTAGAACTCTACAATACAGCAATCCCTCCACAACCTTAAGATCCCTTCAGACCAAATCTTAGTTATTCCTCTCTGAGAAAGCAGTCTAGCCTAGTGATAAGGGAGTGGAATCTGCAGCCAGACTTCCTGGGTCCAAATTCTGGCTCCACAATTTAGTAAACTGGGTGATCTCGGGCAAATTAGCCTTGCTTTGCCTCAGTTCCCTGATTTGTAAAATTGGAACAATAATAATAGTACTTTCCCATAGAATTTTGTGAGATTGCAAGAGTTAATATATACAGCAAATTTCAAGTGCTTAGAATAGTGATTGTCACAGAGTGCTATTCCTCCTGTTAACTATTATAATTTATCTTTAAACATTTTTTTCAAAATTTCAGTTTCAGTATATACAAATTATGACTCCCCAAACTGGGAAGAATTAGAAAAGTTAGGGAGAGGGGAATGTGGACAAGTAGTAATAGAAAAGGGAAATGAGTAGGAGACAAACTATACATTTCTGCAGTGCAATCAGGGGGACATAAAAGCAGAGGGAAAGCAACCCAGGCCTTAGAATTATATTCAGGCATCTGAGAAGCAGGGAATCGAGATACAGGCAAGAAGATCTGACAGCATGTTTGGTAGGAAGAAGAGTTGAAACAAATTAATTCTAAATGGGGTCATTTTTAAAGGATTCCCCAAAAGATTTTTTTCATCTAGAACTTCCAGGGGTCTATGCTTCTCTGAGATCTGCAGCTTGAGAAAAAAGAAACTGAGTCATAACACCTGAAAGGCTGTGAGCATTTGAATGGTAGACTAGACAACGAGGAGCACTGTTACCATCTACTAATGTGCACACAACCAGCATTAAAGTGAAACAAGGTGATAAGCCTCTCCTTGAAACCTCAAGTGGGGAGAGGAGAAAGATGGAAATCCTGAGCAGTTTCTTATGAGCAAAGTATGGCAAATGACACTAATTGGGCAGTCCTCTGTATTGGTCATTTATAATGTGTAAAAAGCCCTTGTAAGTCCATCTCTTAATGTGCCAGAGTCATCGTCTCAGTTTAATGCATTTAAAATCCATTTATAAGGGCTTCTGGGTGCACTCATGGGGTCAGTGCTTCTAAATCTGGATGCCTAAAGTTGTAAGTTCATCAAATATGACCTCTATTAAAGACATTTTGAGGAACCTTGCCCTCGCAGTTGGAGAAGGACCTATCTGCTCCACTTCTTGCCTACTTTAACCACTTATCAGTGATTTCGAATGATGTCAGAAGAGATGATGGTAGCACTACACATGCATTCAGGATAAAGTACACTTGTTGCTTGATTTTCGTTTATGGTAAGGAATTTTAAAAATATATATTCTCCAGGAACACATTATATAAAAAAGAGACCTACTTATATCCTTCATCTGGCTGTTGATTGGGCCTCATCTTGTCCATTTATCCTTCAACTACTTAGTTTTAATGGGTCCTATGCATAAAAATAAACAAGAAGACTTAGCTGGTGCTGTACTCCTCCATGCTGTCTGGATTCCAGAATTCTACTGATTTCATAGTCATAACAGAATGATCAGTTTTGCCTGTGAAGCTACACTCACACATTAGTGTTCCTGAGTTCCCATTTCCACCATTTCTTCTCACAGACAACTTAACCCAACCTTAAGACTGCCAGGTTGCAGGCAAAGGAGAGAGGAGACATACTTGTCAGAGAACTTTTACTGCTTCTCCTCAATCCATTTCCATTATTGCAATCATCTTCATCAAGTGCATAAATCTACTTGTATAAACAAAAAAGCTACACATATGCCTTGTCCCTAAAAGAACTCAATTCTCAGTTAATTTTCAAGTTAAATGTAGTACATGGAATATTGTTTAATATCTTAACTTGCCAGTGCTAAAGTAGAATTGATAATATTGACAGTGGACAGGAAAGCCAAGGAGACCCTGAAGTACATACACTATATTCTTCATTAGAAATTTCTATAAATGCAAACATGTCCTAAGTTTCTGTGAACAGTAATTTATGTAGGTTATAAGAGATATGGAAAAACTAACAGGAAATAGGCTTCCAGAAAGAAAGTTTTCCAAATAATGGAAACCCGAACAGTATACCTTTACAATTAAGTGAGTTACATCCCCCAAAACAAGCAGAGAAAAATGTAGGAAAGGGAGGCTGTAATTCTCCTCCCCCCTTTCACCAACTAGAAAGCTGATTTCTCCTTTGTTTACAATTAGAGTCACCCATTTTCTGTTTTGAAAAATGATTATGAAAATAATTTCCTGTCAGAACTAAAAAGAAAATTATGGCTTGTGGTGTGGAATTCAGTTGATAGTATTGGGAGCAGTTTCACTATAGTTTTGGCTTTACTAATATTACTGAATCAAACTCAGTTTAATGGAAACCTTAAAGTAGGAGAAATACTGTCTTGCACTGTAAGTTAAAAAAGCTCCCTGCTCTCTCCAATGACCTACACCAAATAGAATAATTTGCTTTTAAAAATTCATTTATATATACAATATTAGGTTGAGCCAAAATACCAAGCCAAGGGACTACTTGGGGCCTATGGCATGGTAGAAGAACAATTATTAGAGTAGCACCACTAAGTGATGGAACTTGTTTCCACTATGAACTCACCTTTTCTAGACATCCTGCTTATCTTGTCCTGTTCCCCAGCCCCGCCCCAGTGAATCATCACATTTTATTCTCACTACTCTCCTACAAGTCAAACTGTTATAGTCAATATCCTCAAAGCCTGCATTTCTCTTCCATGCATGCCTTCAAGCCTTTGTGTATGCTGTTACTCTGCCTAAAATTATCTCGCTCAGCTTATGAAAATCTGTCTTCCAAAGTACTTGGTCAGTTTTAAAGTCTTCCCTGACTGCCACAGGCAGAGGTGACAATACCTTCTCCGAAAACCTATAGAACACATTTCCATCATAAAAATTTCTTACATTTTATTCAAGATCAACATTTAGACAGCAAATATTTGTTGCATTCCTACTGTACACAAGATATTCTATTAGGCATTGTGCAGGGTATGTGTTTAAGTGCTGAAAGCTGTGCAGTTCTAGGAAGTGACAAATCATTGGCCATCTCAGAGATATATAATTGAGCAGCATATTAAAATTGATGAAATCTTGCTCAGAAACTTATATTTCTTAGGCATCCCTTTAAAGGAGACAAATTCGGTTTGATATTAATATCTCAAGCACATTCTTATTTCAGTTTGGATCAACTCTTATTACTCAAACTTAATTTTTTTTGTTTTTAAATAAAACTGATGAATTCAAATGTCTGTATATCAACAGAAAAATGATCCCTTCTGCGTAAGTGCATTGTATTAACGTGTGCATAATGTAAAATCAATAAATAATGAATTACCACTGATTGTAATTGAATGTTTTCATAATTTTATTGTCAGCCATGATAAATAATCAGTACATTTATACTGCATTAAATTAATTAGTGTGTCATTTCTATTACATACATCAGCAGTGAATTAATGCAGTGACATCTGTTTTTAATGTTTTAAAGATGGGATATCCCTTATTAAGTAAAAGAAGGAGTTACTAGAGATGTTTTCAGTAATTGGCATTTATGGTGGTGTCTTCACAAAGATCTAATGGAGGCATTTATACTTCTTACAATAACTATATTTTAATCCATTATCAACTATGAGTAACAATACTCAGGCATAAACCCTTTCTTTCTGTTGAAATAAACTGAGGAACTCTTCTTTTGTTACATTGCTCTATCACACTGAAAGCTTATCAATTAGCAAGGGTAGGCTATTCCTCTGCCATACTAAGATGTTGCAGAGTAAAGATATAAACATAGTTTAATCAGGCCAAAAAGGAACAATGGAGAATTTTGTATTGAAGTTCACTTTGTAACATTTTGTAATCAGTCCTTTCACAAAAGGCATACTCATGTACTTTGTTAGTATATGAAGCAAATAATGATGAAGGAATTCTCATGTAGAATTATTTGATAAGGTCAATGAAACACTGCATTTTGTAAATGACAAAAAATCTCTTAACTAAGGTAAGGTTGCCAGATTTAGCAAGTAAAAATACAGGATGCAATATTTGGGACATACTTACACAAAAAATTGTTCATCGCTGATTTGAAATTCAAACTTAGCTGTGTTTCCCTTAACTTTACTTGTTAAATCTGGCAACCCTTACACAGGGGGAATCAGGGAAGGCTTCTCAGGTGAGGTGATCCTTGAGCCATCATGAAAGATCACTTGAAGTTAGCTAGGTGAAGAAAGTGGGTGGAAGGATGGAGCAAGATGTGTGAGGTAGAGGCATGAAAATAATAGTAAATATGGCTAGAGGATAGGAGTATGAGAGAGTGATGAAATATAGGGGTGAGCCCTTCAGATTATCTACAAAACTCAAACTTCACAATGATAAAAAAAAATGAAAGGGACGTTACTTTACTTGAATTATCAACCCTTTTCTCCAAGTTCACAGTAAAGTCTGACAGGTGCAAACACAGCAGCCGTTGTGCAAAAACAGTTGCTTAAAAGAATACAAAGCTCTGCTCTGTCCAAAATTCTTTCTCTTCTTTCAGAACCTTCAACAGGTTTCACCTTGCTCTGTGAGAGCTGATCAGCCTTTGATTTTCTCCAGTAAGGAATCTGATCACTTCTCTTCTTTGAACATGTCACATTCCACATTCTATGCAACTGTTTCCAACGGTCAGGATGTCAGGTCGCAGTGTAATTTTATGGCTGGAGTAGGAAATTTGAGTGCTCCAAAAGGAAAATTTTCACCAATAACTTATGGTTGATGAAAGAACCAAATGCCCTTTAACGTAAACTGATGTTTGTATCCTATTTGGATACCGACTTCTGAAAAGTTTTGTTCTAAGCATGAACTGTTTTTCATCATGTTACTCACTAAAATTTCTCACCATGAGGCCTTTACTGTAGCAAATCACACTTGTCTCTATTGTCCTGGGAGGGATCTTCATACAAGGTATAAATTCCCATTGTTATCACTTCTCACTAGGAATCTCAAAAATTCATTTAAAACTCAATAAGACATGCATATTCAAATAACTTATCTAAACTATGCATTCTGAGTCCAAAATGTCTGAAAAGGAAGAAAACGCCAAGTAGAAGATGTGACCTGCTCTTATATAAAAATGATGTCCTGCTATCATCATCAATAATGATTTGTAAATCATTCTGTTTGGAATATAAATACTAAATGTCTGCACAAAGGGTAATGTATGAAAATGAAAATGTTCTGCATTTTATCATATGAAATTTTTATCTTTTTCTAATTCCTTATTTGGTTTTAATTTCATACATATGCAAAAAAGTAATCTAAAACAGAGTTTCAATTCTCTTATAAGCCATGGACAATGTCTTCAACACAAAAACATTCACACATACACACACACATACATGCCTCCATCTTCTCTTCTCCCACAAACACACACTCATTCTACCACTACCACTGAAATCTCAATCATAGGTAACTAGTGGTGTACCTTTATCTTTAGTGCAAACAAAAATTTCCATTTTACTGCTTTACAGCAAGAGACCCATCCGGGAGTTACCGCCATCTAGTGACAAGTAGGGGTATTTAATCCTTTTATTTTTCAAAACTAAATTGCCTAAAATTTTTAAAAGTAAAAGAAAATGGAAATAAACAAGAAAATCAATAGAAAGACTCTGAAAGAACTCTTCAGTCTATAATATAGCTGCCACAGCATTGTAAATGAAGGTAATTATTTTTGTTTTCAAATAAATTGGACTTCCTCCAGGTTTCTAGCATGTTAACATTTTACTTTGTGATGAAAATGTAAACTACATATTATGTGTTCCTGTGCATCTTAAACTTATTGAAATTCTATGCTGAAATAATATTTCTTTTTTATTGACTTACCAATTGTTTTCAATAATAATAATTTGCTATTTTTATAGAATGTGCTTACATACACAGCTCTTATCTTGAGAAGTTTCTGTGTGTGCAGGTTCCTGAGATGTTGTCACAAATGATTTCCTTGCATTCATGTCTACATAAATATTGCCTTGAAGGAAAAAAGTGTTAACATTTGGTCAAAATATTTTAGAATTCTTTCAGAAATAGGGTATTAAATAAGTTGTGCTAAATATATCTGTAAAATCTAGCTGTGTAAGAGTAAGAAAGTTTTTTTAAAAAAAAACAGTGCCCTATTATCGTTTTTCAGGGTCACACACACAGTAACCTCAATCTGGAAAGTGACCTCTTGTTTAAACTAGGAAACACAGAGGTACTGCAGGATTTCTGTTCAGACTTCTTAACCATCAAATGCAGCCCTATTGACTACAAATGGCAACTTCCGCATAATGTCCATATTTTATAAAGAACTAGTATTTAGTGTCAAATAGTGCTTATTTAAAAACCATCTGTCCTAACTTTTTAAAAATACAAAAAACTATGTATAATATTTTTAGTTAGTTCACTTTTCCATAAGGAACAGGATAAAAATATTTACCATGGATACTGATCACTCCAAATGAGCAATTTAATCACTTCAATCAGTTGAAGAACTGCTGGGGTGATTGCGCCAGTTCTTTTGTCTCTGCCAGTAAGGAAAAACCTTAAATATGAATGGGTAGGTTCTGGGTCTCTAGGTTAGCAACCACTTTTAATTTCACAGAGTCACTGGAACAAAATCTCATTAATCTGTCTTGTAAAAAGTTATAGAGGTCACATTAAAATGTGTGTGATATAACCATTTCTCCATTTGGGCTAGAAAGGAAAACAAAAGTAACAGTAGATTTCTGAGGCTTACCTCTTTTATAATTTAATATCGAATTGTATTCAAGAAGTGTCAGAGTGATATAACTGAGTCCTAATATTAGAAATGTAAGGATTAAGGCATCAGTTGATGCCTTAGAAATAGACATCAACTAATTAATTGGAATATTTGGTCTATGGTTGGAGTATGTTTTAAATGATTTTGAATTAAGTACATACAATGCTGATTCAATTATGTTGTTATTTGAGAGTTATAAAAATTTATTTTCCGTATTTAAAAGACAATCTATTTGCATCATGTAAAATATTCAAAGCAATATAAAATAGGCTTTGTTCCTGGTCATCTTTCTCTGTTTTCATATTCATGATTTTACCCCAGAAGTGTAATCTAAGTTGAGAAACAGTTAATGAGGGCCTGTGTTATATCCTGGATATTACCTAACTCTGCTTTAATGTATGCAAATAAAGAACATGATAGGAATTATATAATGGTTTCAACATTAAGAAAATCCGAAATCTTTTATGATTAATGTGAAAATTAATAGGTCATTAAAATGATTAATTTGAGTAAGCACAGATACCTCAAACTTCAGAAGTACGTTTTCCCAGTTTGATGCCTCAAGTGGTCATTAGTTCATCTGTATTACGGGAATCTTAAATTTTAAAAAAGGGTAAAATTTCCTAAGTGAGATATTTAATATAGCAAGAGGAATCATTAGAAGCAACATTTTGCTTTAGTTAGAGAGATTAAAAAAATCATTATCTGGTATCCAGAAATCATCAGTCAGAATATTATAGTAGAAATTTAAAGGACATTAAATAAAAGATTAATTTCTCCAAATATTCATGTTAGTTTCTTCAATTCTGAGCTAGATATTTTGCTTCCCATTTAAAATGCATGTTTTGGGCTTCCCTCATGGCAGAGTGGTTAAGAATCCGCCTGCCAATACAGAGGACACGGGTTTCAGCCCTGGTCCGGGAAGATCTCACGTGTTACAGAGCAACTAAGTACACGCGCCACAACTACTGAGCCTGTGCTCTGGAGCCCACGAGCCACAACTACTGAAGCCCATGTGCTTAGAGCCCGTGCTCTGAAACAAGAGAAGTCACCGCAATAAGAAGCTCACGCACCGCAACAAAGAGTAGCCCCTGCTCACCACAACTAGAGAAAGCCCGCACACAGCAATGAAGACCCAACACAGCCAAAAATAATAAATAAAAATAAAATAAATTTTAAAATAATAATAAAGTATATAAAATACATGTTTTGAATTCATTCAGCATTTCTTATTTAAAGTCAACAAGTAGGTCAGGGGTTAGGCTACAGTGATCCATCAGAGGAAAACCTCCCATGTGTAAACTCAGGAATAGGAGATTTTGTTTTAGTGTCAGGAAAAGCAGTAAGGCCCTATATTATTGTATCCTGTGGCATCATAAGGCAAGAATTAGACAGAAATGTAATTCTTAAATTTAACACAAAGACAACAAATTTAAACTCAGACAACTCTGATTGTCTACATAACCTGAGGCAATTAAGTTCAGAAAAAATTTTGACCTGAACTCATTGACTGAGATCCCAGGAGAGAAGCTGTATTTTTTTTGAGCTATACATTTTTTTAAATTTATTTTTTATAGAGCAGGTTCTTATTAGTTAACTATTTTATACATATTAGTGTATATATGTCAATCCCAATCTCCCAATGCATCCCACCACCATCACCCTGCCTCTGCTTTCTCCCCTTGTTGTCCATATGCTTGTTCTCTATAACTTTGTCTCTATTTCTGCCTTACAAGCTGGCTCATCTGTACCATTTTTCTAGATTCCACATATATGCATTGATATACAACATTTGTTTTTCTCTTTCTGACTTACTTCACTCTGTAGGTGAATACATGTCTCTACAAATGACCAAATGTCTTTCCTTTTTATGGCTGAGTAATATTCCATTGTATATATGTACCAAATCTTTATCCATTCGTCTGTCAGTGAGCATTTACGTTGCTTCCATGACCTGGCTATTGTAACTATTGCTGCAATGAATATTGGGGTGCATGTGTCTTTTAAAATTATGGTTTTCACTGAGTATATGCCCAGGAGTGGTATTGCTGGGTCATATAGTAATTCTATTTCTAGCTTTTTTAAGGAAACTCATATTGTTCTCCATAGTCGCTGTATCAATTTACACTCCCACCAACAGTGCAAGAGGGTCCCCTTTTCTCCACACCCTTTTCAGCATTTGTTGCTTGTAGATTTTCTGATGATGCCCATTCTAACTGGTGTGAGGTGATACCTCACTGTAGTTTTGATTTTGCATTTCTCTAATAATTAGTGATGTTGAGCAGCTTTTCATGTGCCTCTTGTCCATCTGTATGTCTTCTTTGGAGAAATGTCTATTTAGGTCTTCTCCCCATTTTTTAATTGGGTTGTTTGTTTTTTTCATATTGAGCTGCATGAGCTGTTTATATATTTTGGAGATTAATCATTTGTCCATTGATTCATTTGCAAATATTTTCTCCCATTCTGAGGGTTGTCTTTTTGTTTTATTTATGGTTTCCTTTGCTGTGCAAAAGCTTTTAAGTTTCAATAGGTCCCATTTGCTTATTTTTGCTTTTATTTCCATTTCTCTAGGAGGTGAATCAAAAAGGATCTTGCTGTGATTTATGTCATAGAGTGTTCTGCCTATGTTTTCCTCTAAGAGTTTTATACTGCCTGGCCTTACACTTAGGTCTTTAATCCATTTTGAGTTTATTTTTGTGTATGGTGTTAGGGAGTGTTCTAATTTCATTATTTTACATGTAGCTGTCCAGTTTTCCCAGCACCACTTATTGAAGAGGCTGCCTTTTCTCCATTGTATATACTTGCCTACTTGCCATAGATTAGGTGACTGTAGGTGCGTGGGTTTATCTCTGGGGTATCTATCCTGTTCCATTGATCTATATTTCTGTTTTTATGCCAGTACCATATTGTCTTGATTACTGTAGCATTGTAGTATAGTCTGAAGTCAGGGAGCCTGATTCTTCCAGCTCCGTTTTTCTTACTCAAGATTGCTTTGGCTATTCAGGGTCTTTTGTGTCTCCATACAAATTTTAAGATTTTTTGTTCTAATTCTGGAGAAAATCCCCTTGGTAATTTGATAAAGATTGCATTGAATCTGTAGATTGCTTTAGGTAGTAGAGTGATTTTCACAATATTGATTCTTCCAATCAAGAACATGTTATATCTCTCGATCTGTTTGTGTCGTGTTTGATTTCTTTCATCAGTATCTTATAGTTTTCTGAGTACAGGTCTTTTGCCTCCTTAGGTAGGTTTGTTATTAGGTATTTTATTCTTTTTTGTTGCAATGGTAAATGGGATTGTTTCCTTAATTTCTCTTTCTGATTTTTCATTGTTAGTGTATAAGAATGCAAGAGATTATTAATTTTGTATTAATTTTGTATCCTGCAACATTACTAAATTCATTGATTAGCTTTAGTAGTTTTCTACTGGCATCTTTAGGATTTTCTAGGTATAGTATCATGTCATCTGCAAACAGTGACAGCTTTGCTTCTTTTCCAATTTGGATTCTTTCATTTCTTTTTCTTCTCTGATTGCCATGACTAGGACTTCCAAAACTATGTTGAATATCAGTGGTGAGAGTGGACATCCTTGTCTTGTTCCTGATCTTAGTGGAAATGCTTTCAATTTTTCACCATTGAGAATGATGTTTGCTGTAGGTTTGTCATATATGGCCTTTATTATGTTGAGGTAGATTCACTCTATGCCCAGTTTCTGGAAAGTTTTTATCATAAATGGTGTTGAATTTTGTCAAATGCTTTTTCTGCATCTATTGAGATGATCATATGGTTTTTATTCTTCAATTTGTTAATATGGTGTATCATATTGATTGATTTGCATATATTGAAGAATCCTTGCATCCCTTAGATAAATCCCACTTGATCATGGTATATGATCATTTTAATGTGTAGTTGGATTCTGTTTGCCAGTATTTTTTTGAGGATTTTTGTTTCTATATTCATCAGTGTTATTGGTCTGTAATTTTCTTTTTTTGTAGTATCTTTGTCTGGTTTTGGTATCAGGGTGATGGTGGCCTCATGGAATGAGTTTGGGAGTGTTCCTCCCTCTGCAATTTTTTGTAAGAGTTTGAGAAGGATGGGTGTTAACTCTTCTCTAAATGTTTGATAGAATTCACATGTGAAACCATCTGGTCCTGGATTGCTGTTTGTTGGAAGATTTTAAATCACAGTTTCAATTTCATCACTTGTGATTGGTCTGTTCCTATTTTCTATTTCTTCCTGGTTCAGTCTTGGAAGTTTATACCTGTTTAAGATTTTGTCCATTTCTTCCAGGTTGTCCATTTTATAAGCATAGGGTTGCTTGTAGTTGTCTCTTATGATGCTTTGTATTTCTGTGGTGTCCATTGTAACTTCTTTTTCACTTCTAATTTTATTTATTTGTGTCCTCTCCCTCCTTTATTTGATGGGTCTGGCTAAAGGCTTATCAATTTTGTTTATCTTCTCAAAGAACCAGCTTTTAGTTTTATTGATCTTTGCTATTGTTTTCTTTGTTCATATTTCATTTATTTCTGCTCTGATCTATATGACTTCCTTCCTTCTGCTAACTTTGGGTTATATTGTTCTTCTTTCTTTAGTTTCTTCAGGTGTAAGGTTAGATTGTTTATTTGAGATTTTTCTTGTCTCTTGAGGTAGGATTGTATTGCTATAAACTTCCCTCTTAGAACTTCTTTGGCTGCATCCCATACATTTCAGAGCATTGTGCTTTTGTTGTCATTTGTCTCTTGGTATTTTTTTATTTCCTCTTTGATTTCTTCATTGATCTCTTGGTTATTTAGTAACGTATTGTTTAGCCTCCATGTGTTTGTGTTTTTTACGTTTCTTTCCCTGTAATTGATTTCTAATCTCATAGTGTTGTGGTCAGAAAAGATGCTTGATATGATTTTAAATTTCTTAAATTTACTGAGGCTTGATTTGTGACACAAGATGTGATCTATCCTGGAGAATGTTCTGTGTGCACTTAAGAAGAAAGTGTAATCTGCTGTTTTCGGATGGAATGTCTTATAAATATCAGTTAAATCTATCTGGTCTATTGTGTCATTTAATACTTGTGTTTTCTTATTAACTTTCTGTCTGGATGATCTGTCCATTGGTATAAGTGAGGTGTTAAAGTCCACCACTATTATTGTGTTACTGTAGATTTCCTCTTTTATAGCTGTTAGCAGTTGCCTTATGTATTGAGGTGCTCCTATGTTGGGTATATATATTTCTAATTGTTTTATCTTCTTCCTGGATTGATCCCTTGATCATTATGTATTGTCCTTCCTTGTCTCTCATAACATTCTTTATTTTAAGTTCTATTTTATCTGATATGAGTATTACTACTCCATCTTTCTTTTGATTTTCTTTTGCATGGAAAATCTTTTTCCATCCCCTCACTTTCAGTCTGTACGTGTCCCTAGGTCTCAAGTGGGTCTCTTGTAGACAGCATATGTATGGGTCTTGTTTTGTATCCATTCAACAAGCCTGTGTCTTTTGGTTGGAGCATTCAATCCATTCACATTTAAGGTAATTATCAATATGTGTTTTCCTATTACCATTTTCTTAATTGTTTTGGATTTGTTTTCGTAGGTCCTTTTCTTCTCTTGTGTTTCCCACTTAGAGAAGGTCTTTAAGCATTTGTTGTAGACCTGGTTTGGTGGTGCTTAATTCTCTTAGCTGTTGCTTTTCTGTAAAGCCTTTGATTTCTCCGTTGAATCTGAATGAGATACTTGCTGGGTAGAGTAATCTTGTTTGTAGGTTTTCCCCTTTCATCACTTTAAATATATCATGCCACTCCCTTATGGCTTGTGGAGTTTCTGCCTTGAAATCAGCTGTTAACCTTATGGGAGTTCTCTTGTATGTTATTTGTCATTTTCACTTGTTGCTTTTAATAATTTTTCTTTGTCTTTAATTTTTGTCAATTTTATTACTATGTGTCTCAGTGTGTTTCTCCTTGGGTTTATCCTGCCTGGGACTCCCTGCACTTCCTGGACTTGGGTAGCTATTTGCTTTCCCATGTTATGGAACTTTTCGACTATTATCTCTTCAAATATTTTCTGAGGTCCTTTCTCTCTGGCTTCTCTTTCTGGGACACCTATAATGAGAATGTTGGTGCATTTAATGTTGTCCCAGATGTCTCTAAGGCTGTCTTCATTTCTTTTCATTCTTTTTTCTTTATTCTGTTTTGTGGCAGTGAATTCTACCATTCTGTCTTCCAGATCACTTATCCATTCTTCTGCCTCAGTTATTCTGCTATTTATTATTCTGCTATTATTATAAAAATCTGCTATTATTATAAAATATAGTGTATTTTTCATTTCAGTTATTGTATTGTTCATCTCTGTTTTTTGTTCTTTATTTCTTCTAGGTGTTTGTTCTTTAATTCCTCTAGGTCTTTGTTAAACATTTCTTGCATCTTCTCGATCTTTGCCTCCATTCTTCTTCCGAGGTCCTGGATCATCTTCACTATTATTATTCTAAATTCTTTTTCTGGAAGGTTGCCTATCTCCATTTAGCTGTTTTTCTGGGGTTTTATCTTGTTCCTTCATCTGGTACATAGTCCTCTGCCTTTTCATTTTGTCTGTCTTTCTGTGAATGTGGTTTTCGTTCCACAGGCTGCAGGATTGTAGTTCTTCTTGCTTCTGCTGTCTTCCCTCTGGTGGATGAGGCTATCTAAGAGGCTTGTGCAAGCTTCCTGCTTGAAGGGACTGGTGGTGGGTAGAGCTGGGTGTTGCTCTGGTGGGCAGAGCTCAGTAAAACTTAATCTGCTTGTCTTCTGATGGGTGGAGCTGAGTTCCCTCCTGTTGGTTGCTTGGCCTGAGGTGACCCAGCAGCCCCTCCTTCTTGGGGCTAATGGTGGACTCCATGAGGGCTCACACCAAGGAGTACTTCCCGGAATGAGAAACTGCATTAAGAAGTTGGGAAGCTCTCAGAAATGAAAATATCACTATATAACTAAAACTAATCCCCAAGTACCAGAAAAGGAGAGTGAATCTAAAGATTATGTTACGTTATAAGAAGCTTTCAGATGAGCTCAGATTATAAAACCTCAGACTGTAAAAGGAGGCATACAAAAGATGGAAAAATAAACACACTCAAGGAGAAATATCTTTAAATGACACATTTATATACTATTAGGAAGGTTCAAGCCAAGGAAGGGATAACAACTATAAAATTAGAAGAACAATGTAAAATCTCCAAACGTGCCTTTTAAAAAAGTTATATTTGGAACAAGAACAAAAACGGGCTACACTGATGTGTTTCTCAGAATTGGGATGTTTACTTAAAATGCAGATTCACCCCTGTGTGCTAAATGAGTCCATATTTCCAGGAATCTGCGTTTTAATTAACTGCTCAGATGAATCTGTTTAATTTATTAAAAGTAGAAAGTGAATATAGTTTTAAAAGTCAAACAATGCTAAAAGACCCTCAGTAAATAATAGTCCCCCAGCCAATCTATTCCCAAACCCTTAAACTTCCTCCTAAAAGGAAACAACTTTCATATATTTTAGTTATCTCTACTGGCATTTACCTCCACATTCCTAAATAATATGCTTATATTACTATTTCTTGATTAATCAGTTTTAAATATTTCCCTTTGACTTCCTCTTACAGTTGATTAGGTTTAGGATCCTTCCATTTCCACCCTTATACTTCCCCTCCCTGACACTCCTAGTATAGTTATATCACAATTTGGGGAAAATCAGTATTCATTGTTTACATTGGTATGATCATATGCATCTCATTCAGAGTTGAGCCAATAGTAAGTATATTGTGATCACATTTCTTTTCTCTAACAACTTCTTGTTTCTCCAAATATTGATAATTACCTCATATATGCTTACATTTTTATGTACTTATTACTAATTCTATCCAAACACCCCATCACTGTCTCAATACTTTTTTCCATATAAGCAAACATGTCAAATAATTTCTCAGTTCATATTATCCAAGAAGACTTCCCTCCTGGAGCCCTTTACCTTTCTGCTCTGTTTTAGGTTAGTTTCATTCCAAGTCAGTTGCATGTCTATTGTTCTAGGAATTCCCTTTGCCATCATCCTGTGTTGAATCCCCTGTTCCTTTAATCCTCTTATTTCCTAATTTACTCCTTTTTTTTGGTAGGCCATATCCTCAGTCACTTTCTGAGTACTGCATGGAAGGTACTTTTTATGTCCTGGCGCATCTGAAAATAGCTTTATAGCTTTGTGGTGTCTCATTCTCAACAAGAATGGGAAGCCAAATATCATCAGATATTTAAGGAAGACCCTTGATATAAAAAACAGAGACCAAATTAAACAGAGAAAACATGGAGAGAGAAAAAAGAGTGTCAAGGCTGGAAACAGAATAAAACAGTGAAATATATAAATAATATGCTCAGACAGGTGAGAGAAGTTGTTGCAGCTATGAAACAAGAACAAAATACTATACAAATAGTAATCAGTGCTCAAGACTTAGATCCTGGAAGTTTTAGATGTTTGACATAAAAAGAGAATCAGCTCTATAATCTCTCTGGTTGGTTAATATTACATTGTTGGATATAGCCTATTGTTCTCCAGGTTTAGTGTACCCGAAAAATCACCTGGAGACTGTAGGTTGAAAATGGTAGAATACACAAAGACATTTATCCACTCTTCGCTCCTGAAACCCTAGTAAAATAATATTAATGGGATTTTTTAAAGCTTTTATTGTGACAGAGACCAAAACAGAAAAAGGGAAATTGGAGAAAATATAGACAAGGCTAGGAACAGAAGAAAAGTTTAAAAAAAGTATAATTACTGTCCTAAGGGATAAGGGAAAATGTAAAAAGTGCATCGAGGTGTGGTAACTGACTTAGCATATGGCAGAGAGCATGCTCATAAGATCCCTTCTCACCAGATTATTCCTGCACAGTCATTTCAGCTTCCTCAAAATCTTGTAAACCTCTCTTCTCTGTTCTTTGTGTCCATTGGTAGAGCTTGTAGACCCAGAAGCTTCAATATTAGCTGACTGAGCAGTAAAGCAAACAGATCCCCAAATGGCAGCGTTTAGAGTTCTTGAAGAACAGACATCTTAAATTTGATGAAGTCTAATTTATTAATATTTTCCTTTATGGTTAGTGCTTTTTGTGTTCTGCTTCAGAAATCTTTGCTTACTCCAACTGGTAATGAAGATATTTTCCCATGTTATATTCTACAAGTTTTATCATTTTACCTTTCACACATATTTATATTTTCAATCCTCTTAGAATTTATTTCTTTTTATGTTGTGATATAAGGGTCTTTTTTTACATGGATATCAAAGTGACACATTTATTTAAGCAAAACATTCTTTCCCCAGTGCACTTAAACATTATCATAAATCATGGAACCATAAATGATTCTCTATTTCATTCCATTCCTCTCTTTGCCTATGCATGAACCAATATCATACTATCCTAGTCAAAGAGTTAAAGTATATTGATAGGTCTTGATATCTCACAATTTCATTTATTAATCCTCTTTGAGGTTGCTTTCCTTGACTATTCTTGGGCTGTTGCATTTCCAATATAATTTTGAGAAGCAACTTGTTAGTTTCTATACAAAACTTGTTGGGGTTTTCATGGGGATCAAACTATAGGTTTGCAACTAATTGGCATCTTCACAATTTTGAGTCTTTCAATTCATGAACATGGTATATCCCTCCATTAATTTTGGTTTTCCTTAATTTTTCTCAATGATGTTTTAGAGCCTTCTGTGTAGGGTTTATGCACATATTTTGTTAGATTTGTTCTTAAGTTTTTTGTTTTTTTTTTTTTGCGGGGCGTATGGGGGCCTCTCACTGTTGTGGCCTCTCCCGTTGCGGAGCACAGGCTCTGGACATGTAGGCTCAGTGGCCATGGCTCACAGGCCCAGCTGCTTCATGGCATGTGGGATCCTCCCGGACTGGGGCATGAACTCGTGTCCCCTGCATCGGCAGGCAGACTCTCAACCACCGCACCACCAGGGAAGCCCCTGTTCTTAAGTATTTGATGCTGTTATAAAAGATAGCATATTTTCTCAATTCTAATATTGAATTATTTTTGTATATTGACCTTGTATCCAGAAAACTTTTAAAATTCACTTACTATTTATAACATATGTGTGTAGATGTTTTTGGATTTTCTCCATACATGAAGTGTCATGTGCAAATAATAATGCCCATATTTTTTCATTTCCAACTCTTTTACCTTTTATTTATTTTTCTTGCTTTATTGCATTGGTTATGACTTCCTGTACAATGTTGAATATAAGTAGTAATAGCAGGTATTCTTGTCTTATTGCCACCCTCAGGAAGAAGGCTTTCAATATTTCACCACTAAATATAATCTTTGCTGTAAGATTTTGTTTGATATACTACTTATGAGGTTAAGGAAGTGTTTTTCTATTCCTGGTTTACTAGATGTTTGTGGGTTTTTAAAACATAGATGGGTGTAGAATTTTAACTGTAATCCATCATTGAGATTGTCATAAGCTTCTTCTAATTTCTCCTTCTTTTCTCATTTCCCCTCAATTGCTTTTTATCAATATAATTAAATTATAATAAATTGAATAGTTTTTTCTTTACAAAAAGTTTATTTTATTTTCTACTTCTGCATACCCCACATGCTCACCACCTAAAATTTAGTTTTCATCCATCACCATACCATTGATCCCCTTTACCCATTTTGCCCTCTCTCCAAACCCTCCTCCTCTGGTAACCACTATTTTGTTCTCTTCATCTACATGTTTGTTTCTGTTTGGTTTGTTCATTTATTACAAAAAGTTAATTTTTATTATTAGCATGGAGTCAATATTAAATAAGCTTATATTAAAGTATTTGGAAAAAATGTTAAATGTATCATGGGAAGAGACAGTACTCTTAAAACTAGAGCTATCAAAATGTTGATATATTAATTGAATACTTTTTTGAATATCATTTTACCTTTTAATTCTTGGAATAAACCTAACCTGGCCATGATGATTATCCATTTTATATATCACTGCAATCAATTTTAAAATATCTCAAAATAATTTTTAAATGTATGTGAATCAGAGATATTGGCCTGTAATTTTTCTTTCTTATAATATCCTTGTCAGATTTTGTTGTGTTATTCTGATCACATAGACTGAATTGGTAAACATTCTCCCATTTTCTATTCTTTGAAAGAGTTTGTGTGACATTGGTGCTGTTTCTTCCTTAAATGGTTTGAAAAATTTACTGTCATCTGGGACTGGAGTTTTTCGTGTGTGGAGGAGGGAGTTTTTAACTGCAAATTCAATTTCTTTAATACATATAATACTATTCAAATGTCCTATTTCTTGTGTGTTTTGGTAAATTGTGTTTTTTCAAGGAAGTTTTCGATTTTATCTAAAATTGAAATTTATCATCATAAGTTTAAAATAAACTATCTTTTTAATATCTGTAGGCTCCTTAGTGGTATTCTTCTTTTCATCCCTGATATTGGTGATTTGTCTTCTTTTTTTTCCTGTCTTGAGCAGTTTTTCAAGGAGTTTATCAATTTTATTAGTCTCTGCAAAGAAGTAATTTTGATCTTTTGGATTTACTCTATTGTATGTCTCCTTTCTATTTAATTAAATTCTGCTTTTATTTTTATGATTTTCCATCTATTTTCATTGAGTTTAATGTGCCGTTTTTTTCCTAATTTCTTGAGATGGATACCTAGAATACCAACTAGATCTTTCCTTCTTCCAAACTCCTGCCATTATCTCTCATTGGTGAACACAGTCAGAAGTCAGCCAACGTATGAACCTGGGGAAAACAACCTCACAAGGTAACCCCTTTGTGATTCAGGCAGAACAAAGGAAGGGCAAAGGATGAATACAATAGCCCACAAGCAGATGTCTAATACAGAGTGTGAAATTTGGAGGAAAAAGACTTGGGCAGGACAGGATAATGTTCTTTAACTTCTTAAAGGCTTGTTACATGGGAGAGGGACTGAATATGTTATGTGTGAAACCAGAGGTCCATACTAGAACTAATGGGGGAAATTACAGAAAAACAGATTGCAGCTCAGTATAAGAAAAAAAAATTTTTTTAATTTATTTTATTTTTAGCTGCATTGGGTCTTCGTTGCTGTGCACAGGCTTTTCTCTAGATACAGCAAGCGGGAGCTACTCTTCCTTGTGGTGTGTGGGCTTCTCATTGTGGTGGCTTCCCTTGTTGTGGAGCATGGGCTCTAGGCACATGGGCTTCAGTAGTTTTGGCTCGCAGGCTCTAGAGTGCAGGCTCAATAGTTGTGGTGCATGGGCTTAGTTGCTCCACAGCATGAGGGATCTTCCTGGACCAGGGCTCAAACCTGTGTCCCTTGCATTGGCCGGCAGATTCTTAACCACTGCACCACCAGGGAAACCCAAGAAAAAACTTTTAACAATTAATTGAGCCACACAGAAACAGAAGTGCTGAAATGGGGAATCAGGTATTCTCATAAAATTTTGGTTGGAAAGCATTTTGACAAAATCTATTCAAATCAGTATTCTTTCATTCAACAATTCTACTCTTAAGATTGTTTTCTATAGGTATTAGTGTAAATATGCACCAAGAAGTATGAGCAAGGATAGTTACTGAACACTGCTTGCAATATAAAAGATTGGAAACAACCTAAATGTCTATCAACTGTGAACTGACTAAATAATGGTACATCCATACGATTACAATACAGTGCAGCCTTTTAAAATGTGGCAGATCTAGATTTACTGGTATAATGTCCAAGATGTATTATGTGAAAGAAGCAACATGCAAAACAGTTTCATAGTCTGTTACCATTTACATAGTATGCTGTTATTTGTGTAAAAGAAAGGAACACAAATTTACACAAATGTATATATGCCTTATTTACACAGTAAAGCTCTGGATGGATACACAGAAAACAACCAAGTGGTGGAAAAAGGAAACTTAAAAGAATAAGTTATCTGAATTTTCATGAACCAAATGAATTAGAAAACTTTCACATTTCTAGTTACATTTTTATAGGTAAAATAAAGAAATATTAGCTGGATAATTGGGTAAATAGCAATTATTGGATCAATATCAACCACCAGTAAATTCTCTGTATTGTACCACAGAGCCCTATCCTTCACTCTTCTCAGCATGGGTAGGAATGACTTGAATGAGAACATAGTTTACAAACTCAGCAATTTCTATTCTATCAGAAAACTCATAAAAATAACAAATACCTTGGATTGTTTGTTGGTCAGTGTTCAGGGCTCTTTTCAACCAAAGTAATCTACATTCCTTAAATAAGCCTTTGGATAGAAACAGAACAGATAAGAGGAATTGCTATATTTGTCATCAATTTCACATTTCAAATTGGAAATTTGACTATTATTATTTTCTCTATATTTGTTAAGAAAAGTGAATTTGCTGAATTCCAAGTCAAATGTGGATTGTTTATTTTCTTTAAACCTTAGGAAGAAAACTTATTACTTTTCATATTTGCCTGTAAGCATTTGAAGATTCTTTTTATTTTAGGTATTTTCATCACAAAAATTGGTAAGTGAAACCAAGGTTTAGACTGCTTAATGGATCTATAACAACACATTACTACATAACATAAGAAATGTTAAAAATAAATATCTCAAGGACAACGATGTAAAGAGATTCAGTTCACCACAAAAACAAGGATTTGCAGCTCTATAGCTTGGTATATTAAACCAATCATAAAATATACACCTATGCCCCTGTTTTGAACCTAAGAAAAATCAGATTGGGGTGAAGGAAAGCAGCCACAGCATCCTTATTTCAAGACTGATGATTCTTTGAATTGCCTCATGTACTCATCAAACGGTCAAAGTAGGACCTCACTGGTTGGCAGACCTTTTTAGATTTAACTCTTACCAGTTGTAACTGTTTCTCAATGCAGACTCTCAGTACAGCAGAAGCAATAAAACACTTACAAGGAAAGGCCATCTATTCTTTCCTTGTGGGAGCATTAAAAGCCATTCAAGCAGAAAACACTTGGAAAAATAGATCTCTGTACAAAGCTTTTTAACATAAGTTGTTTGTCTCAAAGAACTATCTACATAGAATAGTATAGGATTATTTTATTTACATAGGGTTTTACATGTCACTTTTCCTCCCATCAAACCCTTTGAGTATACATGAGAGTATAATATAAGCTTTCCTGAGTTTTAGTCATTTGCTTCTATAGCCAGTATGATGATGTTCCCAATAATGGTGTGGAAAAGAACTGACCAGTGAAATATCCAAATCATGCTCTATACCTGCCATATATTTGGTTTGGCTTATTATTTAGGGGTAAAAATAATACTGTGAAGTAGATATTATATTAAAAAAGGAATCAATCCCAAATAGAAATTTAATAATATTTTCTCTTTAATAATAGCCCCTTTTTTGTTGTTGCTTGGGAAAAGATATCATATAATATCGTTAGGAAAATTTAAGATCTAATGAAGCATTTTCAATCTATGAGAAGTGCCAACAGTGTAAAGCCTAGAAATGGAAAGAAATCCTGTCAGTCCTTAAGCCCTACTTAAGGGTCACTGAGATGGAGATTGACCTTGTTTGGGACACCTAAGTGGCATGTTACATATTGGTGCAAGTTATACTAAATTGCATTTCTTTGGACAGGGATATTAGAACTGCAAATTAAAATTCCAGGTGAAAAAGTGCTGTGTTGCCTTCTCCTAAGGAATTCATACTAAGGGCCTTTTTCCTCTCCACAGTGATTGTTGGTAAAAATTTTAACTGCATACATTTAAAAATACATTTTTATGATAATGCTAACTTGTAAAAGTCAGTTTCCAAAATGTTTGTGAAGGGATTTGTAATTTTATAAATAGTTCAGCTATGTTTAGTTCTCTACCTGTAATTAAAAGTGATCCTTTAAATTCTACTAGAGATGCAATATTACTAGCACTGATAATTGTACCCTTGTTACCTGGTTCTCAAGTGAAGGGATGGCTCCTGTTTGCTTGATATGTTTACTCAGCTTCCACTAATGTGAATAAGCAATCCCCAAGGATAAGAAAAAAAATTTATAGATCTGGCATATGAAACACCAACTCAATAAGTTTAATTCTGCAAAGAGATGTGAAATTTTACCTGACAGTACAAGAACAGCAATTATAAGAGGCTCTGGTAAACTAAACAGAGGATGAAAGGATTGAAGTATGGGGAAACAATCTCTGTCAAATCCTGGCAAAGGTAACCACAATTTTGGTAATCTAGCTTGAAAATTTTTGATATTATTAATGTACTGCAATGTAATCACAATACTAAAGGACTATGAAACATGTTGTCAATTAAATTTAAAACTGTGATAAATACAAAGGTGCTAATTGAATCGTGTGGTGGAGCCCTAGTAGAATGGAAAACAACTTTGAACTCCCTTTTTCTCTATTGATTTCAAGTTTTTAAAATAAATAAACTTACAGGGTATATTTAGGATTCATTTTTTTAAAAAACACAAGAGTAATTGGATTTCAAAAATCATCTTTAGAGGGAAGGATTTAGCTAGGTGAATAAAGTCTCTGGGAAGCTCTGTCTCTACTCACATGGTGAGGGACTGAGTAAGTCAACCATTCCTTGGCCCTGAATGCAGGCTGTTGTTATCAATCCACAGAGAGGCTGAAGTAGAGCATATTCACCTACCAGGACTTGCTCAGCTTTGGAGCCACTACAGTTGTAGCTATTCTCAACACCACTTAAAGAAGAGAATTGATTTTTTTTTCACTCATGCATCAACTCCTCTCTTTTTCCACTACCTGAGTATAAACTTTTTCTCATGAGAAGGAAAAATGCAGAAGTTAATTATGCTCTTAAGTGCCTATAATATAGGCATTTGTATAATCTAGCTCCAAAAAGATGGACTACATGAACTCACAGGGTTACTTCTCTTTACATTACAGTCTCTTTCTTCCCCAAAACACTCAAGTTCCCTCAATTTCCAGTTCTGCCCAAACTTCCTCAATCCTCATAACAAAAAACTGATGCTTACAGGTTTAAGAAAGTTACCACTTCACCACCTCTCACAGTATATTTAAAATGGAAAAACAATTGCATAGGTCAATTTTTTTTAGAAAACATAGTGAAGACTCAATTTGCAGCTAGATTTAGCTGGGATCTCCAATTGAGAACTTAGGCTATGTATTTTCTAGGAATCAGACATATCTGGAGATATAAGGGAAGTGGTTTGGCCATGGATCTATTACATGTAAGTACTGGGGAAAATTCAAACTAAAAGAAGAGGGAATCAAAACACATAAAGACAGTACGTGGGAATGGATGGGGAGGTACAATTCTGAGTATAGGCCCAAGGTTCTCATTCAGCATGGTCCCCTGGTTTACCTTCTGTGGACTCATGGCTGAGGTATCATACATGGAGAGTGCAATGGAAGAAAAAAAAGGAAAAGAGCTACTTCTTTAAGTCTTTAATAGTACTGAGCAGTGCTTCTCTGCACCTTCCTTAGGAGGGTATCACACCAATGGACGTAAAGGGTACTTTCTCTAGAGGGGTTAACTACTAAACCACAGAATGTACAAAATATTGGTGGGCTTCAGTGGGTATGGGTGTCTGTGGTAGACATGGGGGTAACCTTACGTGTCACAGATGTGCATACAAAGCACTTAGCACATTTTCTGACGCAAAATATGTGCTCAGAAAATACATGCTTAATGACATGGTTATTACTAATAGCAGCACCCTTGGTGTTATGAGTTGAAATGTGCACTCCCCAAAATTAAACTCAGAATGTGACTGTATTTTGAGAAAGGGTCTTTAAAGAAGTAACTAAGTTAAAATGATGTCATTAGGGTGGACCCTAATCCAATATGAGTGTTATCCTTATACCTTATAATAAGAGGAAATTTGGACACAGACATACACAAAGGGAAAACATGTGAAGACACAGGAAGAAGATGGCCATTTAAAAGCCAAGGAGAGAAGCCTGGAACAAAACCTTCCTCCACGGCCCTCAGAAGGAGCCAATCCTGATGACACATTGATCTCAGACTTGTAGCCTCCAGAACTATGAAAAAATAAATTTCTGTTGTTTAAGCCACCCGGTCTGTAGTATTTTGTTATGAGCATCACTAATATAGTGGGCATTAGCAGCAACAGGATACATTATGCTAGTAAGCTGGAGGAAACAAAGAAAATGGTGATAGTTGATATGACTAGTTCCTAAGCATTCATTTATTCATACACATTCATTCAATAAATATTGCTTGGTCATTATATGTGCCAGACATTATTCTAAGTGCTAGAAATGCAAAGCCCAACAAAGCATAGTCCCTACCAGAGAGGAGCTCATAGTCTTGTGTACGTGTGGTCATTTGGGAGTGAGAAAAAGAGGAGAGAAAGAAGATGAATGAGATGATGGAAAGGGCATAGGGTGTCAAATATGTAAACCAATTATTACAATTCTATAATCAACACTGTGAAAAGCGGATAAAGTTAGGCATAAGGTTTTATGGATGTACAGAAGCAAGCCATCTAACTCAAAATGGGGGTCAGGAGTTAGCTAGACAAAAATAGAGAGGAAGGGCATTGCTATTTAAGATACACCACCCCTTCTTCTTCTTCCTGATCTCTTGCAATAGTTATAGGAGAAGTGTCAGAAAAATTTAGTTTTGTTGCTCTTCTGATGATATAACTTTTCTCCTCAGGCTGGAATAGCCTAGAAAGTTCAGGGATTTTACACATGGGCAGCAAATTTCAGTTTTGTATTCAAACTAAAACTTGAAAGCTACACACACAATCACACACCTTTGCGAATGCTAACAAGGCCCAGTTCATGAAGTGTAATCCTTGCTTTATAACGACTATATTGAACACTAAGAGAAAGACTAAAAATAAATTTCAACTCATATTGAAATGATATAAAGTTGTTCTTTATGATGCTTTTGCATCTGATTTGTATCTAGTTCACCACTATTCTAAATAGACTTTCATAAGTTTAGTGATGTGAAGTCACACAGAATGATACGTATATTAATGTTTTCTAATATCTCATTTCATGTACAAGTAGCACTCCTATGAAGTATGGAATCAATTAACATCTCTGTATATCAGTTTTCTGTCTATAAGAAAGTTGATATTTTTTTTCTCCCGGAAAAATGGCAAAATTGATTTCAGCACAAAGGAGTTGTTCTAGTTTTATATTGTATTTGAACAGTGAATAATGTGGGCCTATGAACTGAAAAAGATGATAATAGCATCTTTGAACACATCAGAAGCTAAAGAAAGCAAATTTTAAAAAGGAAAGAATGACAGTAAAAATTAAGGTGTTATGTGAAATATACTAACATCCTATTCCAATTCAGTCACTTAGGCTCACAAAGATAATGATGATGTTTATGATGACATAATTATATTCAGCTAAAATATCAATTTTAATTCATCCATTTTCTTTTACAAATAAAAAATCATATTTCTCTCTCTTCCTAGGAGGAACGTAACCATTTAAAAATAGGTCTTCTTGCCAGTCTCCTTCTAATAACCTGCTTTAGGACGAAGAACTGAATGGTCATTCTTTGGGTCAAAGTTTTCACTGGATGCTTTGACTTCTGTGGAAGGCAGAATACTGGCAGCATGGCATGCTGGCTTTGGAACTGCTGGAGTTAGGCTTGTGGTATATTTGAACATATATTTTAGATATAGACTGGCAAGATTTTTTTTTTACTTAAGATCCTAACCCACCATAATAATTTGTCCTTTATGGGGACAGACTCTATTCATTATGAAAGGACAGAGTATGAAAACAGCTGAAATCTTGAAAAACAGTGCATTTCAGACAAAACTCTGGCAGCTTTGTACTCTTGCAGACTCTGTCAAAAAACCTAGAAACAAAATAAATGCTTGCCCCAATCTGATTATGGAGATCAGACTTAGTATCTGAAACAGAAAATAATGCAAATAAGAACTATAATAAAATGCTAAATTCTGTGAGAGGGAAAAAAAAGGCTAAGTTATGAGAACATCTCCATTATCAACTCAGGTGATGTGAGGATAGACTTTGGGATATCTAAAGAAATGAAAACAAAATTCAAATCATAAAAGATAAAACGTTTACTGAGGGAAAATTTTGTGTTCTCTTAAAGAGTTAACTTTTAAAGGGCACACCTTCAAACCATGCCATAAAAATCTTGTTTTCATAGCTAAATTTCATATCTCTCTCCCATAGAAATATTGGGAGAGAGTCCAGAATGGTGAGCTTTGTCTTGCTGTTTGTTATGGAAAGCAGACACACAAATGCCTGGCATGAAAGAAACACTTGTTTCTGTCAAATACATTCTGTTCAGGAAGAGTGCATCCGTGTGAAAATATGACCCCTATCATGCTGCCAAGTTTAGCAAAATCTAAGGTGAGCTGCTGAGGAAGTGCTAAAAGCAGCTTTAACTTACACACCCAGTTTTTAAAGACTTTCAAAAACCATCTCAAGGAGAATACTTATAACACACTCTTTTGGTAATTCCCCACTCTTTCTAACTTACTTTGTCTCAATTTAGACACTACATAAATATATTGTCCCTGAAGGAATGGGAAACATGCTGCTTAACCTGTATCTTATGTTTTTCAACATTCTGGTTTGCATGTCTTGGTACTAAAGTTTCATATTTATTTATATCCCTGTGAGCTTAAAATAAGTGTCTTCTTCAACAAATCTGAGTTTGTAAGAACTCATTTCATATAATGTCTTTATGGCCTTTTATTTATGGTTTCTTTTTAAAGAGTCGAAGTTAAGATATTGCATATGAGAGACATCAGTGCTTTAGCTTATGAACCACATTAAACCCTCTGAATTTTGTGAAAAATATGTGGTAAAATTCTAAAAGGAGTTTAATCAGTTTCAAAACTTTGGGGATTATGAAAGATTTTTTTTTGGTCGTGTATAATTTTATTTTTCAGGGTTGTAGGAGGGTTATATTTTCTTTTAATTTCCCTAATTTTCCCATTTCTTAAAAAGTACAGACAATGTAAGCTTCAAACTGGAGTTCAGCTATACAGTGACACAGAGCTTTCAGTACACTAAAAATAATTGTATGTGGTTTGGGTAAATGTGAGTTGACTACTGAGAGTAGGTTCAACACATGATCAGAGTTTTGGTGTATCTGCTATGATGGGTTGGAGAATATGTATAACAGCAGTCACAGACTCATATGTTTACAGGGGCCTGGCAGAGAATATAAATGAATGAAGCTCTCTGGTATAAGAATTATCTTGAACTAGGAAGCAATCATGGTCGTCCATTTTCCCACTTTTGATGACATACAGCTACAGCTTTTTTTGTTTGTTTTCCTTTGAATTACTTTAGGAAAAACAACAATGCAAGCAAAACAAGAAATAGCAATAAACAATTGAATTCAAATATGTCAATGTACAAGATTTGGCCATGTGTTGTCATTAATTTGTGACTTTTGGTTTAGAGCAAAATATAAAAATTGTTAAGCTGTCCAGACATTGTGGTGTCAGGCACACAGCACCATCTGTGAACTACTCTTGCCAAGAAGTTGATTTCTCTAGAATTAACTCTCATTTACAGAAACATAAAGGACAGAGGAACAAGTAAAATGACACCTCAAGGAAGGAGACAGACAAATCTAGAATGTGGAACATTCCATATGAACAACCGACGTGGTTTCTCCAACAACCCAATGGTAGGGAAAATGAAGGTGGAAAGAAGATACTGCTTCAGATTCACAGAGACCAAACAGGCATATCAATTAAATGCAGTATGTGGATCTTATTTGAATCCTAAACTGAATATGCATTTTTAAACAATCAGGAACATTTGTTTATGGACTAGATATTAGATAATACCAAAAAATATTGTTAATTTATTAGGCATGATAATGGCATTGTGGTTATGTAAGAGATTATCTACAATTTTTACAGATGCATACAGAAGTAGACAGAGGCAAAATAATGCCACCTAGGATTTGCCTTAAATACCTAAGAGAAGAGGGGGAAGATGGTGGAAGAGTAAGACGCGGAGATCACCTTCCTCCTCACAGATACAACAGAGATACATCTACACGTGGAACAACTCCTACAGAACAACTACTGAATGCTGGCAGAAGACCTCAGACCTCCCAAAAGGCAAGAAACTCCCCACGTACCTGGGTAGGGCAAAAGAAAACAGAGACAAAAGAATAGGGACGGGACCTGCACCAGTGGAAGGGAGCTGTGAAAGAGGAAAGGTTTCCACACACTAGGAAGCCCCTTCGCAGGCGGAGACTGCAGGTGGCGGAGGGGGGATGCTTCGGAGCTGTGGAGAAGAGCACAACAGGGGAGCGGAGGGCAAAGCGGAGAGAATCCCGCACAGAGGATCGGTGCCGACCGGCACTCACCAGTCCGAGAGGCTTGTCTGCTCAACAACCAGGGCGGGCAGGGCTGGGAGCTGAGGCTCGGGCTTCGGTCACAGCGCAGGGAGAGGACTGGGGTTGGTGGCGTGAACACAGCCTGCAGGGGGTTAGTGCACCACGGCTAGCCGGGAGGGAGTCCGGGGAAAAGTCTGGACCTGCCAAAGAGGCAAGAGACTTTTTCTTCCCTCTTTGTTTGCTGGTGCGCGAGGAGAGGGGATTAAGAGCGCTGCTTAAAGGAGCTCCAGAGACGGGCGCGAGCCGCGGCTAACAGCACGGACCCCAGAGACGGGCATGAGATGCTAAGGCTGCTGCTGCCACCACCAAGAAGCCTATGTGCGAGCACAGGTCACTATCCACACCTCCCTTCCAGGGAGCCTGTGCAGCCGGCCACTGCCAGGGTCCCAGGATCCAGGGACAACTTCACGGGGAGAACACACGGCATGCCTCAGGCTGGTGCAACGTCCCGCTGGCCTCTGCTGCCGCAGGCTCGCCCCCGCATCCTCACCCATCCATCCCCCCAGCCTGAGTGAGTGAGAGTCCCCGAGTCAGCTGCTCCTTTAACCCGGTCCTGTCTGAGTGAAGAACAGACACCCTCCGGCAACCAAAACACAGAGGCCAGGACAAATCCAAAGCTGAGCGCTGGGAGCTGTGCGAACAAAGAAGAGAAAGGGAAATCTCTCCCAGCAGCCTCAGGAGCAGTGGATTAAATCTCCACAATCAACGTGATGTACCCTGCATCTGTGGAATACATGAATAGACAACGAATTATCCCAAACTGAGGAGGTGGACTTTGAGAGCAAGATTTATTATTTTTTCCCCTTTCCCTCTTTTTGTGAGTGTGTATGTGTATGCTTCTGTGTGAGATTTTCTCTGTATAGCTTTACTTTCACCATTTGTCCTAGGGTTCTATCCATCCGGTTTTTTTGTTGTTGTTCTTTTTTTTGACTTTTTCAAAAAAATTTTTCTTAATAATTATTTTTTTTATTTTAATACCTTTATTTTATTTAATCTTTATTTTATTTTATTTTCTCCTCTTTCTTCCTTTCTTTCTACTTTTTATCCCTTTTATTCTGAGCCATGTGGATGAAAGGCTCTTGGTGCTCCAGCCAGGAGTCAGTGCTGTGCCTCTGAGGTGGAAGAGCCAACTTCAGGACACTGGTCCACAAGAGACCTCCCAGCTCCACGTAATATCAACTGGCGAAAATCTCCCAGAGATCTCTATCTCAACACCAACACCCAGGTTCACTCAACGACCAGCAAGCTACAGTGCTGGACACCCTATGCCAAACAACAGGCAAGACAGGAACACAAACCAACCCATTAGCAGAGAGGTTGCCTAAAATCATAGTAAGTCCACAGACACCCCAAAACACACCACTAAACGGGGACCTGCCCACCAGTAGACAAGATCCAGCCTCATCCACCAGAACACAGGCAATAGTCCCCTCCACCAGGATGCCTACACAACCCACTGAAACAACATTAGCCACTGGGGACAGACACCAAAAACAATGGGAACTACGAACCTGCAGCCTCCAAAAAGGAGACTCCAAACACAGTAAGATAAGCAAAATGAGAAGAAAGAAAAACACACTGCAGATGAAGGAGCAAGATAAAAACCCAACAGACCTAACAAATGAAGAGGAAATAGGCAGTCTACCTGAAAAAGAATTCAGAAAAATGATAGTAAAGATGAAACAAAATCTTGGAAATAGAATAGAGAAAATGCAAGAAACATTAACAAGGAACTAGAAGAACTAAAGATGAAACAAACAACTATGAACAACAAAATGAATGAAATTAAAAATACTGTAGAAGGGTTCAGTAGCACAATAACTGAGGCAGAAGAACGGATAAGTGACCTGGAAGATAAAATAGTGGAAATAACTACTGCAGAGCAGAATAAATAAAAAAGAATGAAAAGAACTGAGGACAGTCTCAGAGAATTCTGGGACAACATTAAATGCACCAATATTCGAATTATAAGGGTTCCAGAAGAAGAAGAGAAAAGGAAAGGGACTGAGAAAATATTTGAAGAGATTATAGTTGAAAACTTCCCTAATATGGGAAAGGAAATAGTTAATCAAGTCCAGGAAGCACAGAGAGTCCCATAGAGGATAAATCCAAGGAGAATCATGCCAAGACACATATTAATCAAACTGTCAAAAATTAAATACAAAGAAAACATATTAAAAGCAGCAAGGGAAAAAGAACAAATAACACACAAGGGAATCCCCATAAGGTTAACAGCTGATCTTTCAGCAGAAACTCTGCAATCCAGAAGGGCCTGGCAGGACATACTGAAAGTGATGAAGGAGAAAAACCTACAACCAAGATTACTCTACTCAGCAAGTATCTCATTCAGATTTGATGGAGAAATTAAAACGTTTAGAGACAAGCAAAAGCTGTGAGAGTTCAGCACCGCCAAACCAGCTTTACAACAAATGCTAAAGGAGCTTCTCTAGGCAAGAAACACAAGAGAAGGAAAGGCCTACAATAACAAACCAAAAACAATTAAGAAAATGGGAATAGGAACATACATATCGATAATTACCTTAAATGTAAATGGATTAAATGCTCCCACCAAAAGACACAGCCTGGCTGAATGGATACAAAAACAAGACCCATATATATGCTGTCTAAAAGAGACCCACTTCAGACATAGAGACACATACAGACTGAAAATGAGGGGATGGAAAAAGATATTCCATGCAAATGGAAACCAAAAGAAAGCTGGAGTAGCAATTCTCATATCAGACAAAATAGACTTTAAAATAAAGACTATTAGAAGAGAGAAAGAAGGACACTACATAATGATCAAGGGATCCATCCAAGAAGAAAATATAACAATTGTAAATATTTATGCACCCAACATAGGAGCACCTCAATATATAAGGCAAATACTAACAGCCATAAAAGGGGAAATCGACAGTAACACATTCATAGTAGGGGATTTTAACACCCCACTTTCACCCATGGACAGATGATCCAAAATGAAAATAAATAAGGAAACACAAGCTTTAAATGATACATTAAACAACATGGACTTACTTGATATTTATAGGACATTCCATCCAAAAACAACACAATATACATTTTTCTCAAGTGCTCATGAAACATTTTCCAGGATAGATCATATCTTGGGTCACAAATCAAGCCTTGGTAAATTTAAGAAAATTGAAATTGTATCAAGTATCTTTTCTGACCACCATGCTATGAGACTACGTATCAATTACAGGAAAACATATGTAAAAAATAGAAACACATGGAGGCTAAACAATACACTATTTAATAATGAAGTGATCACTGAAGAAATCAATGAGGAAATAAAAAAATACCTAGAAACAGATAACAATGGAGATATGACAACCCAAAATCTATGGGATGCAGGAAAAGCAGTTCTAAGAGGGAAGTTTATAGTAATACAATCCTACCTTAAGAAACAGGAAAAATCTCGAATGAACAACCTACACTTGCACCTAAAGCCATTAGAGAAAGAAGAACAAAAAACCCCAAAGTTAACAGAAGGAAAGAAATCATAAAGATCAGATCAGAAATAAATGAAAAAGAAATGAAGGAAATGATAGCAAAGATCAATAAAACTAAAAGCTGGTTCTTTGAGAAGATAAACAAAAATGATAAACCATAAGCCAGACTCATCCAAAAAGAAAGGGAGAAGACTCAAATCAATACAATTAGAAATGAAAAAGGAGAAGTAACAACTGACACTGCAAAAGTGCAAAAGATCATGAGAGATTACTACAAGCAATTCTATGCCAATAAAATGGACAACCTGGAAGAAATGGACAAATTCTCAGAAATGCACAGCCTGCCAAGACTGAATCAGGAAGAAATAGAAAATAGGAACAGACCAATCACAAGCACTGAAATTGAAACTGTGATTAAAAATCTTCCAACAAACAAAAGCCCAGGACCAGATGGCTTCACAGGAGAATTCTATCAAACATTTAGAGAAGAGCTAACACCTATCCTTCTCAAACTCTTCCAAAATATAGCAGAGGGAGGAACACTCCCAAACTCATTCTACGAGGCCACCATCACCCTGATACCAAAACCAGACACGGATATCACAAACCAAGAAAACTACAGGCCAATATCACTAATGAACATAGATGCAAAAATCCTCAACAAAATATTAGCAAACAGAATCCAACAGCACATTAAAAGGATCACACATCATGATCAACTGGGGTTTATTCCAGGAAAGCAAGGATTCTTCAATATACACAAATCAATCAACGTGATACACCATATTAACAAATTGAATGAAAAAAAACATATGATCATCTCAATAGATACAGAGAAAGCTTTCTAAAACGTTCAACACACATTTATAATAAAAACCGTGCTGAAAGTAGCCATAGAGGGAACTTTCCTCAACATAATAAAGGCCATATATGACAAACCCACAGCCAACATCATCCTCAATTGTGAAAAACTGAAAGCATTTCCGCTAAGATCAGGAACAGGACAATGTTGCCCACTCTCACCACTCTTATTCAACATAGTTTTGGAAGTTTTAGCCACAGCAATCAGAGAAGAACAGGAAATAAGAGGAATCGAAATCAGAAAAGAAGAAGTAAAGCTGTCACTGTTTTCAGATGACATGGTACTATACATAGAGAATCCTAAACATGCTACCAGAAAACTACTAGAGCTAATCAATGAATTTGGTAAAGTAGCAGGATACAAAATTAATGCACAGAAATCTCTGACATTCCAATACACTAATGATGAAAAATCTGAAAGTGAAATCAAGAAAACACTCCCATTTACCATTGCAACAAAAAGAATAAAATAACTAGGAACAAACCTACCTAAGGAGACAAAAGACCTGTATGCAGAAAATGATAAGACACTGATGAAAGAAATTAAAGATGATACAAATAGATGGAGAGATATACCATGTTCTTGGATTGGAAGAATCAACATTGTGAAAATGACTCTACTACCCAAAGCAATCTATAGATTCAATGCAATCCCTAACAAACTACCACTGGCATTTTTCACAGAACTAGAACAAAAATTTTCACAATTTGTATGGAAACACAAAGGACTCCGAATAGCTAAAGCAATCTTGAGAATGAAAAAGGGAGCTGGAGGAATCAGGCTCCCTGACTTCAGACAATACTACAAAGCTACAGTAATCAGGACAGTACGGTGCTGGCACAAAAACAGAAATATAGATGGATAGAGCAGGATAGAATGCTCAGAGATAAACCCATGCACATAGGGTCACCTTATCTTTGATAAAGGAGGCAGGAATGTACAGTGGAGAAAGGACAGCCTCTTCAATAAGTGGTGCTGGGAAAACTGGACAGGTACGTGTAAAAGTATGAAATTAGAATACTCCCTAACACCATACACAAAAATAAGCTCAAAATGGTTTAAAGACCTAAATGTAAGGCCAGAAACTATCAAACTCTTAGAGGAAAAACATAGGCAGAACACTCTATGACATAAATCACAGCAAGATCCTTTTTGACCCACCTGCTAGAGAAATGGAAATAAAAATAAAAATAAACAAATGTGACCTATTGAAACTTCAAAGCTTTTGCACAGCAAAAGACAACCCTCAGAATGGGAGAAAATATTTGCAAATGAAGCAGCTCACAAAGGATTAATCACCAAAATTTATAAGCAGCTCATGCAGCTCAATAACAAAAAAACAAACAACCCTATCCAAAAATGGGCAGAAGACCTAAATAGACATTTCTCCAAAGAAGATATACAGATTACCAACAAACACATGAAAGAATGCTCAACATCATTAATCATTAGAGAAATGCAAATCAAACCTACAAGGAAATATCATCTCACACCAGTCAGAATGGCCATCATCAAAAAATCTAGAAGCAATAAATGCTGGAGAGGGTGTGGAGAAAAGGGAACACTCTTGCACTGCTGGTGGGAATGTGAATTGGTTCAGCCACTATGGAGAACAGTATGGAGGTTCCTTAAATACTACAAATAGAACTACCGTGTGACCCAGCAATCCCACTACTGAGCATATACCCTGAGAAAACCATAATTCAAAAAGAGTCATGTACCAAAATGTTCATTGCAGCTCTATTTACAATAACCCGGAGATGGAAACAACCTAAGTGTCCATCATCGGATGAATGGATAAAGATGTGGCACATATATACAATGGAATATTACTCAGCCATAAAAAGAAATGAAATTGAGTTATTTGTAATGAGGTTTATGGACTTAGAGTCTGTCATACAGAGTGAAGTTAAGTCATAAAGAGAAAGGCAAATACCGTATGCTAACACATATATATGGAATCTAAGAAAATGAAATGTCATGAAGAACCTAGTGGTAAGACAGGAATAAAGACACAGACCTACTAGAGAATGGGCATGGGGATATCGGGATGGGGAGGGGTGAGCTGTGACGGGGTGAGAGTTGCATGGACATGTATACACTACCAAACGTAAAGTAGATAGCTAGTGGGAAGCAGCCGCATAGCACAAGGAGATCATCTCGGTGCTTTGTGACCACCTAGAGGGGTGGGATGGGGAGGGTGGGAAGGAGGGAGATGCAAGAGGAAAGTGATATGGGAACACATGTATATGTATAACTGATTCACTTTGTTATAGAGCAGCAACTAACACACCATTGTAAAGCAAGTATACTCCAATAAAGATGTAAAAATATACCTAAGAAAGATGAGAAAAAGCAAAAAAGAGATAGATGAAACAAGTGAGAGAAATCTTGATAGTGACCAAGTCTGGTGATAGGTATATGGAGATCCACTGTACTGTTTTCTGTTTTTGTTTGAAATTTTTCATTAAAAAAATTAAAACTACATAGAGTTCCACTTCCAGGTATGATAGATTAGGACCCTCCCTGACAACTCTCCACCCCCACCCCACTGCATAAAATAACTGTAAAACCTGGGCATAAAACAAAAAGCAGATACCTGAACTTACTGGAGAGTGAAAAGAAGTGTCCGCTGGGTTGGCAGGGCAAGTTCACTTGGGGGGAGGGAGAAAAATTCCTATCTCTGCAGTTTTTAGCCTGAGGCTAATTGCAGTCCACACCTGGCTGGGATTCATGTAGAAAAACAACAACTACAACAAAACACAACCTGTCTCTGGCCTGTGAAATAAGAACATTAAAAGCAGGAAACTGGGAATGCAGGAATACTGCATGGGAAAGAACCGAAGAGTGGATCCCCAAGCTCTGTCCATCCACATTTCTGACTGAAATCTGAATTGGGCATGTGTGGAACAGACTGAAAACATGTCAGCTAAACCATATAACTGTAGACCAGAGATTGCAAGCTGACTACTCACAGGTAATTCCTGAACATAGACACATCTAAATCCAATCTGAACTGAGTTTGAAATTTGAAGTTCAGCCCAGCCCCACCTACAAAAAAAGTCACCTGTTAAAACAAAGGAGACAACAAACCCTCAATGGGGAAAAATAAGGGAATCCAAAATCTCCACAATTTCACATCCAAAATATCCAGGATATTTTAGAAAATTATGATGCATATGAAGAACCAAGAAAATGGAGCATATCGGAAAGAGAAAAAAAATCAATTGGATCTAACCCCAAGATGAATCGGTTGTTGGAATTAATATACAACAATTTTAAAATGGCTATAATAACCATCCTCAATGAAGTAAAAAAAAATATGGTTTGAATAAATAAAAGTTTCTGCAAGGAAAGAGATACAATAAAAGAGAAGTAAATGGAAATCTTAGAACTGAAAAAATATACTTTCTGAAATTAAAAGTTCAGAATAGACTTAACAGCCAAATGGAAATGACAGAGGAATGAGCAAGTGAACTTGAAGATTGATTAAAATTATCTAATGTGAAGTACAGAGAACTAAAAGATTGAAAAATAATAGGCCAAGAGTCAGGGAACCATTAGGTGATATCAAGTGATTTGACGTGTTTGAAAATGCAATACCAGAAGATGAGGAGAAACAGAATGGTGTAGAAAACATTTTTGAAGAAATAATAGCTTGAAATTTCCCAAATTTGATGAAAGTCAGAAATTTGAAGATTCAAGATATTCAACAAACATCATGCAAAATAATCAAAAAGATGCTCATACCAAGGAACATCACAGGTAAACTATTGAAATCCAAAGATGAAGAGCCAATCTTGAAAGCAGCAAGAGTAAAACAATATTGGTGGTGATGGTGGTAGTGGGGAACAATAGTTCAATTAACATCTGGCTTCATCAGAAAGGAATGAGGCTAGAAAAGAATGGAGAGAAAAAAATAATGCTGAAATAAAGAAAACTGTTAACCCATTACTGTATATCCAACAAAGATATTCCTCAAAAGTGAAGTGGAAATACAGACATTTTCAGAAAAAGAAAGCTAAGATAATTTCATCACTATTGTATATGCATGACAAGACATGCTAAAGGAAGTTCTTCAGGTTGAAGGAAAATAATACCAGATGGAATCTCAGACCATTAGAAAAGAATAAAAAGCACTGGAATGGAAAATATCAGGGTAAATGCAAAAATGACTTTGTTTTTGCTCTTTTGTTCTTAATTGCTTTTTAAATCACATAACTGTTTAATGAAAAAATAACATTGTCTTGCAGTCATTAGAATGTATTTAGATATAGTACATATAACAACTATAGCAGAAATGATATTATTAACTATAAATGGACTACAGAATTTAAGGATTAATAAAATCACAAAGAAATAAAATGCAAAGAATTATAGCTAAACATTCATCAAGAAATTTAATGTAATTCTCTAAATGTAATTCTCTAAAATTCAAATAGAAGGCAAGAAAGGAGGGAAAAAGAAATGAAAGGCAGAGGATGCAAGTTGAAAACAAAAGCAGTTGGTAGAATCAAACACATGTCAATAATTACATTAAAAAATTACTGAACTAAATACACCTAGTAAAAGGTAGAAATTGTCAAAATGGATAAAAAGAAAATAAGACCCAACTATTTGTTGTCTAAAAGAGATATACTTTCAATTAAAAGACATAGGTTGAAAGTAAATGGATGTAGGGACTTCCCTGGTGGCACAGTGGTTAAGAATCCGCCTGCCAATGCAGGGGACACGGGTTCGAGCCCTGGTCCGGGAAGTTTCCACATGCCACAGAGCAACTAAGTCCATGCATGACAGCTACTGAGCTGCGTGCTGCAACTTCTGAAGCCCACATGCCTAGAGCTTGTCCTCCACAACAAGAGAAGCCACCACAATGAGAAGCCTGTGCACAGCAACAAAGAGTAGCCCCTGTTTGCTGCAACTAAAAAAAAAAAAAAGAGCAAGCCCATGCAAAGCAACGAAGACCCAATGCAGCCAAAAATAAAAATAAAATAAATTTAAAATACATATATATATAAAATAAAAAAGAAGCTTCAAAACTTAAAAAAAAGAAAGGAAATGGATATATAAAGATATAATTTGCAAACATTAAAGTCAAAACGTATTGGCTTTAAAGAACAAACATCTATTTCCCAGTTTCTATGGGCTAAGAACACTTTCTGTGGGGCTCTCACAAGGCTGCAGTCAAGGTTTGGTTGAGTCTGCAGCCATCTCAAAGCTTCTCTGGGGGACGATGTACGTCTAGGTTCACTCACCAGGCTGCTGACAGGCCTCAGAAGATCCACTTTAAACTTCACTCATGTGGCTGTAGGCAGGAGTTGTGTCCTCACTGGCTTTTGGCACTTCATCATATGCTGCACTGTGAACAAATTCCTTTCTTTGACTGTATTTTTTTGACTTTCCAAATTCCTGTAAGAAACCATGCCCTTTCTTTATAATACTTCTCCCATGTTCTACCCTCCAGTGTTAACTTCACGTTTCTACAGCATCCAACAAATTTATAGCAGAGTCAATATATTTAATGTTATGGCCTCAGAAAAGGCACAGTGGCATGTGCAAAACAATCTAAATAGAACACCAATGTGGAATGAAAGACTATAAACTGCACCTACCTAACCATTCTACAGTCAGTTCATGAAGTTTAGAATTTGGATAGCGACATCTTAACTATCTTAAGAGTGAATCCTCCTGTCTCTGCATAATTGTGCTACAGAAGGGACCTAAGGGCACCTAGCAATAGAAAAGAGGAGAGTGAATTCTCATCCAGCTGTACTCATTAGAAGTTGCAGGATGGCAATACAGGAACCACCGGAGTCTTAGTTGCTCAGGGAAAATAAAAATCTCTAGAGCAAATTCTCACATACCAGTAATGGGTTCTCTATAGCAGAGTTTCTCAACCTGTGACTATTGACAATTGGAGCCAGATAATTTTTTGTTGAGAGAGGAGGGGCAGAGACTGTCCTGTGCATTTTAGGAGGTTTAACATCATCCATGGCCTCTACACACTAGATGCCAGTAGCTACCCCCACCTCATCACCAACCCTTGCAATTGCAAGAACAAAAAATATTTGTAAACATTGCCAAGTGTTCCCTGGGGGGAAAAAGCACCTCGCATTGAGAACCACTTCCCTAGATGGTACTTTTCAAGCTGAGAGGCACATCCCTTACTGGGTACTGAAATCAGTTTAGTGGGTACCAGCCAGCATTTTTTTAATGAAATCGAATTGAATAGAAAATATCAGAGCACTTAGACTCTAGTACACATAATACGTCATGTGTGTACTGAGTTGCTATGTAAAATCTATTTTTTTCTTCAACCTCAATTTCTCTCTGCAAAAACACAAATGTGCATATATGCCTAAGTAATATGATGGGCATGAGTTGTTTCTTTCTAATATTCAGAAAAAAGTAGTATGCTTGGTTTGAAAACTCTAAAGGAATTGTAGACACTGTTAAACATTAGATGAGGCATCAAAACCCAGATTGATTTTGTCTGGTTTTCTCTCATTATTCACATCAGAATTAAAGGATTCCTCCAGACTCTTGTCATTATGCTGTTCTTGCTCCTCTCCTACTGGTCCCTTCTCTTCCTGATGATGCTCCTTAATTCTTCTATATATGTAGTTTCAATAGAAACTTACTGTGGGTTGCTGCCCGCAAAACGTTTGAAAGCAACTGTGCCCAGAGCACAGCTGAGAGCCCTCAACCAGAATGGCTGCTCTGAGGCCATAGAATTTATTTTAGCTAATCTACAATAATAGTCTATGATCCTGGTATGAATCTTCATCCAAGTGTGACCCAGCCCCACTGTACCCCTCAGAAATATGCTCATGTCTTCCTGTCTTTATCCCTTTTCTCCTGCAGTTTTTCCTGAACTAATATATTTTTCGATACTACCCATCTTTCAATGTCTCTTCAAGTATTCTATGATGTCACACCTGAAATTCCAGTACAAAATAATCCCTCCATTCTATGAACACTTGCTTTACCTTTGTCTATACTGTAGATGCCCTCTTAAACAGTGTAACTGGGAACCATACTTTGGAGGTTACCATTAAAAAATTAATGAAAGAGAAGTCAAGATGGTAGAATAGGAGGATGGGGAAATCATCTCTCCTCACAGGTACATCAAGAATACATCTACAAATGGAACAGTTCTCACAGAACACCTGCTGTACATTAGTGGAAGACTTCGGACACCCAAAAGGACAAGAAAAAAACCCTCGCAACCGGGTAGGACGAAAGAAAGAAAAAAAGAAAAGAGGAATAAAAAAAGGGACCAGCAACCCTGGTGGGGGAAGCTGAAGGTGAAGAGAGGTCCCTGCACTCAGAAAACCCCCTCATGGTGGGGAAAATAGCTAGGACAGAAAGGGATGTTCAGGGGCTCAAAGGTGAATACAGCAGATGGTCTGTGGAAGGCAGGACAAAGAACTGCGTGCATGGTCTGTGCTGCACCCCTGTGCACCCCAGCCTGAGTCATGTGTCTCCTGTTGCGGAGCGGGGCTGGGTGCTGGAAAGTGGGGCTTGGAGCGTGGACTCAGGGAGGGGACAGCTGTTGGCTGTGAAAAGATAGCCTGAAGGGACAAGAGTAAGGAGCGCCACAGCTGGGAAAGTTTGCAGAAAAAGCCCCGGACACCATAGAAGCAAGGCATCATTGGTGAGTGGCAAGCAAGTGTTGGAGCCATCATTACAAGCCCTTTCCCCACGTGCTGGCTTCTTCAGCCTCCACCGGCACTGGGAGGGGCACCCATCTGAACAGGCTTACCTGCCCCTCAAGCCAAGGCCTCCTCCACCCGCATAGGCTCTGGGGTCCTGAGTGCCACCCATCCCAAAGCCTCCTTGGGAATCAGCCCTGGACACCCCTGCCTGAAACAGGAATCCAGCAAAGCTGATGGGGGTTGAGTGCTAAAGCATGGGGTTAAGAGAGCAGATCTGGGTACAGGACCGATGTTGGCTGTGTAGATACAACAGAGGGGACAGGAGTGAGGGGCTCCGAGGCCGGGAATGCCCCTAGAGGAAGCGTGGTATACCTAGGAAACAAGGTGCCATTGTTGAGTGTCACACAAAGGACAGGGATGCCATGGCACCAACATGCCAGCCCCTGCCTCAGCAGGCACTGGGAGGGACTCCCACCAGTGCACCCCAGTCTGTTGCAACTGCCTGCTGGTCTACGCTGCCACAGTCAATTCGCACACACCCCAGTTGTGGCCACCGTACCCTCCCTGGCCTAAGTGAGCAAGCGTGCCTGAATCAGCCACTGCTTTTGCTCCCTCTTGCCTGGGAGGGGAACAGATGTCTGAGGGTGGTGCACTTGCAGAGGTGGGGCCAAAACCAAAGCTGAGCCCCAGGAGTGGTGCAACTAAGGAAGAGGAATGGAAATCCCTCCTTGCAGCTACACAAGCCACCCATTAAATCCCCATGATCTACTTGGTAAATCCTGTGTCTGTGGAATATCTGAATAGACAATAAGTGTTCCCACAACTGAAACTGGTCTAGCTTTAGCAGCAGTGGACTTTGGGGGCAAGTACATGTGAAAATTGGGCCAGGTCAGAGTCTGAGCCAACCCCACAGGGCCCACAGCAGGTCCAGAAACCTACCTGGATGTATTGGAGGGCCTCCTAGGGAGGCAGGGGTTGGCCATGGCTCACTGAGGGAGTAAGAACACTGACAGAGGAGGCCCCAGGAAAATATTCTTATTACTATTATTCTTTTTTTGTTTGTTTCATTTTGCTCAGGTGTTGGTGTTGTTTTCATTATTATTTTTTATTATTTTTATTTTTTAATATATCTTTTTCTATTTTTACTTTATTTTTTGTTGTTTCTTGTTTTGTTCTTTCATTTTTCTTTATTTTTTTTGATTTTTTGATCATTTTTATGTGTTTGTTTTATGTTTTCTTTGCATTTTTTTTAGTTTGCTTTCTGCTTTTGCCTTATTTTGCATTTTTTGTTTTTGGTAGTTTAGTCCTTATTGATTGTTCTCATTTTTGAGTTCCTTTGTTTGTTCTCTTGTATTTTCTTTTTTTTCTTTTCTGTCTGCTTATTTGTTTCTGCTAGTTTGGTTTTGTTGTTTTCTTTGTCTTCAGTTTGTTGTATCCATTTGTTTTGTTCCTTATTTTATTGTATGTGTGTTGTTGTTGTTGCTGTTTGTTTTTGCTATTTGTCTTGGCTTTTGTCTACTTTCTTTTGCTTTTTTTCCCCCTTTCTTTCCTTTCTTTTTTCTCATGGTTTGTGGGCTATTAACTCCCTGGCCAGGAGTCGGGCCTCGGCCTCTGGGGTGGGAGTGCTGTGTCCAGGATGCTGGACCACTGGCATGATATATTCAAAATGATGAAAGGGAAAAACCTAAAGCCAAGAATACTCTACCCAGCAAGGCTCTCATTCAGATTCAAAGGAGAAATCAAAAGGTTTACAGACCAGCAAAAGCTAAGAGAAGAGAATTCAGCACCACCAAACCAGCTCTACAGGAAATGTTAAAGGTACTTCTCTAGGCAGGAAACATGAGAGAAGAAAAAACTAAAACAAATGAAAAATAATTAAGAAAATGGCAATAGGAACATACATATAATTACCTTAAATGTAAACAGATTAAATGCTCCAACCAAAAGGCACAGGCTGGCTGAATGGATACAAAAACAAAACCCTTATATACACTGTCTACAAGAGACCCACTTCAGACCTAGGGACACATACAGACTGAAAGTGAGGGGATGGAAAAAGGTATTCCATGCAAATGAAATCAAAAGAAAGCTGGAGTAGCAATTCTCACATCAGACAAAATAGACTTTAAAATAAAGACTGTTACAAGAGATAAGGAAGGACACTACAAAATGATCAAGGAATCAATCCAAGAAGATAAAACAATTGTAAATATTTCTGTACCCAACATAGGAGCACCACAATACATAAGGCAAATGCTAAAGACATAAAAGGGGAAATTGACAGTAACACAATAATAGTAAGCGATGTTAGCACTCCACTTACACCAATGGACAGATCATCCAAACAGAAAATTAATAAGGAAACACAAGCCTTAAATGACAGATTAGAGCACATAGATTTAATTGATATTTATAGGACATTCCATCAAAAAGCAGCAGAATATGCCTTCTTCTCAAGTGCTCATGGAACATTCCCTAGGATAGATCACATCTTGGGTCAGAAATCAAGCCTTGGTAAATTTAAGAAAAATTGAAATCATTAAAAGCATCTTTTCCAACAACAACACTATGAGATTAGAAATCAATTACAGGAAAAAGAAACTGTAAAAAACAGAAACACATGGAGGCTAAACAATATGATACTAAATAGCCAATAGATCACTGAAGAAATCAAAGAGGAAATAAAAAATTACCTAGAAACAAATGACAACAGAAACACAGTAATCCCAAACCTATGGGATACAGCAAAAACAGTTCTAAGAGAGAAGTATACAGCAATAAAATCTTACCTCAAGAAACAGGAAAAATCTCAAATAAACAACCTAATCTTACACCTAAAGCAATTAGAGAAAGAAGAACAAAGAAACCCCAAAGTTGGCAGAAGGAAAGAAATCATAAAAATAAGAGCAGAAATAAATGACATAGAGACGAAGAAAATGATAGTGAAGATCATTGAAACTAAAAGCTGGTTCTTTGAGAAGATAAATAAAATTGATAAGCCTTTAGCCAGACCCATCAAGAAAAAAAGGGAGAGGACTCAAATCAATAAAATTAGAAATAAAAAGGAGAAGTTACAACAGACACTGCAGAAATACAAAGGATCATGAGAGACTACTACAAGCAACTATATGCCAATAAAATGGACAACCTGGAAGAAATGGACAAAATCTTAGAAATGCACAACCTTCCAAGACTGAACCAGGAAGAAACAGAAAATATGAACAGACCAACCACAAGTAATGAAATTGAAACTGTGATTAAAAATCTTCCAACAAGCAAAACTCCAGGACCAGATGGCTTCACACGCGAATTCTATCAAACATTTAGATAAGAGCTAACACCTATACTTCTCAAACTCTTCCAAAAAGTTGCAGAGGGAAGAACACTCCCAAACTCATTCTATGAGGCCACCATCACCCTGATACCAAAATCAGACAAAGATATTATGAAAAAAGAAAATTACAGGCCAATATCACTGATGAATATAGATGCCAAAATCCTCAACAATATACCTGCAAATCGAATCCAACAACACATTAAAAGGATCATACACCCTGATCAAGTGGGATTTATCCTAGGGATGCAAGGATTCTTCAATATACACAAATCAATCAATGTGATACACCACATTAACAAACTGAAGAATAAAAACCATATGAACAACTCAATAGATACAGAAAGAGCTTCTGACAAAATTCAACACTCAAAAATGATAAAAACTCTCCAGAAAGTGGAGATAGAGGGAACCTACCTCAACATAATAAAGGCCATATATGACAAACCTACAGCTAACATCATATTCAATGGTGAAAAGCTGAAAGCATTTCCTCTAAGATCAGGAACAAGAAAAGTATGTCCACTCTTGCCACTTTTTATTCAACATAGTTTTGGAAGTTCTAGCCATGGCAATCAGACAAGAAAAAGAAATAAAAGAATCCAAATTGGAAAAGAAGTAAAATTGTCACTGTTTGCAGATGACATAATACTATACATAGAAAATCCTAAAGGTGCCACCAGAAAACTACTAGAGCTAATCAATGAATTTAGTAAAGTTGCAGGATACAAAATTAATACGCAGGAATCTCTTGCATTCCTATACACTAACAACAAAAAATCAGAAAGAGAAATTAAGGAAACACTCCCATTTACCATTGCAACAAAAAGAATAAAATACCTAGGAATAAACCTACCTAAGGAGGCAAAAGACCTGTATTCAGAAAACTATAAGATACTGAAGAAAGAAATCAAACATGACACAAACAGATGGAGAGATATACATGTTCTTGTATTGAAAGAATCAATATCATGAAAATGACTATACTACCCAAAGCAATCTACAGATTCAATGCAATGCCTATCAAATTACCAAGGGCATTCTTCACAGAATTAGAACAAGAAAATCTTAAAATTTGTATGGAGACACAAAAGACTCCAAATAGCCAAAGAAGTCTTGAGAAAGAAAAACAGAGCTAGAGGAATCAGGCTCCCTGACTTCAGACTATACTACAAAGCTACAATAATCAAGAGAGTATGGTACTTGCACAAAAACAAAAATATAGATCAATGGAACAGGATAGGATGCCCTGAAATAAACCCACGCACCTACAGTCACCTAACCTATGACAAGTAGGCAAGAATATACAATGGATAAAAGACAGTCTCTCCAATAAGTGGTGCTAGGAAAACTGGACAGCTGCATGTAAAAGAATTAAATTAGAACACTTCCTAACACCATACACAAAAGTAAGCTCAAAATGTATTAAAGGGGCTTCCCTGGTGGCGCAGTGGTTGAGAGTCTGCCTGCCGATGCAGGGGACACGAGTTCGTGCCCCGGTCCAGGAAGATCCCACATGCCGTGGAGCAGCTAGGCCCGTGAGCCATGGCCGCTGAGCCTGTGCATCTGGAGCCTGTGCTCCGCAACAGGAGAGGCCACAACAGTGAGAGGCCCGTGTACCGCAAAAAAAAAAAAAACAAAAACAAAAACAAATGTATGAAAGACCTAAATGTAAGACCAGACACTATAAAGCTCTTAGAGGAAAACATAGGCACAACACTCTTTGACAGAAATTGCAGAAGATCATTTTTGATCCAACCCTAGAGTAATGAAAATAAAAACAAACAAAAAAAATGGGACCTATTGGAACTTAAAAGCTTTTGCACAGCAAAGGAAACTATAAACAAGATGAAAAGACAACCCTCAGAATGGGAGAAATTATTTGCAAATGAAGCAATTGACAAAGGATTAATCTCCAAAATATACAAACAGCTTATGCAGCTCAATATCAAAAAAACAAACAACTGAACTAAAAAATGGGCAGAAGCCCTAAATAGACATTTCTCCAAAGACATACAGATGGCCAACAAACACTTGAAAAGATGCTCAACATCACTAAATAGTAGAGAAATGCAAATCAAAACTAAATGAGGTATCTTAGCACCTCATACCTGTCAGAATGGCCATTATGAAAAAATCTACAAACAACAAAGGCTGGAGAGGGGATGGAGAAAAGGGAACCCTCTTACACTTTTGGTGGGAATGTAAATTGATACAGCCACTTTAGAGAACAGAATGGAGGTTCCTTAAAAAGCTAAAAATAGAATTATCATATGACCCAGCAAACCCACTACTGGGCATGTACCCAGAGAAAACCATAATTCAAAAAGACACATGCACCCCAATGTTCATTGCAGCACTATTTACAATAGCCAGGATATGGAAGCAACCTAAATGTTCATCAACAGAGGAATGGATAAAGAAGATGTGGTACATATATACAATGGAATATTACTCAGCCATAAAAAGGAATGAAACTGGGTCATTTGGAGAGATGTGGACAGACCTAGTGACTGTCATACAGAGTGAAGTAAGTCAGAAAGAGAAAAACAAATATCGTATATTAACATGTGTATGTGGAATCTAGGAAAATGGTATAGATGATCTTATTTGCAAAGCAGGAATAGAGACACAGACGTAGAGAACAAAGGTATGGCTACCAAGGGGGAAAGGGGGGTGGGATGAATTGGGAGATTGGGATTGACATATGTACACTGTTGATACTATGTCTGAAATAGATAACAAATGAGAACATACTGTACTGCACAGGGAACTCTACTCCATACTCTGTGGTGACCTAAATGGGAAGGAAATCTACAAAAGAGGGGATATATGTATATGTCTTGCTGATTCACTTTGCTGTACAGCAGAAACTAACACAACATTGTAAAACAACTATGCTCATTAAAAAATTAGTGAAAATGTGACATATCTAAAACATTTTGTTGAAATGTAAATAATATAAACGTATGTATATTTGACGATCTGTTGACATAGAGGCCAAGGCTTGTCTTTGAGAGCACGTCTGCTGACTCAAGTTCTATACAGTCAGTCACTATTTCAATTTATTTCTTTTAAATAAGGAAAAACCTTAAAGACCT